>NC_067164.1:27224790-27545021 GCF_903995435.1 Acomys russatus | reverse complement strand
CTGGCTCTAGGTCCCCTTTCTCTCATATCTATTTTGTAATTCTCTCTTGGTAAATGTGAAGTAAGTTCAGAATGAACTCTCATATTCAATAAGAAAAACTAGATCAGAAAATGAAAGTAGCTGTATTAGTCTGTGCTGAACACAAACCTCAAAAGCTTAAAAGTGAATGTTCATTTCTTATAGGTGGAGGGTTGGTGCGAAGACCTCTGCTAGAGTGACTGCACGATGGGACCTTCTTCATCCCATCCTCCCAGTTCCTTTTTTGAAAAAGTCATTAATTAATTAATTAATTTGCCTTATGTCCAAATCAAAATTTCTTCTCCCTTCTCTTTTCCCAGTCCCTCCCTCTCTCCTCCCCTCCCCCAGCCCCTCCCCTCACCCCTTCCCCCATTTCTCCTCAGAGAAAGGCCTCCCATGGCTATCAGGCCACCTTGGCATATCAAGTAGGCCTTGGCGCACTTTCCACTATGGAGGCTAGACAAAGTGGCCCAGTTAGGGGAAAAGGACACAAAAGCAGGCAACAGAGTCAGAGACAGCCGCTATTCCAATAGTTAGGGGACCTACATGAAAACCAAGCTACATATTTGTTACATATGTGTAGGGGGGCTAGGTCCATCCCATGCATGTTCTTTTGTTGGTGGTTCCATCTCAGTGAGCCCCTATGGGCCCAGGTTAGTTGATTCTGCATTGTATCCTCGATCTCTCTGGCTCCTTCAATCCCTCATCCTGCTCTTCCACAAGATTCCCCAAGCTCAGCCTAATGTTTGACTGTGGGTCTCTACATCTGTTTCCATCCATTGCTGGGTGAAACCTCTCAGAGGACTAAGCTCCTGTCTTTAAGTACAGCAGGATATGATTGATAGTGTCAGAGGCTGGCTCTTTCTCATAGGATGGGTGAGTCTCAAGTTGGGCCAGTCATTGGTTGGCCATTCCCTCAATTTATGCTACATCTTTATCCATTCACATCTTGTAGAAAGGACAAATTTTGGGTGGAATGCTTTGTGGGAGTGTTGTGGTTTCCATCCTTCCACTGGAAGTCTTGCCTGGTTACAGGAGGTGGTCATTATCTTCTGTTGCTATGAGTCTTACCTAGGGTCACCCTCATATATTCCTGAGAGTTTTCCTTGTCTTCAGTTTCTGACTTGTCCCAGAGCTGACTCCCACCCCCCCCCCCAATTTTAGTTCTCTCTCCCTCAGTTCTCCCCACACTTGATCTCTCCTGTTCCCCTCCCTTCCCTCTCTCCTACACAGGTCCCTCCCTCCATCCACCTCTGATGTCTGTTTTATTTCCTCTCCCAGGTAAAATTCAAGCATCCTCCCTTGGGCCCTCCTTATTGAGTCTGTGGGTCTGTGAATTGAGTATGGCTATTCTGTTTGTAAGTGAGTAAATACATGTATGTCTTTCTGGGTCTGTGTCACCTCACTCAGGATGATATTTTCTAGTCCCATTCATTTGCCTGCAAATTTCGTGATGTCATCATTTTTGGTGTCTGAGTAATATTCCATTGTGTAAATGTACATTTTCTTTATCCGTTTTTTGGTTAAGGGACGTACATCCATGTTGTTTCCAGTTTCTGATAGGCACTGGGTCATCCCTGCCCAATTTCACTGGCTGAATGAGTCATAAACTCCAGAGACAGCAAATGGCAGTGCCTCTCATAAGAAAAAGTGCTGAGTTATGTCAGTGCATGGACACAGACAAGGATGGAGAACTGGTCCCCCAATGCCTCAAAAATGGCCACTATCACCAGAGAGCTAAGTCAGACTAAGAGAGCAAGAACTGTCTTCAGAAAAATGTTTTTTCTTTCTTTGTTTGCCACCCCGCCCCTACCTATGTATATTCCAAGTACCCTTTTCATAACTACACCAGCTTATACTGGATTGCTGGTAGTGGACCCTCCTCCAGCATGACGGCAGCACAATTATATCAGCTGTGTACCTATTTCTAAATAAAGCAACATTCTTATGTCTTAGGGATTAGGAGCTTGCAGTTGCTAATTTTGTGTCTTAACTGGGCTAAAGGACTCCCAGAGAGAGCATGATCCTGATGGCTTTTGTGAAGGAAATTACTGTTTAAATCAATAGACCAAATAAAGAAGCCTTGTGCTGGAGTTGTTCAAGGCACTAGGGAAGAAGGTGACTGTTCCCACATCAATCTCAAGTCCCAGTTCAACACTACAGGGTGTAGAATTGCCCTGTCCTGTATGCTTTATGTAACTCAGTTCTCACGATGGCAGTTTGGAGGAAGTATGAACATCGTCTATATCAATTTATATGACATGGAGTCTGTCCAACCCCAATGATATTATTACAGCTCAGAAAATGTGGTCTGCTTCTGCGTTACATCAGCTCCTGTTGAGGATCCCAAAAGTTATTGGTTGGTAAATGACATCCTAAAAAAAAAAAAAATCTTCTCCTGGTCACACATTCTTTGTGAGATAAAAAATAAGTGTGTGTGTGTGTGTGTGTGTGTGTGTGTGTGTGTGTGTGTGTGTGTGTGTCTGTGTGTCTGTGTGTGCGCATGCACATGTGTATTTCAGAGCTCAAACTCTAGAGTTAGACATATCTTTATTCAAATGCCAGCAGTAGGAATTCATACCTTGTTGATGTAACAAATGTTACTCAATGTCCCTACTTTACCTCCTAATCTGTAGAATTCTGATAATTAAATGAGAAGCGTTCAGTAGAATTGTTCTGCAAACTGGAAGGACTGACATTAGTTTTTATTAGCATTCTTATCATCACTACTCCCCTAAGTTGACTCCTTTTGTTAAGTGGTTTGAAATCTTTTTCTGCTCAGCATTTACTTACTTGTTATCTAATTTGGCTACGTCTAAGCTATAGAATAGCATTCCCTGGGCTTAGTACCCAGATATGAACATATCTAAATATGTGTGTATATCTTTATCTGCTTCAGTACTATCTTCATCCATGAAATAAGGATAGACATAGCAAACCACTCCAAAGAGTACTGTCACTTGGCACATACATAGTAAGTTGTTCCTTGTAGGCTTACATTTGTCAAAACCTACTTTATTTAGGGTTCTTAAACACTTCAACCTCACTTCTAATCCACTGATCAGAGGAAGGGAAGAAAGAATGTTAATAGGAAAAAGGGGTTGTGGTCTTGTTTAGATGTAGGTTCCTTGGGCCAATTCTACTTTGTGTTGTCAGGATACCATCAGTCCAGTCCAATAGCCAACATGAAACAGCCACACACCAATCCACAGTGGTGGCATGGTGCAGCAGAGACAGCAAGGCTTAGCACAAGTCCATGGAAGCAGCCAGATCAGCCTGAGTACCACGAGAAGTTCTCTGGTATGTTCCTCTCTGCGAAGGAAGACCATTGAAGACCAAGGAAGAGTTTCACAGAGTAGAAATGCCAAAAAAGCATCGTCCTGCTGTACCTGGTTCTTTTTATACTCCTTCCGACCATCACATGCCCTCTTACATCTCCCAGCAAAATATCACATGCCCTCTCACAAGGCAGCTTTCAGCAAAACACCACGTGACGTAGCTGAATCTTCTAAGAAACCAGAAGCTTCCACTTCAATCGAGATAATAGCTTGTCGTTATGAAGGCCTTTAATTGTTTATTCCTAACACTTTCTTTCTTCCTAGTAGCACACTCAAATTTCTTCTTCTGATTCGGAAGACCCCTTCCAATCATCTTTGTGATTATCAGTGAGTGATAGTCAGAATGCTTATTTGTGCTTTCTAACTAAACAGTAATCTGGGCTATTCTTTTATCTCTAAAACTTAGCATAGTGCTTGACATACAGTAGGTGCTGCATTAGAGTTTGTTCAAAATCTAAGTGACTATATCTACAACTCATGCAAACAGGACACTTACAGAAAGACCCTCCCTTTCCTTCTCCTCTCTCTCCTCTTCCTTAACCTTCCTCTCACCTTTCTTCTGTTTTTTCTTTCTTTCTTTTTCTCCAATCAAGACAAGTTCTTCTCAAGAGCCCTGTGAGGAAGAGCCTACTATTGTTGACACTTTGTGAGAAGGAAACAAACTTATCGAAGTGAAGCAGCTTGTCCCAGATCATCCAATCAGCTCAATCCCGGACCTCATGCTCCCCACCCTCACCAGTGCCTTTAGTAACTACACAGCATGGAAACTGTCCTTTAAGGCAAATTAAGATTTAGTTAGCAGCTAACTGGTCACTGTTGAATTTCATTCTCACCTTAGAAGACATATTTTCTTCTCTTTCCTAGTAACAGATGAAAAGTTGAAGAAGCTCATGGGTGTGGGAGGCAGAACCATGACACCTCTTCTGAGATAATGGCCTGTCATGCAGAAGGGAGCATCGGGGGCCATTCAAAAGCAAGGCATGTATAATATTCTCACTGTTGGTGTTTAAGGTACTAGGTACAAAAAAAACCGACCTTTCCAACATCAATCTTATGTCTCTTGGCTCAAGTCCCAATCCAACCTCAGAACCTGGGGAGATAATTGCCCTGCCCTGTGTGCTTTACAGAACTCAGTCCTCCTCATGATTGTTTGAAGCAAATATGGAAATTATTTCCATTTACTAGAAAGGAAACTTGCTCTTGCAAAAATACTTAACAACCCATCCAATCTCACACAATTACTAAGTGACAGAGTGGGAATTTAGCCCCAGCTTTTCCTCCTCAGTCACTATTCTTTCTTGCAGTGTAGCCTACCAACAAATCAGCAGCATTTCTTTTGAGAATTTTAAATTCAAACCATCAAAGAGCTTTGATTACAACATTTACACAGCTATACCTGCAGGTTCACTGAAAACAGTTCACTTGTCATCTCCCTTTATTTTCCAGGTTTCTCATTTCGGGGGATCATTTCCAATTCAAAATGTAGTTTGCTTCTTGGTCGGGCCTTGTGGTGCATGCCTTTAATCCCAGCACTCAGGTGTCAGAAGCTGATAGATTTCTGTGAGTTCAAGGCCAGCCTGGTCTGTAGACTCACTATGTGTAGTGAGTGGTAGGATAGGCAGGGCTGTGTAAAGAGACCCTGTTGAAAAACACAAACACAAAAACAAAACAATTACTTTGCTTTTTAATGCCTGGTGCTTCATCCCTTGGATTGTTTTTTAAAAGCAAGATAACATTTTCTTTAAATTTTTCTTATGAAAATGAGTCTTTCCATCCTGATAAGAGCACTGTAAATCAAGGGAAGCATTCCTTCTTCGTACGTCGCCTCACTTGCTTTGAAACACACGCTGTGGGTGGAGTGCCCTTTCAAGACGCCCCACCCCCTTTCAGACAAGACAGCCTTATTCTTTGGTATCCCATGGCTTCCTCTGCCTACCTGTGAAGAGCAGTATGTGAGCAGAGTCAGAGCAACAATCAATTAGGCATCTATAATCCAGAGAGCTTTGCCACAGACATGCAGGAAATAGTTATGCAGATTGACAAAAGGGGCAAGATTGGAGGACTTACATGGAGGCATTGCTCAATATATAGTAGCTTCTAGTCAGGTAAGTTTTGAAACCTTATCTATCATAGTGATGTCAGCTCTCAGGAAATGGTCAGCTCTCAAGCACACTGCCTGGCTGCTCTGCGTTTGTTCAGAGCATGTTGTATCTAGGGATGAGTGAAGAAGAAAGTACTAGAAACATTTCCTCTCCTGGTTCTTCATAACCACTTCTCCACCCTCAGAGCTTTGTTCAGACACTCGAGGAAGTCAAGCATCCTCGGGCTGTCCCATGAGGAGTTCCTTTTATAACCTTCTTCATTGGGCGATTTTCTGAGTCTCGTGTTTCCATAAGAAATGGGAAAGAGATTTTGTCTAAAATGTCAACGAATTGTGTGTTGAAAGGATATGTAGGGTTACTTTATCCAGTTTCTCATTTCTAAATGAAGAAACTGAAGTCCTGGGAGACAGAAAGTCTTGGACTGCGTTATTTACCTGTGTCATTCAATGACCTCTATCCCCAGCTATGAAAATAGTTACCAAAAATATGCAAATGAACATGGTAGTTACTACTTCTTTGAGAATCTGTAATTCAGTTCTCTATGGCCACATGTGTGTTTGCATGGTAGCAATTGGCTATGGTGTCTCTAGTCAAGGAATTTGGTTAGTCTAATTAGCTAACAGGGATACTAACCCTTGGTCTAGATGTTGCTAGCACATGCTATCACAAGCTGGTTTGACCAACTTCAAAGTCAAGGAGGGGACTTCCCTCAGTGATGTTTCCGTTAGGCACGCTACTAAATCATAAGACACGTGCAAAAATAAAAAATAAAAATAAAAAGACTTAAAGGACTGAGATGACTCAGTGAGTAAATATGTCCTCTACCAAGACTGATGATTTGGATTTGATCCTTTGGAGTCATGTGATGGAAGGAAAAAACTGTCCTCTGACCTCTGAATGAGCAAATATACATCTCCTCCCACACACATACTAAATAAGATTTTTTTTAAAAAATCAATTAACGGTTAAAATTTTTAATAAGCAAATTTGAGATATATGATCTTGTTATAAGTAATTTTAAGACCAAAATGGGGTACAAGGATGCATCATATTTACGGTGTTCCCAGTATATTCCTGAGGTCTCTCTTAGGCTTCACACTGACCATGCTCATTGAGTAAACTACTCAATTAATGAGAGCATGTTCCTATTACAGGAATCTACAATAATAACGCATGCTACCTCCACTTTTCATCTGCATGGAGTTTCCCCATTGCAATTAGCACTCAGCTTCATTTCTACAGCAGAGAGGGAAAACTAGAAAAGCTCAGTACTTTCATCATTCTCATCCCCTCACCATAGTCCCCAAACAATCGTGCTGGCCCCCAGAACACTTCACCGTCTAAGAGAATGCTCATAAGGGAAGCAGGGAGGTGCATCTAGAGCCTCCTAGGGGGAGGCTCTCTGCTTCCAGGAATAAAGTCACACATCGGCAGGTGCTTCCTGTTTTTTCAAACACCTTGCCCATCTTCTGCTCAACAAGCAAGAGTTCACTCTGCAGGCCCTGACCCCCACAGGAAGCTGCCTGCAAACTCAGGTAGCTTTTCTGACTCGCAAAGAGGTCTTAAGCATTCTTGCAGAGAAACGGCCAACAAAAACGTGCACTCACCTCGGAAGGAAGAAGCAGACAAATGCACCTTGGACCACCACCAAGAGGGTAAGGATGCTTTTCCTTGAAGAGACCCGTTTGCAAAGTGCATTTTTAAAACAAGTAAATGTGCGTTCTTTAAATTTAGTGTTACTGTGGACGGAGTTGGAAGAATTGGCTGCCCGTGGGTGATGTTGGTCATGCTTCTGATAGGAGGTGGAAGGCAGAGGAAAAAGGAAGGCTTGCATTGAGTGGAAAGGGCCTAAATGGATAGGATGCCCTAACTCAGTTCAGGGGAAGGAATTGCTCAAAAGATGCCTTTGTTTCCAGAAGCTCACACACCTTCCCTGCAGCTTCAGAACTAGCTGGAAGTAAGTACATAGAACCTCCATTCAGGTGGACTTGGGTTGATAGCAAGCTTTGGTTGTACTATACTAGTGTCATGGTCCCAGTGAGACTTGTTGCAATGGGATTTGGCTAGAGACGCCATAGGTCTTGGATAACCAAATGATCTTTATAACAAGAAAATGTGTCATTTCTGGTAACACTGTAGGATTATCTCCAGTAAGTGGCCTTTTGTTTGGTTTTACTCTGTTCTATTTTTCCAGTCCATATTGCTAAGCTAAGGTAAATTACATAAGCTTTTTGCTTAAAAAATTCGAAATTGAATTCAAGTCAGTATCCTTAAAGTGGGCATCTCCAATTGGCTGATGAAAAGGCTGTAAGGCAGAAGTCATCTGCCTTTAGTCAGGTCTCTGTGACATTCACTAGTCTGAAATGGCTCCTGTGTGAACCCCAATAAGACCACTCACAGCAGTGAGTCCGAGGTAAAGGTTAAGAATGGTTAGTTTCATTTTCCTTAATAGTCATAAACCTGGAAGCACTCGACCATCTTCCAGCACAAAAGGAAGCCTTCTGGCCCTCATTTCTGGAAACGTCTTCATATTAGCATTTGAAAAGCATTCATGATTTTTTGTTGTTGTTGTTAAGCTGCAAACCCTGTTTACACAAACACCTCATCCTCCTTGACCTCTTTTGTGTGGTTTGATCAGTTGGTCACGTGACCGTGTAGCCTTGTGTGATAATCTCTTGATGTATTGGCACTTGGGTTTTCGGAAGACCCAGCATAAAAGATAGTACAAGCAAGCCCCAGATGACCCTTGTAAGCTGGTTCTGAGAAGGGAGACAATGGTCAAGCTTTAGTCGTTTGTGGAGATGCAGGCTGGGGCTGGGAAGTGGGCGGACCGTGAGAAGTCAGAGAGGAGGCGCTGTTCCCAGGACACAGTGAGATGTTGGGAGCTGCACAAGAGCAGACAGAACAGAGCGACTTTTGGGTGTGTGGCAAAGCTGCCTTCTCTTGCCTTCAGGAAAGCTGATAATGACAACTGCTTGTAGCAGAGGCACAGTTGCCCACTGACAGACTGACCTTATCCACCGTCCTGCAAAGTCGCCACTTTCTGCTCCCTGCCCTCTCACCCCTGACCTCATTCCCTGATCTGAGAACGAGGATCTGTCCTTCTCCAGACCAACTCGGGCTCCAGGGCCATCTTTTCAGATGCTTATCCCAGTGGCTACACTATGTCTGTCCCCTACACACTTATTCTGTTAAACATCTACTCGCTTCAATGAACTGCATAGGGAAAATTCTCAAAGTCAACAAAGCCCCACCTTTCCCATAGAAAATGACTAAAACAAGAGTGGCAGCATGCCACATGTTCAGGTTTTTTGGTTTTTGTTTTTTCCGAGACAGGGTCTCTCTGTGTAGCCCTGGCTGTCCTGGACTCACTTTGTAGACCAGGCTGGTCTTGAACTCACAGTGATCCGCCTGCCTCTGCCTCCCAAGTGCTGGGATTAAAGGCGTGCACCACCACCGCTTGACAGCCAAATGCTCAGTAACCATGTCGATTGTGTAGAATTTAGACAGGAGCATTGGCTACAGTTTCAAGATGTTGCTCTAGAAAGCCTGATTTCTCATCTCTTATATTTGTTTCTGCCTTTGCTACACTTGAGGCCCTCCCTGATTCCCCATGGCTGACATAGCCATCCCCCTAGCCTCGCTTGATCATCAGAGCTCCTTAGCCTGTGTCTCTGTGTGATCCTTAGCAAAGACACAGGACATGCTTACCTTAAA
The DNA here is from genome assembly GCF_903995435.1 of Acomys russatus. Lineage (NCBI taxonomy): Eukaryota > Metazoa > Chordata > Mammalia > Rodentia > Muridae > Acomys > Acomys russatus. The sequence continues at coordinate 27,535,846 of NC_067164.1, read as the reverse complement.
GTTTCACCACCCACTATATGTTGAAAAAAGACTAAAGCATCCTGATCCAATCTCTGGCTTTTTCAGATCCTCCTACTGTGATGGACGGATAGCATGGACTCGGAATCATGTTCTCGGGGCTCAAGCCCCTAGTTACTTAGCCTGGTTTTTTTTTTTTTGTTTGTTTTGTTTTGTTGTATACCATACTTTGCAAAGTGTGATAATAAGAGCACATATTTCATGAACTGGAACCCACAATACTTGGGAATATTCACTGTACATAGCAAACCCTCAGTGTCCCGCCATGCTCGCCTCCATGAGGCTTCTTCCACTCTTATTCTGTGCCCTATCCCAGAAGCTGTGAAATAATCTCCAGCCGACTTTTTTTTTTTTTTTCCTGCTTGTGCTCTAATGCCAAATTCCTGTTCTTTCATTAGTTCTTTTTTTGCAGTATGTTTTGGTCTCCTGGTTTTCCCATTCTCATTTTCTGTGTTCACTAAACATTTGCTTAAAGTCAATGAGCCTTTGGGATAATAGATGCATAAAGAAGGTGGTGCCGTGTGCAGACAGAGTGAGAGAAAGACTCCTGCAAGGCTCAGTCGGGGGACGGAGGAGACGGGGGTCAGGAATGTCTCCTGATGTGGGAATTAGCAAGGACGCTGGACCATGGCCAACTGGGACTTCAATTCCAATCCTGCCTGTCCTGTATTCTAGGACCTGGGGAAGATTGCTTTTGTTTCTGTTGGTGGTGGTGTTTTTTGTTCTTCTATGCCTACACTTCAAGCATGGGGGCGAGGTAGGAGGTATTTAGAATAAAATAATTATTTTATCTCAAATTTATCATCTGGAAATTTTTTATTTAGTTCTTTTTGAGAACGTCATAGATGAGCACTGAATCTTCAGTATTACCACCTCTCCCCCCCAACTCCTCCCATATCAGTAACTTCTTCTTTAAATATTAGTGTTATTGTTACACACACACACACACACACACACACACACACATACACACACACTCCCGAAACTCATATGTGCATTATCCAGGCTGACTGCAGAGTTAGACAAAGCACCCGCCTAGTATTATTACCCACTTGTTCTCCTGGTTACTGTACATTTTAGTAAGAAATACAATGATAAAGTTTAAGCTTGCTGTACACCACCTCCTGACTCCATTTTCTTTCTCCATATTTCTTCTCCAGAGAGAAAATTGATATTTATCACTCCTATATTCCTGTATTTACATTCCTTGGGTATACACAAATAACAATAACACTATTGTTTCTACGCCTTGTTGGAGTTGCCCTATACCTTGCGCATATCTTCATATCTTGCTTTGATTGTTTAACATTACATTTTTATTAGTTGTCCATGTAGGTACACATAACTTCATTCCCATATTCCCTTCTATGTAGTACAGTAGACCATCGAAGGCTTATTCCAAAACGTACCCATTCTTCATCCTGTTGCAGTCACTTAGGTGGTTGCCAATGGCCCTGTATGTCCAACAGTGTCCGAGGGCTTCCATTGCTGTGATGAAACACCATGACCAAAAGCAACTAGGGGAGGAGAGGGTTTATTTCAGCTTACATGTCCTGATCATAGTCCATCATGAAGAGAAGACAGAGCTGGAGCTCCAGGCAGGAACCTAGAGGCACGGACTGCTGCAGAGGCCATGGAGGAGTGCTGCTTACTGGCTTTGCTTTCCCTGACATGCGCAGCCTGCTTCTCATACACACCAGGACCACCAGCCCAGGTGGCACCACCCAGGATGGGCCGGACCCAGCCACACTAACCATTCATTCAGAAAAATGCACACAGGCTCCCCATAGAGCAATCTGGTGGGGACGTTTTCTCAACCTAGGTTCCCTCTTCCCAAATAACTCTAGCTCGTTTCAAGTTGACATAAAACTAACCAGCACAAATAGTGTCGCAATAATGCTTTGGGAGGTGTCAAATTTCCTTTGGCCTCATTTGCAGAATTATGTACTTTACATTGCACAAGATTGAACACTACCGCTCTGCGCTCCCCAGCGCCATGTGAGAGATGACCACATCTTTAAACATGCGCACTGACGTTCTTTTCACTAAGGACACAGGGTCTTAACAATGGAAAAGTTGTTGTTGTTGTTTTTGTTGTTGTTTTCTTCTTCTTGGAGTTGATGACTGGTGCCACAGATCCCTGCCAAACACACCATCCATGATGACATATGGCACTATTTTAACCTCCTAAGCATTGAGAGGCATTTGTTAGAGTAAGGCATTTCCCCATTATAGCAGAGATGGAGCACATAAGCTGAATTGGGAAGTCCTAGGGGCTAGGGGCTAAAGACAGATTCAATTGCACCTTAATATAGCGACAATTTCCTTACTCTTCCCTCAGAAGAGAGCCGTGGCCCCCAGGAGAGGAAGCTATAAGAGATTATGAGGTAAATGAATGCTTTATTATCCAGTGTGGCTATAGAGCAAACGGGCCACAAAGGACCCAGGCCCATTAGTGTCCATGCAAGCATCAATACACTCGTCTCAGAAGCTCAGTGAGAAGGCCAACAGGTAGATGATAACATGAAGGTCTTCTCTCCTTCTTGAACTCTATTACATCTGCTACAATCATAACTGGAAATTTACTAGGTGTGTGTGTGTGTGTGTGTGTGTGTGTGTATGTGTGTGTGTGTAAGTAGATATGTATATCTGTATATATACATGTATTATGTGTGTGTTTATGTATATATATATGTGTGTGTATGTGTATATACACATGTGTATGTATATGTGTGTGTGTATAAAAATACATGTATGTATGTTCTTTACCCCAACTTGTTAAAAGCCATAAATCATTTAGACTAGGAGAAATCTATATAAAACTTTCAAAATATTTGAGCAAATGCTTATGGAATGACCACACAATGCATCTAGCAATTTGTGAACTATTGGGAATCTGAAAAAAAGTAAGGTACTCCCGAAGATAATCTTAGGAGCTCATTTTGGAAGCAGAAGAGACTGACATGTTCGCATGTATAATGTAGTGACTCTGTTCTGGGAGTCTGGAAAAACAATATGTGCTCATCACTCACGTACCGAACACATCAAATGCTGGCTAAGTGATGGATTTGATACAGGGCTTATAATCCAAAATTGCCTCTTAGGCTCTTCTCTCAGGATTGTATGTGACATGAGTGATATGGGAGTAAGACATGGGAAGCATAGTGCTAGAGCTGAGGCAGGAGAGCAAAGTGGGGCCGTAGGGAGGACCTGCCTCCACTTGGAATCAAGCTCAGGCAAGCGGGGCAGAGGCATTTCTACTCTTAAGGCTCACAAGGGCTATTTGGTGATCCAGAACTGAGATTTTACTAGTTTTACAGCCGGAGAGTTTCATTTTACGTCCTTCCCAAGCAACGAGGTGCTTGTTGTATGAAGTTCTCGTATCTGAGCAGCTTTCGGGTCCACTTCAGGGAGACGCCTTCATCCAGCTGCCCCTCTTATGTTCCACTCGGTTCCCACAATTAGTGTTGGAACTTGTGGTGGTGTGAATGAAAACGGCCCCCATAGGCCCGTAGGGAGGGTCGCTATTAGGGGGTGTGGCCTTGTTGGAGGAAGCGTGTCACTGCGGGTGGGCTTTGAGGTTTCAGATGTTCAAGCCAGGCCCAATGTCACTCTCTCTTCCTGCTGCCTGCTGATCCAGATGTAGAACTCTCAGCTCCCTCTCCAGCACCATGTCTGTCTGCATGCCGCCATGCTTCCCACCATGACGATAAGGACTAAAGCTCTGAACTGTAAACCAGCACCAGTTAAGTTTGTCCTTTACAAGGGTTGTCATGGTCATGGTGTCTCACACAGCAAGAAAAGCCCTAACTAAGACAGAGCTTTAAATCAGTCAAGAGAAAGAAGGTGGGGACCAGTGCCCTTCCCTTTTTTCTTCTGGTGGAAGAAACAGAGCCATTCGGGGAACCTACACCTTGACCATTAAATCAAGGGCCTTGATTTAAAAGCTTGTTTGTTCATTTCTTACCTTGTGACCTTGGCAAATTTGTTCTTTTGTCTTAGTCAGAATTGCCTAACTACCACAAGAAATAAATTAAAGTTTTAAAGGCCTAACGCAATCATTTGTTTTTTTCAGCTCAAGAAAACATATTAATGCAAACAATAAAATAAGTTATAAAGATGTGACACTAAAATATGACATGCAGAATTAGAAAATATATAAAATTCATTAGAGGACACAGTAATAGAAAATCTCTATTTACAATAACATTGAAGAAGCTTAAATACTTAGGATCATATTTTTGGGGGGAGGAGGTGAAAACTTGCTAGCTCAGAGAGGCAGAGAAAGCACCCAGCTGACCTTCCTACTCATCTCATGGCCCAAAGGAAAAAGCCAAAAAGCCAAAAACCAAAAGCCCAAGCCCAGAAGTTTGCTAGCTCAGCTGATGGCCCAGGAGGAAAAGGCCAGATAGCTCACCCGACAGCCTAGGAGAAAAAAAGCCTAAAGCTAAGAGTCAAGAGCTAAAGAGCTCCTTCATCTTCTCCACACTGTCTTGAATACCCTTCTCTCAAAGTTCCTCCTGTCTACTTAATGCCTCTCAGCTAGTTTCTTGCTCCATCTCTTGACCTAAGATTAACTTTATTAAATCCTGTGTACAGAAAGCTCTTGGATTAAAGGTGTGTGCAGGGCTGAACCACATCAAACAATAAATACTTTTTTTTTACACTTCACAATCTTGGCGTTCACAATGGGACAAAATATCCTGCAACAAGGGAATTACATGTTTTCAAAATACTGAGGCAAATGATAATCCATTAAAAAAAAAAAAAAAAACAACCCAACAATACCAAAGTCTGGCCAGTACTCAGCTCTCTGTCAGTACAGAAATCTACATTTGAATAACACAAAGATGGCCTTTACATAGTGCAGAAGGAGATTACCTTCCCTTTTTAGTCCAACAAAAGGCTCTTTTTTCTAACATCAATAACCTACATACAATAATCACACGTATAAGAACTACCAGGTAAGAATTACATTCACAATGTCCAGTCCATTTTTGGCAACCTTGGAGAAAGTACTACACTGTCTATTAGGATCATATTTAAAAGTAAACTTGGGAAAACTAGGTGAGAAAAAGCATCCATGAGAGATCGATGAACTTGAACTAAGGCAAAGGTGTTCCCGGGCATTGGGAAGCATGACTTCATCTCATGAATGTTGATTCTCCTTGAATGGATGAATAAATTTGACATCATCTCAATAAAACATGAGTAAGCCCTTATGTAGAAGTAAACACATTCATATTCAAACCATGTGGAGAAACAAACAAAAAATCTCAAAAATAGCCAAGAAAATACTAGAAAGAATGAACATAGGAAAAGCCAGCTGGACCAGACATTAAAACATATGGGAAACTGGATTAGCAGACCTTGAGGGTGCATCAGAAGGCTCAGAACTGGATTACAGTGCATTTGGAAGTTTAGAACTGTATATAATAAAAGTGTCACCACAAATTTACTGGAAAAAAAAACAAATTAAGGGAGGCTTCTGGGGGTAATTCAGTTACCATTAGAACAAAAGAAGTGTAGAGCATACTTCATGCCATGTATAAACATTATCCCAAGTGAAACCGAGATGTAAATATAGAAATTAAAACTCCTGGGAGAGAACAAGAATAAATTTCTCTTGAGCCTGGGTGTAAGGAGCAAATTCTTAGCAGCGTCTCATCATTTGGTGACATTTTATGAAAATGTTGATCTAAGATCTGATCTTTTCTGGATAGCAGAAAAGATCATAAGCAAAATCAAAGATAGTTGATAAACTTTTTTTAAAAACTGCAAAGTCCACCTATATATAAAGTTCAAATATTAGTACCACACAAAGAGTTGTTACAAATTTGGAAGTGTCTGTAGATGTAGCTCAGTGGTAAAGCACTGGCACAGAATGTACAAAACCCAGATTTCAACCCCAGGATTGAGATAGATAAACACATAGACAGACAGACAAATAGACACACAGATACACAGACACAAATAGACAATAGATAGGTAGATAGATAGATAGATAGATAGATAGATAGATAGATAGACAGACAGATAGATATAACAAATAAATCAGTAGAAAAAATTTGAGCCAAGGGTGACTAATGATTTTTGTTAGCAACCTACCAGTGGTGAATCTGAGAACCTGATCTATAATGTTAAATCCTATCTCAAACAAACCTAAGAAACCTTAGTGTTTATTGAGAACTGGTCATTTAATAATCTAAAACAAAAAATACTTTAGCAAACATCACACCTCAATTAATAAGTTTCCAAACCCTAGAGGAGCACAAGTTGGTAATTCTTAAGTTATTTTACTTAGATCCCATAATAAGAAAAATAAGTAAATAAGGCAGATAATTAGAACAAGATTTCTTAGCTTCATGTTCAACCAGCAAGAGCCCCAATGGTGTTGGAACGGAATCAGATTACTAACATGAATTCACGGTGGTACATCATTGATGAATAGATGATTGATAGATATAGATATCAGTGATAGAGATATGCATAAGTGATAGAGGATGGTAGATAGATAGATAGATACATAGATACATAGATAAATAAATAGGATAAGATATATACATACTTAAGAGATTTAGATTACGTATATATCTGCATGCTTTGGTAAACATTTTTTGATAGCTTTGTTTGATGAGAAACTGAGAAGTGCATTGACAAATTCGCACATCCTTCTAAACCCAACTGAGTCCATCTCCAATGTCTCCTCTTGGAACTATGCTTGACCTCCCTGCATTTCAATGAAATCCATTGGGGGATGGGATGGTTTTGTTTTTATTTTCAGTCCATGGATTCCTTGATCCTGAAAGTGTTGCCCAAGAAGACACATTGAGGAACAAAGTCAGAATGCAGGCCCATATGGCAGAGAAACACTCAGAGAGATAACTTCATTTAATTTTTTTTTAAACTGAACTTTTTTGTTATTAATTTATTCATATTACATCTCGATTGTTAGCCCTTCCCCTGTTTCCTCCCATTCTTCCCTCCCTCCCATTTCTCCCCTTCTCCCCTCCCCTATGTCTGTGACTGAGGGAGACCTCCTCCCCCTATATATGCTCTCAGAATATCAAGTCTCTTCTTAGTAACTTGCTATCCTTCCTCTGAGTGCCACCAGGTCTCCCCATCCGGGGTACATGGTCAGAAAAGGGGCACCAGAGTTCATGTGAGAGTCAGATCTCACTCTCCACTCAATGGTGGAGAATATCCTGTTCGTCGGCTAGGTCTTGGTAGGGGTTCGAAGCTTACTGCCTATATTCTCCTTGGCTGGTGCCTTAGTTTGAGGAGGACCCCAGGATCCAGATCTGCCTGTCATAAAGTTCTTCTTGTAGGTTTCCAGGACCCTGTGTGTCCTACTATTTCCTCTTAATTTTTAATGAAATGTTTTACTTCTGACTCCCAAGAAAAAATACAGCAGATCTCCTGACTTCACCACCAGAGGGCAGAAAACAGTAAGAAATGGAGCAAGGGAAACCCTGTTTGTACAAGAGCGCCCCAGTCCATGGTGTGCAATCTTAGGTGCCCATTTCAAGGAATGAACTCATTCGGAAACCAAATAAGCTCCACACAAATGAGGGTAGGAAGGGGCATGGATGGGAAACCTCTTGTGTTAATTATAATAATCCTCTACCATGCTCTCCCAACTACTTGCTTTTATACATTTTATTAAATTATAATATTGATTTAAATATTTGAAATTATTGGCCATGTTAAATTGTGATGATGCCCTCCTGAGTGATATGTGAGGAATTGTCTGCCTGGGGCACTCCTACCTGGAGAAGGAAGAATGAGCTGCTCCAGGATCAAAGTGGCCACAGCCTTGAGTGTGGTTCACGCATGGGTCAGTCTCTCTCAGATCAGGGCCACCGTTGTTTCCCTGATGAATGGCCAGGGTGGGAAGTCTCACTGCAGGTCCAGCCCTGCCCTGAAGTGGACAGTGCTCACCCTTGGGGTTAGAAGCTACATGGAGTCAGATAACACAAATCTCTCCCGTTCCCTTTGCTATCACTTCTATTTCTATCCTCTTCGTTTCTATTCTCCTCCCATCCTGGGTCCCAGCCCATTTTTCTCCTCTCATAGGATGCGTATAGAAAGTGTGATGAGTGGTTGGTTTTAATGGATGAAAAAACAATCATTTCAGTCATGCTAAGAAACTTGACAACGTAGGAAGAGCTTGAATAAGAAGACGGTAATGATCTTAAAGGTAGGCGTGACTGGTCTGTTTCAATTCCTTTTTGTGAGGTGACACTTTATCAAATATAATGAGACATTTCCTCTCCTCCATTTATAATTCTTTAGCACTTATTTTATGGAAGAGGAATACATCTTACTTAGAATCAATTAGAATATTCCAACTATACTATATTTCCCCAGGAGCTTGAGCAGGGTCATGACTAATAACATAGGGGTGAGCAAGAAATCTCATAGGCCGCATGCTTCGGTGTGATGCTTCAAACATCTCCAAGCAGAAGAAAATCCAGGATCTGAAACAGTCACATGGGCAGCTGATAGTGCTCTGGACATAAGCATTAAGTGTGGGAGGGGATATGCATGCTATTTTGTATGTTGGCTTATGATGTTCTGCCCTTCTAGAGTTCCAAACAGTGTTTTTGATAGTGGGAATGCTTTTGTTACTTTTCAATCATAATCCCAGACATAGCTGTACTCTGTTAGTGTTCTTTGCTGTCTTAAAATTACAAAAGTCCATTTTATCTAAAGGATCACTTTGTTTCATTTTTATTTCCTCATTTCCATGCTTTTAGTCTCTCCTCTCCTGTAAGGTTTTGCTTCCTTTTTTTTTTTTTTTTTTTTTTTTTTCCAGAAGCAGGCAATGCTGAGGCCTTTGTACTTGTGTGATATAAACAAACCATCTTTTGAATCTGGCAATCTTGATCTTTCTTATTGTTGGGATACTTTTGCAAACCAAATTCTCCCTCAGTGAAACTGAGCTACTTGAAAGGGAAAACCTGACTATGTCATGCTGTGGCCTACCCAGGACCTGCTAAGCAAAGCCTCCCAGAGATTGCTCCTATCATTTATCTCCAAGCACCTGACTAACCTTGGTGTGTCCCCTTACTGAACTCAGTCAAAAGCATTTTGACTTAATAGCCTATGACCATATAGTGGGGGAGGAGGGCCCCTTTGGACATTTTGTTCTTTTCCAAGCTGGAAGGTCTCTCTTGCTCCAGTACCCACATGGCCATACTATTTTGTGGAACATATGAGGCTATATGTAACTGTCTATAGTGTCCTGACCTTCTTGATATCCATGACAAAGCTGAGGTACACTAGGAAGAGCTAAGGCCTAGAGCTGTGGAGTACGATTGGGGCTTGCATGTGTCTCTCAGGTTGTGTGGGCAAACTTAAGACGCTACATCAAACCTAAGAAGAAGTGCTGTTTCTCTGCTGTTTATAATCCACTCCTCTTTTCCAGACATTCATCTTACCCGCATGGAGAAACACTGACACTTGGCCAGAATTAGGTATTAGAGTCACTTCTCTTTTAACTGGACTCTTCCATCATGTACATGCTCTGGGATAAAGTCGTTCCTACTTCATCTCATCCTATGACTACCCAAAGATGGCAAGGCTAGAGCTGGCCTCATAATACAAGCTTCAGCATCCATATCATCAGCACCAGCATCCTCTGGATGCTCAGTGGATGCCCTTGTCTCCTTCTCTTGATGTAGCTCAAATTCCACTGAGTCTTTTGGAACATGTTGGCAAGTTGGTCCTCAACATTTGCTTCTGTCAGTGTCTTTGGAACATGTTGGCAAGTTGGTCCTCAACATTTGCTTCTGTCAGTGTCTTCTCACTCTGCTACTCCTTGTGTACTCTCAGGTGACTATCAACTGCCTGGTCTTTTTTTTTTTTTTTTAATGACCAATATATCTGTCCAGTCAAACTCGCCGTCTCATCTATCTGGCCACCTCACATAATGGCCAGAACCCTTCCAACACATCCATTGCTTTCTAGAGTTCCAAACAGTGATGGGCCCATCACTGGGATCTGCTTTGCACTTCTCTGCACAGGGCCCATGTATTGAAAGCCTGATTGACTGGTGCCCTTTCCCGTCTCCTTTATATGACCACTGACTCACTAGGAGCTGAGGGTTTAACCCACTCTCAGGAAATGAGTGCAAAACCATTTCTCACATTTGCTTCTGTGTTTCTAGTCTCAGTGTTTCATTGTGTATGTGTGTAACAAGGCTCATGTGTGTGCATATGTGCGGAGGCCAGAGGAAACCTTTGACTATCTTTCTTCAGGAAACACACACACATACACACACACACACCTTTTTGAGGTGGGGTCCTTCTGTGGCCTGGAGCTTGCCTTGTATGCTAGGTTGAGTGATTAAGGAGACTCAGAGATCCACATGTATCCATCTTCCCAATGCTCAAACTACAAGTATTATGTTAGCCTGCCCAGCTTTCTTAGTGGGTTGCAAAGACTGAGCCCTGGTCCTTAGGCTGTAAGATAAGCATTTGGTGACTGAGCCAAATCTGTGGATCTGAGTTATCCAGTTCGGAACCCTTCTGAAAGAGATCCTTCTATGCTTCATTGAGGCCATAGAGAGATTCAGCTGATGGCATGAAGGAAAAAATCTCCACTGGTTCTGTGGCCTCAAGGACATGACTTTTGCTCTCCTCTGTGTGGTTTTTGAAGGTGACATGAAGCACGAAGGAGACCTTAGCCTGGGATGACTTCTTTACTGAAGCTTTTCAAGATCAGGAGCAGAAGACGCAGCGAAGCTGCACCTGGACTTCTGACTGTGGACTCTGAGATCATAAGAGCGAGTTGCTCTCATCTCATGCTCATATCGTGCAAGGCATTATTAAATGAGATTGTTACTAGAATGAGAAGCAAGGCCACAGAGCATCAATATTCATATAGCAACAGTGTGAGCTGCCCCGGCCTGCAGGGTTTGACTAAAACTCAGGATGGAGTTCACCTGTTGAAAAATGCAAGACACAAAGAAGGAGAGCAAGTCTGATTGATCAAACTCTCAAACTTTATTAGCCAGGCAGCAGCTTTTATAAGTCAGAAGGCAGGGAAGCATATTGCTATAGCAACCCAGCTGCATGCTTTTCTCAAAACACAGGGAATTCCAGGCAGGGTCATAATGTCCTGCCACACAGGGCATCTTGCTCTGTCTTCATCTAGCTTTAGTCTAGCTGCTAAACCACAACAGGGTCGCTCCATCTCTGTCTTTAGTCTAAGTGCTGACTCACAACAGGGTCAGCTAGTTTCTGGTGAAAGGTAAGCTCTGGGGAAAACAGAGACTTAAAGGTACAGGCTCTGACAAGATGGCTGAACGTTGGCCATATGGCCTGTTGTCCCCAACAGTGGGCGATAAGCAAAGGCATAGACCCCGATGTCATGTTGGATGCATTCATATTCTAGTCCCACCACCTACTTACTGCGTGAGCTGGGGCTGTTCCTACATGTCTCTATGCTTCAGTTTCCACATGATAACATGAACTGAACCCAGAGCTACTTTTGTGGAGTTAGCTTGTGGGTAATGAGTTTCTTCAGAGTCACTAGAACAAATGGCACGTGATGAGCACCCTATAAATCATGCGGTGTGCTCATGTAAACCCATCCTACCCTTCATCGGCGACTCTAGACACATAAAAGGCTCTCTTTGCACACCCCAAAGAAATATGAGTCATCTTATCACACTCAAAATGTTTGACAAAAAAAAAATAAAGATCAATTTAGTAAAGTATTGCCTTTCAAAAATCAAATTCAATAAGAAAACGTGGATACGATCATGTAATAAGTACCATTTTGATTTTAAACTGCAGAGAGAGCAAGTGGAAACAGGGTCATAGCTGAAGATTGTGCTTCTCCCCGCTATGGTTCAGATAAGGCTTCAGTGCATCACTTGAAGTTCATGCAAGGGAAGCTGAACTTCCCTTGTGGTGGTGCTGAGGTGGGAAACCTTTACCGAGTGGAGTCTGGTGAAAGATAACTGGGTCATGGGGCTACATAGGGATTAGTGTTTCTCTCTTGAAGGAAGTTTCAAGGGTACCACCTCCTCTGACCTTTCTGCCTTCTCATATCACCATATTATCTCCTTTTGTGCATGTCATGACATTGTGGTACCATCTGCCATGTAGATGCTCGTGATGCCATGACCTTGAGCCTCTATAACTCTAAGATAATTAAGATTCCTTCCTTTATAAGGTACCCAGGACTGGGATGAGGCCCCATAGCAGACTGAGTACTTAATTAACACACACAAGGCCCTGACATCAATTCCCAACATTACTGGAGGAAATCTATAAAATATCAGATTCACCTGGGATCATTTTATAGCAATGTAAAATGCACTGAACCAACATTTCTTCTGCCTGAAGAGTTAAGAAGCCATCAATGTTCCACAGTCATCACTAAAGCACTCATGAATAGCTGCCAAAATCTAATACTGTAATTGCTGTATGTTATTCCCAATGATTGTGCAACAAACTAAAATAGAATGAAAATATTTTATATTACAGAAAGATGGGCAGAAAGATAACAGACAGATGATACATATATAGTTAGATGGATGGATGGGAGGATGATAGAAGGTAGACAGATAGATAGATAGATAGATAGATAGATAGATAGATAGATAGTAGATGGTAGTGATACATAGATGGATAGACGATGAATAGATAGATGATAGACAATAGATAGATGATCTATAGATAGATAGATGATGGATAAATGATTCACAGATGATGGATAAAGGGGAGGATAGGTTAACTGAACGATAAATGTCCCCCATAGGCTCAGATATTTAAACACCTATTGTCAGTTGATCGGTTTGGAGCAATGGTATAGCCTGGATGGAGGAGGCACATCGCTGTGGGTAGGCTTTGAAAGTTTATAGCCTTGCCCCACTTCAAGTTTGCTCTAATGGCTGCGTGTGTGAAGCTGAGGATGTGACCACTCAACTTCGTGCTCCTGCTGCCATGGCTGCCTCTTGGTATCAGACTGCCTCTGCCATAGTATACTCTTATCATTCTGGAACCATAAGCCATTCTTGCATAAATTGGTTTTGAGCCTGGTATTTTATCATAACTGGGATGGATGGATGATAGATAGATAGATAGATAGATAGATAGATAGATAGATAGATGGATGGATGCATAGTTGGATAGATAGATAGACAGATAGATAGATATGCCTTGTAATTATATATGGTTTCTTTGACAGATGGAAATATACATTTAAATCTGAGGGGACTCAAAATAAAAATGAATCGATTTTTCAAAATTGTCTGTTTTAGGCAGCTTGGAAGATGCCTTTGTTGGTAAAGTGCTTATCCTGCAAGCATGAGTCTGGATCTCCGGAACCCTGTAAAAACTGGGCTCTGTGGCAGTGTGAGTCTATTGTTCTTCTCCTGGGAGGACAGATACAAAAGGATCCCAGGACATCACTGGGTAGTCAGCCTATCTAACTCATCATCCAGGCTCAGTGAGATACCTCATCTAAGAAAGAAGGTGCAGAGTAACTGAGAAGATATGTAGACTTCTGGTCTACACATGTTGACCTGTAAAATATGCATATATACATACATAACACATACATACATACATACATACATACATACATACATACATACATACCACACCACACACAAACAAAAACCTCTGCCAGGGATTAGTGAAATTAATCTGTAATAAGCAGAACAAGCGGATTCCCATCTCAGCAAGTAACAATTAATAATGCAAATTAAAGTCTGTTCATAAAACAGCTGTTGGTGAGGTTAGAGGGGAAATGTGTCTTCACACAGTTAGGAGTTCAGCAACCCAGATTCTTCCTATCCATGCCTTCCCCAAACCCTGGGGTCTCACTGTCACTTGCATCCGTAGAGTAAGAGGGAAATAGCACCGAAGGGCACAGAGGGAAGTGGCAGTTAACGAGAGTGAAAGCAGCACAAGTCTTCCCTTTGCTTTCTTTCCACTAAGGATGACCCAGTCACATGGTCACACCACCCTGCAAGGGTGACAGCTCTTGCTACCATGATTACACCAAGGGATTTCAACATTCAGTGGTGTGTGGCTGGAAGCTGGCATTTAAAAGCACCACTTCTAAGTCTAGATAGTCTAGGTTCGATTATACTCATTTCCTCTGTCTTGGTTTCTTTAGTTTCTCTTCTTTTCAATGAAGATTTTAAAATGTACATCTTAAGAACAGGCAATGCATTCTCCACAGTGGTGTGTAGAGTGGGGACTGACTCTGAAATGAACTCTGGGCCTGGGGGCCACTCAAAGGAAGGGTAAGCAGGCTACCAGGATGAGACCTGATAGGCTGTGATCATATGGTGGGAGAGCCTCCTTCTGTCACAGGCATAGGGGAGGGGGATAGGGTGAAAGAGGGAGGGGAGGAAGGGGGACGGGAAGATGCAAGTGAGGGAATAACAACTGAGATGTAATCTGAATAAATTATTTAAATAAAAAAATTGTGTGATGCTAAAATTAGAGGATGTGTTTGAAATCATTAGGAGCATAATTGTCATTTAATCAGTATAGGAAATGTTTTCTCTTAACTATGTTGGTGGTCTGGGAAGCAAAGCAATCACTCATGTCTGCTAATCCCTCAACTATATGGGGTGCTAGAATGATCATTTTGTTTCCATTGAGAATGGTTAGCCTGGGAAAGTTGTAGAAGCAGAATTTTAATGACATTTTGTTGTCATGAAAGTTTCTTGGGCTACTGTCACTGTGGGGGCATTGAGAGACCTGGTCTTTTATGACTGGTGGCTCTTCGGTGCCCTAAGCTTTATCATATCCTTATTTAGTGTGTAGAGATATCCTAAGAAAGCTTCTATGGCAACTAAGACAAGGATATCTGAAGCTCACAGAAGTAAAAACTACTGGTATTTCAAATGTTAGGCAATTGAAAAGTAACAGTTTTTAATACTGTATGTTTCAAGCTAACAGTTGCAATCCTTTATAATAATAAAGAGCACATGAGCATTTAAGATAATTTTAGGCTTGAGTTTTGTCCCATACACATGTGTGTCACTACATTGAAGGAACCCCATGAGCATCCCATAATGGGATCTGAGCTGCTCATCATTGGCAGTAAATGGCACCATTGCTGATGGTTACAACATTTAAAGAAGGAGTCTACACGCCACATCATCTAACCCATGCACATATCCAGCATAAACAGAGGGCATGCTGACCAGCATTTCTTGAAGCTCTGTAATGCGCAGGCTTCTTCTAGAAATAGAAAATGTTCATTAATCCACACGAATATATACATAGCTCACTCTTCTTCAAACTGTGAGGCGAGAGGCATGCCTCTTTTTCATCTCTGTGCCATTTTCCAACTCTCTCAATTTCAAGCCTCCCATTCCCTTGCCACATACACATACATGCTTTCCCTGTTGCCACGGTCACGTGTGTTTTGAGCTGTCCTCCCCAGTAAGCATCTTCCAATATGTCCTTTTCAATCCAAACTTCAGGGTCCCTCCCAAGTTTACTCCGTAGGCCTTCTTAGAGGATAATGAACCTCAAGTGACCTGCTAACCTGATCAGAGCCTGGCACCTCAGGGAATAATTTCACAAGGTGATGGTCGCTGCTTTCCCTGTTGATGCTCCTCTTCTGAGGGTTTGCCTTGGCTACTACTGACTACGGAAGAGGGAGAGAAAGGACATTTGGGTAGCCCCCACATGGTTCACAGAGTAGCACAGAGTACTTTGGGAAGTCACTTCAATATTCCAGTTTCCCTTCACTGCTCTACACAACAGGAAAGGTGATGATTTCTGGCAGTTAATACTCAATGGTCATTTTATTCGACTGGCCTTGTGAGCCACTGTTTATTTAGTTCTTTGCTATCTGCTGGGTCTCTGCCGCATATTAGATGATATTTTATATTCACAGAATCCCTATGAGATATGTTTATAGATTAGAAAACCAGTAAAGAGTCATCAAAGAGCACAATCATATGGGGGGGGGTCTAGGCATTGAATCTTTACAGCTTTTTGGCAGATCGTGCCTTGGATGGTTTCCTTGCTTCCTGGAGCACAGAAATGATGGACTTGTCATAACCAGAGGCACATAGAGAATAAACACCAAAATCCCCACACTGCTCACTCATGTCAGCATCGCCTCTGTGCATTTAATTCCAGCACCCCGCCTTGCTTTACCCAAAGTCAATACTGTAAACTTAAACTTGACCTAGTTTAATGTAACTGTGGGTTGCGGTTCAATTGCTCAACAATTCATTACTAAGAACTCAGACGGCTTTTGAGCGACCACTATAAATGCAGTCTTCCTTCTGTAGTCTCTCTCATAAAAGTAACCTTGCTACTTCACATGCCTATGACCATCCTGCACCTCTTCCAAATGAACTTGAGATGCAGAAGGAGCTACATCCTGCAGATATCATATTCCAAAGGGCAACATGCATATGTAGAAGAGGCTCCTGACATGTATACTGAGGAAAACCTCTCGCTAATCCAAGCTCCAAATGCTACCCTTGTTTTATGCAGTAAACGGCAGAAGTGTTAGAGCCTTGAGGTTGCTCAACTGTGACCCTCATTGTTTACTTTCCCTTTAATGGACAAACGCCCATGGAGGAGAAGAATGCAGAATGGTCCTGGGAGGCAAGGACTTAGAGAACAGGTGGACCTCATCACAATGAGACCCAGACTCATCGGTACTGGTTCCTTCCCTGATGGGACTATAGAGTTCGAGTGAGAAGTCCTAGAAGGATCATAACTGGCCTGGCAGGCGGTTCACAGAGGCAGCCCACTTTATGAGAGAGCTGAGACCCACCCCACTGCTTAGCCTGGTACACAACAGAGCAAGAAGAATGTCTAAGAAAGAGCGGTAGGAAGACTAGAGGGCATTTCACAACAGACTCCCAAGCAAGAGTGAGCTGTTGCCTTCCAGCTTCCTGTTTGGGTTCCCCAGGCCTGTCTCCACTGCAGAGGACTGTTAGAATGAGACTGCAGTCTGCATAGTATTCAGCATAGTATTCAGCAAGGTTCAAATTTTGCAAGGGTGTAAAATTCATTACAACAAGAAAGACAGCACTCCTGCTCCTGAAGTAGCAGTGCAGGAGCCCAGCCCATCCACCCTGACATTAGACTAATCTCTCTTCTTTAGTCCTAGTTTCTAGACTGACAATTTAGGTTGTTTCCCCCCCCCCTCTCTCTATCTCTATCTCTCTCTCTCTATCTCTTTCTCTCCCTCCCTTCCTCCCTTCCTCCCTTCCTCCCTCCCTCCCTCCCTCCCTCCCTCCCTTCCTCCCTCCCTTCCTCCCTCTTTCTATCTTCATTCTTTTTTTCTTAACATGTCAAGTGTCTAAGTCACTTTAACTAAGGATCTAAAAATAGTGATGGGCTTCATAAAGCTATGTTCGTACAAATCTTCTTTGTACTTTGACCCTACTTACCCCCGACCACTTCACATTATTTCTACTCATCCTTCCAGAATATTCTTGATTGCATCTTCGTGAGAAAGGCCCAATAAATTAACTAATTTATTTATTATGGTTTCACTCTCTTGCCAGTACGACATAGATGGGTTTGCAAATGGTCCACCCTTATGCTTTGTGTCACCTGGAATAGCCCTCCCACATCCCACCAGCATTCTTGAGCTACTCTTAAGTTCAGTACTTGGGAGCTGTTACGTATGAAGAGAAGGGCGTAAGTGGGTTAGCCACATCCGAGAAGTTGCTATTGAAGATGAGAAAGGACAAAAGAAATACTGCCTATAGCTCTCCCTGTTTCAGAGGGAGACAATTAAAGGAGCCTGTGCAGCCTCCTTTCTCCTAAGGACCTTTCATGGGGAATTGTGTCAAAACTACTGATCCCACCTGCAGGCTCTGGATTCCTTCAGTTTCTCTCATTCCGTAAACTCAGATTCAACTAGTGTATACTTATATACCACTGACCATACCTATTGCTATCATGGCATGTGCATAAGATAGGCCCAGAATGTGGACATTTTAATTTTAAAAAGACAATTAGGATGTACAGAGGGTAAGGAGGGTTCTGTCACCAAGCATGGAAGGAAAGCAGCCTGTGTCACATATAAACAGTGAAAGGTTTGCTCTTTCTGATGTGCCCCTTGTTTTGGCTTTGTTCAGAGCTCTCTTGGGGAAATAAAAGAACTATGAATGGCAAAACAGGCAACCTAGATGAAAGCAGAGAGATAAAAACAAAGTGGAAAGGGAACTACCAAGAAAGAAAAGAACAGAACTGGAAGGCCCAGCCCTCCTCAGTGCTTGCAGGTGTCAATGCTCCCACCATGGTGCCTGAGATTGACTCAGAGCTTGTGGACAGCTAAACATGGAGTCATGGTCCTATTTTATAAGACAAATTAGTAGCAGCACTTCCTCCCAGCAAGTGGGTGGAGGTTGGGGCTGTTGGTAAAGTCACCACGAGAGGGGCCACCTCCTTTTCTATCAGCAGCTGCTTCTCCCTCCTGGTTTTCTTCCTTTGTTTGTTTCTTTCTTTCTTTGTTTCTTTCTTTTTTTCTTTTTCTTCTAGTTCTTTGACAGTTTCAATGTGCTTTGATCATATGTAACCCCCTTATCTAACTCTTATTAGATCTGCCCTTCCTTTCTGCTCACTCAATTTTATGTCTTTCTCTTTTCTCTTTCTTCTCTTCTCTTCTCTTCTCTTCTTTTCTCTTCTCTTCTCTTCTCTCTCCTCTCTTCTCCTCTCTTCACTTTTCTCGTCTCATCTCCTTTTTTCTCTCTCTTCTTAACATTTCAAGAGCAGTTGTGTTGCCAAATATTCTTGGTTGTATGATCTTCCAGTGGAGAGTAGTCAGCTTACCAGAAACTACATTCTTAGAGAAAACTCCTTCTTCCTCTTCCCACAGCTAGTGAATGTCAGTAGCTCCATAGCTATAGCAGGGTCGTGTGCCCAGCTCCCCTCTCCCTGTGCTGTGATTTGTGCCTAGGGCTTGCACAAGTTTTGTGCATACTGTTACAACCATGAGTTCACATGTGCAACTGCCCCCATTGTGTCGAGAAGACAATGTTTCCTTGTGCTCATCCACTGCCTCTGGCTCTTACACTATGTCTACCACCACTTCCCAAGTGATGCCTGAGCCTTGAGAATGTGTGTGTGTGTGTGTGTGTGTGTGTGTGTGTGTGTGTGTGTGTTCCTTTTAGGGCTGAGCATTCTACAGTCTCTTATTTTCTGAACTTTGGGCAGTTGTGGTCACTGTGTAAATCATGATCTATACAAGTAAAAGTGTCTGGAATGAGGGTTGAGTCATTGATCTATAGGTTTAAAAATAAGTCATTAGGACTCAGTCTAATGCTATGTCCACTTAGCAATATAATGGTAGTAGTAGTAGGTTCACTATTAGGACCTATGACCTGTCTTGCCATAGGTAATATATATTACCAATGAGGTAATATATGTTACCTCATTGATCAGGACTTAAATACAATCAGACAATTGTTTCCAGATTACTACACATAATAAGTTTCAGTGGTTTTTAAAATTATATATACTTATAAACTTCTTATAGAAAGCTATGAGGCCATAAGAAAATTATGATTTAACTAGAGAAAAAAAAAGATTTTGAATATCTAAGTACTAAATTCTTCAACATGTAAGTATCAAAAGCAAATACCATTGGGTATTATTGTGTTCAAATGTTTCCCTTTAAAAATTGCTGTGTGAGTTTCAATTTTTAAAAGCTATTAAATGAAATTTGAATTTGATTAAATTCCAACAGTTTCCAACAGTTTCTGAAGTTGTCCCTCATATGCCTCTGCTATTTTGTACTGAGCATTTATACAAAGCAGTGTTCTCAATACTAATTGTCACAAAATCTAAATATCTGTCCACCCCGAAAAATCTTGAAGATGCTTTGTGTGTCCCTCAGCATCAAGTATTCAGCCAAGATTTCATTATTCAAAATAAACAAATACAGCTATCTCATTACTGTGCAAATTTGCTTTCATTTTTAATAAGCACTAAAATTATTTGTATACTCAGAAATTACTCTAAAATAAACTTCTCTATACCCAAACACATATTATCAGTTTATAGCTGTTTTTACACACTTATCTATCTAAATACACCTAACATTTTTCATGCTAAAGGGGTTGTGAATGGAAAATCTTAAGAAGCCTGCAGATATTAACTCATCCTGATTCTCTAGCAGACTCCTTGTGGGTTTAAAGTGCAATTCTCTTGTGAGTCTCTAGTCTACTGACCTTCCTCACTAGCTTGTGGATGCACTAAACCTCCATGATCCTATAACCCAATTCCTTAAAAAAAAATCTGTTACTACACCCACCCACCATCACCACCATCACCATGTTGCTTCTATTTCTCTAGAAAACCCCACCATCACCACCATCACTATGTTGGCTCTATTTCTCCAAAACCGCCCTCACCACCCCACATTGGTTCTATTTGTCTAGAAAGCCCCACCCATGAATAATACACCAAGTAAACGTAAAATGGTAGCAAAAGCATATTAGGAAACAATAAAGCACAGACAGGTTTTGACATAATTGGCAGTTAAGAGATGGATGTGGCACACCTTTAATCCCAGCACTCGGGAGGCAGAGCAGGCAGATCTCTTGAGTTCAAGGCCAGCCTGGTCTACAGAGTGAATTCTAGGACAGTCAGGGCTACACAGAGAAACCCTGTCTAAAAAAAAAAAAAAAAAAAAAAAAAAAAAAAAAACAAAAACAAACAAAACTAAAACCAAGAAGGGGGCAGTTAGGAACACAGGTGCTGAGCAAAGCCAAACCATCAGGCCTGAAAGCAAATGAAGCCTCCAGCTCTGCTTAAGGTGCCTCATCTGAGGGCAGCCAGCCTGGCCCTGTGGTTTGTGCAGACAGTGCAGACAGAGCTTCCTCAAAGCTCTGCTTTGCATGTTGACATTCTCAAAGTAAAGCCAGAAGGACAGATGAAAGCACATGTGTTTTTGTAGGATTAAAAAGACTCTGAGAGAAGGAAAGAGTTGCCACCACTGAAGGGTAGAATCTACTTGGGATTTACAAATGAAAGCCTGAGACTGGGTCCCCAAGACCCTTCCTGGGATGAGCCTAGGCACTATCAAGCAAGTAGCACCTGCCTCCTGGGTGGAGTTTCACCCTCCCTTCCTTTACATGTGCTGCTTCTTTGAATCCTTAAAGTTATTGCAGCTCTGCCATTCCTCCTTGCCTCTCTTGTGGCCAGCTTATCTACGACCACACACATGATCTGTTTGCAATCCAAGTTTCCCCACAAGAGTTTGGTGTGTACCATAAAAACACAAGAGTGTCTACCAAAGAAGAGTCAAGTTGTCAAGTCAGTAAACAAGTTCAAAGGAGAATTTTCACACTGTCTTAAAAAAAAAAAAAAAAAAAGCTTGAGAATCAGTTCAAGGCTCATTCAATCCAGAATCACCTGCCTCAGCTCATCTCTCCTCCAGCACAGTGTGAGGCTTACAGAGCTGCCAGTCCCTAGCTGTGGTCATCTTGCTGCTGCTGCTGTTGTTTTGTTGTGCTAGGAGTCAAACCCCAAGCCTTGAGCATGTTAGGAAAGTCACCCGACCCTGGGGCCATAGCCCTAGTCTCTGGGCTATGTTTGGTTTGCTACCTGTCCATACCTCTATTTTCACGTCTGCAAAATGTAGGTAAGAAAAAAAAAAGATAATATATCGTCTCAGAAACTGATGTAAACTCTCACTACTGCCTATGTAACTGATGCAGGAAAATCCCATGAACAAGGGGAGCTATGTGCCTATGAAACATTAACACTTTATACATTGTTTTTATTTAATCACAAGGTTTCGAGAGAAAATATTTTGATAAGATAATGGGGATGAAATAGTGTCATGTAGACCCCCAAGGCTCAGGTGAAAAGTGTGAGTGACTAGGATGGTTACTTTTAATTGTCAACGTGCCATAATCTAGAAACTTCTGGTGAAGGAGTCTCAGTAAAGACTTGCCTTGATCGGGATGGCTGTGGGTGTGTCTGTGGGGAAATTATTTTAGTTGAGAGGTCCTAGTGCCAGGGACCTAGGCATGCAGAGCCCTGTGGACCATGGGCAAAGTTTCAACAGTTCTAGGGACAGCCTGAGGTCACTGTGGTAGAATCTGGAACATTGATTTGATTTGAAGGAAGCTAGGGAGGAAGGACACCGGGGATGGGGGCCTTGGTTCTAGGTGCCGGAAGTTGAACTAGAAATAAGGAGGAGGACAAGGAAATGGGTGTGGGAGATAAAGAAGGAAGTGGTTACTCTCAAGCGTGGTTCATGCTTCCAGCTGGATAGTAGAGCCATGGTCACTGAATTGCTTGTAGGGCCGGGATATTCATAGTTCTAGAAATCTCCCAAGAAGTTTTGTTAGTGAGTCTTGTCTAGAAAAGATCATCTAGAAAGGTGGCTTATATAATAAAGATTAAATGTAATGCATGGTGAGCTTGTCTTTTTGCGGAGATAGCTGGCATTATTCAAATCATGTCACTTAACTGCCTGTATCACTACCTGTCTTAGCTAGGGTTTCTATTGCTGCGATAAAACACCATGACCAAAGTCATCTGAGGAGGAAAGGTTTTATTTCTCCTCATATTCTGCCATTACACTCCATCACTGAGAAGACTCAGGGCAGGAACTCAAACAGGGCAGAAACCTGGAGGCAGGAGCTGATGCAGGGGCCATGGAGGGGTACTGCTTACTGGCTTGCTCCCCATGGCTTGCTCAACCTGCTTTCTTACAGCAGCCAGGACCACCAGCCCAGGGATGGACCCACCCACAATGGGCTGGGCCTGCCTTCTTATCACAGCAACCAATCATCAATCAAGAACATGCACACAGACTTGCCTATAGGCCAGTCTAGAGGGGGGCATTTTCTCAATTGAGAGTCTCTCTTTAAAAATGACTCTAGTTTGTGTCAAGTTGGCATAAAAACTCACCCGCACACTGCCTAGGTGAGTTTCTTCATCTACTGAGTCTGGGGCACTTTCAACTTGCTGCTTTTAGAACAACCTGATGGGCAAACTTGGCCTGATTTTTCCTCTAAGCTTGAGCTCTTATTCTATATTTTCTGTGTTTACTCTTCCTTTTCCATGAAGAAAAATGTTTCCGATTTTCTCCTCAGAGACACTTCCCCACCAACTACTCCCCGAGACACCACTGGCCCCAACCAATCCATGGTCAAGTCTCCAAGTACTCCCCGAGATAACACTGGCCCCAGCCAATTCCATGGGCCATGTCTCCTGTTTGTGTAGGCTCAGAGTTCTCTATGGCTGTTTCCACAGAGGAATGCAGTGCAGCAACGCGCTAGCATTGGATTGTCTTCTGGTCAGAACTTAGAACTCCTTGAGAAACCTGGCCTTGTTTTAATTTTATCCACAAATACCAGAATGAAACAATAGCTTGAGGTCGGGGGGGGGGGGGGGGGGGAGGGATGTTGCATTTAATTGAATTTAACTAAATTAAAAGCACAATACCCTATAGGGAACTCATTTTACCACCTAAGTCTCTTACTTAATTAGAGGACCGTGTGGATGCTGATACAGCAAAGTATACCCAAAGGACATATATATATATATATTAAAAATCACCCTAGCTTTGCCCAAACTTATCTTTAAACCAGTCATGCCAAATATAACACCTTTCTTATCTGCCTCTCACCTTAGCTTTGCTCTTCCTGAGCAATGTGGGGCCCATGTTTTTCTGAGGAACAGAGGAAAGCGGTTGGGGCGGAAGAGATACTCCTACAGAGATACACTACAACTTTACAAGACTCCCCCTCAGCTTTTAGTGGGGTAAGGATGGTGGAGAGAGATGTTACTGTCTCTTCATGAGCATGCACGCTCAGGCCATTTTATTCCTTCCTCACCACGTGGCCATTCAGAGCCGATGAGAACAAAAGCAGACAAACACCTCCTTGCATAAATTTTGTCATCGGATCCAGGTTTTTAAGACACCCTCAAATGAAAGCATGTGGTCTTCCTCATGCTAATGTTTCTGGAGCCTTCCCAGACACATCTCTGGGAAGTGTCTGTGGCACACTATGCGCAGATTTTACACAAAAGTTACTTGGTAAAGTAAATGTTTGAATCCCTATGGGAGAAGTCGAAGAGGTCTTTTCACTCCACACTAAAATGGAGAAAGGAAGAAGCAAGTTGACATGTTCACATGGGAAGCTTTTTAATCCAGCCATAACTGAATCCAAATATAATCCAACCACTTCTGACTTCAATCTTCACAAGAGTTGGTGATGAAGGTGACGATGGTGAGGACAGCCAGCACTCCTATGTGCTTACCGCTACATGCCACTCTCTGTCCTAAGAGCATTCTGTAAACTAACCTATTCTTTTTCTTATTCTTCTCTCATATCCCAACTGAAGCCTCCCCTCCCCCAACTCCTTCTAGTCCCCCCTCACCTCCCTCTCCCCCAGATCCACTGTTGTTTTGTTTCCCTTCAGAAAAGAGTACCTCCGCCCCCCCTCCCAGTGATATCAACTGAACATGTCTTACAAAAGCCAATAAGGCTAGGCACAAACCCTCATATCAAGGCTGGATGGGACAACCCAGTGGGAGGAAAAGGGTCCCAAGAACAGGAAAAGAGTCAGAGACACTCCACTCCCAATGCCAAAGTTTTGCAACAAAAGCATGTGAGGTATAAACAGGTTTAGTAATTACCCCAGCTGAGACAAAGAACAGCCAGAACTCAAACCCAAGTAGTCAGGGTCCAGGCATTCATGGTGCGCTTTTGAAGTATTCAGGAGCCTTTCATTGGACTTAAAATCTGAATTTCCTTGGTTGTGACAGGAACCTACAGAACACTACAGAACATGGGAATGATGCTGTGTCCAGTGGAGGGTAGTGGAAACTTTTTGAAAGGAATAAAAATATTGAGATCTGAGCCCTCGTAAATAATTGATGCAGCATTTGGTGTGGATGGAGGTGGAGATATAGGTCGATGGGTTTGGACTGGGTTGTGCATCTTCCACTCGTTGCTGGAAGACTTATATAACAAAAGCTAAAGTTTATTTAGAAGTATTGAGATAGCACACGCCACAAACCAAAACTACCTTTAGACCGATATGTTCTAAAAATATAGTATATTACATATCACTAAGTAACATATCCACCAAAACATTTGAGATGTTAAAACCCCAAGAGACAATGGCTCAAAGCTGTTTGCCACCGAATGGAAAGTGGAAATAGGTTTTTACAATGTGTCAGGAAGGTTAAGATACAAATTTCAAGCAAAACTACCGTGTATACTTCCAGCCATGTAAAGACATGCTGTTGTCAAACTTCGTAAGTATTTCCACCGGAAAATGGAATCTGGCCGGATGAAGAATAAGCAGCATTAACATATCAGAAAATGCAACGTCTTCAGGAACAAGTGCTGTTTTCTTCATATTTCCTTAAGAGGAGAGTGAAAACTCCCAACTGAAGTGACAGCAAAAAAAAGCAACCCAATATGAGTAAACCAGTAGGTATTTTGTCAACGTGTCAAGTAACAGCACTTTCGGCTCACATCCCCTACAACATGAAGTGAGAGAGTGTTTCAGAAGAATCCGGTTTGAATAATAGAAAATAGCTCAGCACATCCCCACGAGTGCAATGCCACCATGGGGGTGGGATGTAATAAAACTAATACCATTATAACACTGGTCCTTTGTTCTTTCATCAAAGACTGTTTCCTCAAAGTACCTCCCCAGCTGATCCTTCTGTACGACACACCCTCAACTGTTCATCCCTGCTCAGACTGGCCACCCTTAGCAATGATGAAGGTCAACACTTTTCTAAGACACATTTTCTTAAACACTCCTTGAATATTATTGCAGACATAATTCCCTCCTCTGGTTTAATTGCACATATTTTTAAGTGAGAATATTTAAAGCTGTCTCTGTAATCTGCCCACCATGTCTCTTGTGGAATACAAAAAAAAAATCAAAACTGAAAATCATCTACACGCATACCTAAGAGCCTTTGTTTATGCGAACCATGTGCTCGGCATTGGTCTGAGAATTTTATATCTATTAACTGATTTCATTATTGTAACAGCTGCAGGAAGCCATGATACTTTTTCGAGGTTTATGCTTGAGAACTCAGAAGTGCACGCCAATGTACTCCTTAATCTGTGTTTTAAATTGGATTCAGGTGTCAAAATGAAAGAGGCTTGAAGATCATAGGCTGTAGCTGAAAGGTGTAGATAAGATTTAGGGCAAACAAGGTTGGCCTTTAAAGAAATTAGGCAGTCATTTCCCCCATGGTCCAAGGTCACTGTAAGGTTTTGTGACCAACAGAAGCATCATGAACATCTACACTGAGGAAGACAAGGCTTCAGATCTCTGGATACAAGCCACTGATTATTTTTTCCTGCCTTAATGTGTGACAGGATGATTTCAGATTAAGGAAAAGCAGTGGGGAGGAAGAGGAGGAGGAGGAAGAGGAGGAGAATGAGGAGGAGAAGAAGGAGGAGGAGGAAAAGGAGAAGGAGGAGAAGGAGAAGGAGGAGGAGGAAAAGGAGAAGGAGGAGGAGAAGGAGGAGGAGGAAGGGAAGGAGGAGGAGGAGAAGGAGGAGGAGAAGGAGAAGGAGGAGGGGAAGGAGGAGAAGGAGGAGGAGAAGGAGGAGGAGGAGGAGGGGAAGGAGGAGGAGGAGGCAGCTAGAGGTAAGTCAGTGGAGTGGCAGGGGTGTAGGTTAGCTTTGTCAGCTGGACACATCCTAGAATCACTTGAACGATTGTCTCAGTGGGAGATTATCTACACTGGATTGGCTTGTGGCCATGACTGTGGGGATTACCTTCATTTAGTTCAGTGATCTGGTAAGGCCAAGCCCACCGTGGGCAGAACCATTTCCTAGGCAGAGGCCCTTAAACAGTGTAAGCGCCGAGAAACTGAGCTCAAACAAGAGAGCGTACATCCATTCATTTCTCTCTGCTTTTGACTGTGGTTGGGATGTGACCTGCAGTCTCAGTCTCCTGCCACTGTGACGTCCCTGTAATTGTGGATGATACCCTGGAAGTGTGAGCTAAGTTACATCCCTTCTTCCCTTCTGAGTTTTGTCAGGGTGTTTTGTCACAGCGACAGAAATGAAACCAGAAGAAGCCGTAAGTAGAGGAAGCATCCCAAGCAAAACACCACCCTTCCATGCTGAAATGGCAACTCTCCATTTCTACTTAGCCTCTGGGTGTTGTTGGTTTACCACAAGGAGAAGCAGACTAAGCAGACAGTAGAGTTCAGAGCACGGAAATGGGGGATCTGCAAGCCTGGCACCATTCTTCAACCCAAGTGACACCAAGTCCCCTGAAAACCACCATAGTAAGTACCATTTTATTTTCTTTCTCTTTTAACATAGAACAGTACACCGTACTTGTAAGTAGGGTGTAAGTTTTGCCAACTTCTATGTAATCTATGCACCGTGGTTCACTCCCGTTTTTCCAAAGAGAGTCTTCAGTGACTAGTCTGTTATTCCCTCTCCAGATTACAGGGTTCCAGAACCTAGGATTCTAGTTCTATCTGTTTGGCCACTTGGTCCACATAGTTAGCTCTCAATAGTCTCTTGGATTAAGTACAACACAATAGGTTGACAATAGACATTATCAGGATTCTGGACTAATCTGTACCTTCTTCCCTCATTCTTGCCTTCACGGAATGGTGAAGGAATCTTTTTATGGATCTGAGATCACACCTCATGAGCATGTGCTAACGACATGAGGCATCTTCATCTGTTCAGGCCATTGGTTAACAGTTTACAAAGATGACATCTTAGCTTACATTCTATTGCTATGATAAACACATGACCAGAAGCAACTTGGGGAAGGAAGGGTATATTTCACCTGACATGTCCCGGTCATGGTGCATCGTGAAAGAAAGGCAAGGCAGGTCGGGACTCGAGGCAGGAACCTGGAGATAGAAGCTGAACCAGGAGACATGGAGGAATGCTGCTAATTGCCTTGTTCCCAATGACTTGTTCAGTTTGATTTTTATACAGTTCAGGCCTATCTGCCCAGACTGAAAACATTCTAGGCCTAGAATAGATTGTATGGAGGCTAAAAGCTTCCAGGACTAGGCCTAGGTTAGCAGAAGGAGACACTAATCCTCACAGACAACAACTGAAGCAGGCAAATAAAAGTTTCTTTTACATCACACTGCCATGATATAAACACTCTTTCTTAGCAATCACAAATATATATGGGTGTATATATATATATATATATACAAAATGTATCTTATATATGTCGTACCACTACTACCTTCTTACAGCATCTGGTACTACTAGGATACAAAATACTTTCATGAACACACTTACATGCAATACCTGCATACACAACACACGCATATATGCACAACACACACACACACATACACACACATACACCTCTGTCACTTAACTGTGGGTGGGTGTTTCTGTTAGTGTCCAATGTATCAATAGCTGTATCTTCAGCTTATTTGGTTTAATTAGCTCCATTTCTCCATACCTAGCTCCTCCAGCCTGTGAGAAGTAGCGGTCACTTACCACACGCTAGAAGCAGCTTTCCACTCTTAACTTACCAGCTAAGCCGCCATTTTCTATCCATTCTCTATATGTAGCGAACGGGCAGTATTCTAGTTTCCTTTAGGTTGCTGTGACAAAACACCTAAACTTAACAGAAGAAAGGGTTGACCTGGCTTACAATTCCAGCTTATAGTCTATATAGCAAGTCCCAACTCTGCCAGGCTTTCATGGTGAGACACTGTCTCTAAATACATAAATAAATAAATAAATAAATAAATAAATAAATAAATAAATAAATCAGCAAACCCATAAAATTCCCTCAAACCATATATTCCTACTTTTAATAAATTATCTATTTACTCATTTGTACAAATCATAAACTTCCCCATTCTCCCACCCCTATGTGTGATATATGACAGCATCCTGTGGAATCTGTGCTTCTATAGAGCTTCCTATTGTTGCCTCACATAGAGGTACCATTTTATTTATCATCAGAAACTGGAAATGGGCTTCTGTGAGTCCTCTTACTCAAGAGTGGATGAGTCAGTAAATCTTGCTCCTACTGTCCTTTGTCATATCACCACCAAAAGGAGACACACTCAACTACATAGCTCAATTTGAGAGACACAAGACAATCAGCCACGGTGGCATGGTTACAGCATGTGCCTGTACACCTCAATGTATGTAAGTATGGGTTTGCGAAGGGTAATTCTTGCTTAAGAATAAAGTAATGACTTCTTTCTAGTCTGAGGCAGGGCTCCTCTGTTTTAGAACTAGGAAGTATGCCTCCACTCTCCCAGCAAGGTGCACATGACTTGTCACCTGTCTGGGAAGAAATGTCTAAATGGAGACCGAATGCCTCCATTTCTGCTCCACAGAAGCCAGCTGGCAGTATGCCTTTTCCCTTTTTTGACAAGTAACCCATGGGCTCCGATTAACCAGAAAGATGTGACCAGCCAGACTAGTTCACTTACTGTCAATAAAGTCAGACTGGCTGCTAGTTTTGAAACAAATGGCAGTCCTTTCATTTCCTTTGGCTTCCGATGCCATGTTTCCCCAGTTCTGTCTGTAATTTTAATGTCTTATCTCCTTTGATGTGTCTCCTTCCTCTTTGAATGCTGGGGCGTTCCAAGTTTCTGTGTCTGACAGACCATTGTTTGCTCAGTCAATAATCACTAAATGAATGACTTCATCTAGCTGGCCAAGTTCAGGATCAATTACAAACAGAGCTAGAACTCAAAGCCAGGGAGGAAAAGTCCGTTCTTATGATTTTTAAAACATTTACTATGAAGAATACAGTCACGTCACTGACTAATCCATCAATCATGGGGACATTTGAACAAGCACAGGTCTCTTCCATGCACATTGGGTCATGCAAATGCAAGCTGGACTAAGAATAATATCATGGAGAAATGGGAACTCATATTCCCCCCACCCCCGTTACCACCCTAATGCACAAGTTAACAAATAATCCATGAATACTGACCAAACAACTATGTGCATATTCCTGCCCCCACCTCTCCCCCGGAAAAAGTGACAGAGGAACCATGGAGATTTAACACCGATGGAATTCTCACAGGAACAGAAAGCTGGTGAACATGTTTTCCCCTACACCAAACATCATTTTTGTGCCAGTGAGTTTCCATATCTCTCGGTGCTTGAGGACTGTATGTCTTCCTGCCCAGCCAGTCTCTGTTTGGGAGAGTACCAGTTGTTTCAAACTCAAGGAGAGATTTTTAAAA
Organism: Acomys russatus; assembly: GCF_903995435.1. Lineage (NCBI taxonomy): Eukaryota > Metazoa > Chordata > Mammalia > Rodentia > Muridae > Acomys > Acomys russatus. The sequence continues at coordinate 27,505,654 of NC_067164.1, read as the reverse complement.
ATTATTTTTACTATCCTGTCACTGTTTTCTTTTTTAATTTTACTAAAACTGCCATAACAAATCAAAGCTGAGATGTTGTTTGTTTGTTTGTCTGTTTGTTCTTTCACAGTCTTGGAGACTGAAAGGCCAAGAACAGGGTTGACAAGTCCTGAGACCTCTTTCTTGAGTTGACCATCTTTTGGCTGTATGCTCACAAGGCTTTTCTGTTACATAAGAACATCCCTGCCGTCTCTCTCATCTGTAAGAACAGCAGCCATATTGGATTAGAGCCCTAGCCTAAGGTTTTGATTAAGCTCAGTTATCTCCTTAAAGAATCTGTCTCTGGATAATCGACGTATTGTAGAACAAACTTTTAACACACAATTTGGGAGGAGCTGCAACTCATTAAACACCTCTCACAATTGTTCTGTTTAAGAGAATTGCACCACCACTGACTAGCTGCTTGCCCCCAACTTGGAAACTTTTTTTTTTTTTTTTTTTTCAAGACAGGATTTCTCTATATAGCTCTGGCTGTCCTAAACTCACTTTGTAGACCAGGCTGGCCTCAAACTCACAGAGATCTGCCTGCCTTTGCTGGAATTAAAGTCCACCACCGCTGCCACTGCCTGGCTGGAAACTTTTTAAGATTCCTTCCCCTCCACATCTCCCACCATGCTCACCAGCAACTATATCAGTGCCTAGAGTTGTGAGTGAACATCTCCTCACCCCAGATAGGGTACCAATCACAGAAACAATGAAGTGTAGCTTGGGATACTAACAAATTTAATTGTAGTTGCTTACAAGAACTTGTGCAACTTACAAATAGCTATACCATTGAAGGAAAAAAAATAATCTTTCTTTCTTAACTACTTAGAAATCCTTGGGGAGAGGTGGGGGTCTTACATATTCCTCTCTACTCTGTGATGGAAAGTTAATGTCCCTAACCTTACACAGGTGCCTTGTGGATAGTCACAGCTGATGACAGTTCAACAGGGCACTGGCCAGATCATGCTCAAGGGCACTCCACTAGTAAGTCCACATCTTACCACCCCCACCCCCCCACCCCACCCCACCCCGCCCCGCTGTGGTCACACATCCTATCACCCTCTTCTTCTTCTTGTATAATCTCTTAACTGGTTTTTACTGCTTCCTTGCTCGTACCATCACAGCACATATTCCACAAGTCTAACAGAACTGTCTGCAGAGCAAGCTAGAACCTACCACTTTCTTAATACAAGCATTCAGCTGCTTTGTTTTTCCCGTAGCACACAAAGCTCATGTCTGCCCTACAACATTGAATATAACAGTATTTGCCCATCTTCTTGAAACTGTTGAGAATTGGCTTCATGTTTTTGTTGTTGTTGTTGCTGGTGACGGTGGTGTTGGTGTTGGTGGTGGTGGTGTTGGTGGTGGTGTTGGTGGTGGTGGTGGTGGTGTTGGTGGTGGTGTTGGTGGTGGTGGTGGTGGTGGTGGTGGTGTTACTGTTGATGCCTCTGCTCAAATATGACTTCCATAATAGTGATTTGCCTAATCGCTCTGTGTAAAGTACAGCCCGAACCCATTCCTGTACCCTTCTTTATTTCCCCTCAAAGCATTTACTTCCTGTAATCATGTTGCATTTGTATTTGACTGTTAATCTTCACCACTAGACTTTACACTTTATGAGCACATTTTGTTGTCTATTATGCCTCCAGCGGGGAGAACGGTCTTTCATCCAGTGAAGGAATTACATGAATCAGGCTGTGTGTAGAGTCCTGATTTTACATTTTATCTGGTGAGCCTGTTGGTTAAGAGATGCAATTAGTAGTGTTTAGATCGCAAGCTGTTTTGTAAATCAAATTAAATTAACTCGCATTCACAGAACACCTACAGCGTACTTGACACTCCCTTAGTTGCTCAGGATATTTAAATGAGCAAAATCAACAATGATTCTTGCTTCATAAAGTTTGCCCTAGGAAAGGAAAAATTGTACAGGAGTAGCGAGTGTAGCCGAGCAAATGGATCCAGAAAGCTAGTAAGGTTTAGCTGGTGTCACACATAACTGGGATATATGTGGTGGTCAGAGAGATGGTGACACTGAATGGAGACTCAAGAGAGTTGCGAAGATCTAAGGATAGAACGTTTATGTCAGAAGGATCAATAAATGGAAAAACTGAAATAAAAACTAGTGTCTACAATATCCATACAACGGCCATGTAAAATAACTGCCCCCCCCCCAAATATAGAAGGGGCCTGGGGAAATGGCCCAGCAGTTCAGAGCACCTTCTGCTCTTCCAAATGATCCCCAGATTAGGTCCCCAGCACCCAGGCCGGCTGGCTCACAACTGCTTGCAACTCCAGGTCTAAGAGGTATGATACCCTCTTCTGGTTTCCCCAGATATCCCCACATACAGCATACATTTACACACAAACACACATATGCACACACATACATAACAATAAATCTTTTCTTAAAAGTTGTTATTTTAAAAACCTAGAAAGGCTCACACTATGCGCACTGTACTCCTAGTCACTAGTGGATCAAATTCATATTAATTTAAAACATAAAAAAAAGGATAGTAAAAAGTGACTGTAAATAATTTACAGTCATTTGGAACGGAGATAACGTACTTCTAAATAAGCCATGCAGCATGAAAGGAGAAATCAAAAGGGAAATGATGAGGTATTTTAAGTGATTTGAAATAAAAAATACATACAAAATCCCCATCGTTTACAGAATTGCAGTGTTCACATTAAAAAACAAAAAAGGCAACTTTGAAGAAAACGTCTTTCCTATCTCGGTGTGTCCAAATACAAATAGCCCAGCACTGTGGATGTGACATGAGTATGGTTCCTGATTATTTTGTGGTTCTTCTTGCTGTATGTAGTTTATTTTATATATGTGTAATAATAGAAATGTATATGTAAAAAATATTTTAAAAAACAAAAGAGGGAGAGAGTGGGCACAATAAACACCATAGAAAAATGTCAACCTCACTGTAAATAACTGGATCTTTAATCTGAGGGAGACAAAGGGAAATCATGGCAGGATTCTGAGCAGAGCGGAATAGCATCTTTTGTGTTTTAATAATCTATTTTGCTGACATATGTTAGTGCATTAGGTTAGAAATAAAGCAGGACAAATGGTAGTGGGAAAATAAGTATTCTGTAAGTGATGAATGATTCACATCATAATCAGTATTGTAACAGGTGGCTCTAAGAGGAACATAAAGAAACTCACTTGAAGGGCAACGGAGTTTTAACCCCACCAACAACAACTTGTTTTAATCCATTTCATAGTTGTGTTACAAGAAACAAAAGAGTAGAACTATAACATAATGTGTTTGGTCCTGGTTGACTATGATGATACAAATACCCAATGCATGGTTTCCTTTTAGAGCAGTGGTCCCCTCTGAGGCAGCCACCTGCAATGCCATTCTCCTCATTGATGTTACAGGGATGCCTTGCAGCACTCCTGAAGAGCAATGCAGGAAAAGTTCTGTCTTGGTGGAGCCATAACTATTGGAAAGGATGCTTGTCCGCAATTTACAGGCAACTTAAACATCCTAGAAATGGAGAGCAAGAAATCCTGAGAAAAACAGAGCTGATACAGTACCAGGTAAGTAGACCTTAGCATCTGGGGCTGTGTCCACAGACAAGAAAACTAATGTATAACATGTGCAGGAAGGGCTTTCAGTAAGATGAGCCTGAAGTGCCCATTTGTACTGAGTGCTTTGAAAATGTCTGTAGTCCAACATATGTGTAATTTGATGTTGGGGTCATAACAATGACAACTCCTCCTCCTCCTCCTCCTCCTCCTCCTCCTCCTCCTCTTCCTCTTCCTCCTTTTCCTCCCCCACCTCCTCCATCTCCTCTCTGTCCTTTTTAGAAGTGTTGGGAGTGGAGCCTAGTACCACTGACAAGCTAGCAAGTGCTCTACTGCTGATCTGAACCCCAGCCCTAATTCACCGATGCACACATTAAAGTGACAGTACAATACTGAGAGCACTCTGGCCCTGCGCAGACACACAGGGAAAGAGGTTTTTGTTTTTTGTGTTTTTGGTTTTGGCAGAAGTGGATACCAGGTAAAGAACCATCAACCTCATGCACACTTGAAGTCCCTTCTGCTGACATGTATGTTTTCACAGGTAGACACTGCAGTTTCTGTGTGGCAGCCAACCCCTCCACTTGGGAAAGCCCAGTTTATTGGTCTGGTCACAAAGTCACCTACTGTCTTGCTGTGTGCTTTAAAGTGATGTTTCCCAAAGCTGAACACTATCTTGGAAACTGTGTGTGTTTACTGGTATAGAAACAAAAGGCGTCGAGCCATGGAATCCACACATGTCATTTTGAAATCAGAGAGAGAAAACTGCTGCCTATGGAACACGTACCGCATGTGTAGCACTAGTTTTTAGTGTTTTGGGGTTTTTACCAGATTATCTGGAATTTGATATGACTGGAATGCTTGTAGTGCATACCTGCTTGCTTTTCTTCGGAGACGCATTTCTGCGATAGGCGTGCATGGAGGTCTACCTTGACACTCACATGTATGACAACTGCATGACGCTCATACCATTACAACTGCATGGACCTTCAATCCCTGAACTCAGGCGCGTCAATGTGGGGAGGGATGGAAGCATATGCAGGAAGCTATAATGCAGAGACAGGCGGCTGATAAGAGAGCAGGAGGCACGGAGTTAAAGGGGAGGAAGTGACTGCCATTCAAATGCTAGGCCGTCGGTATGTGTCAGTGGCAGACTAATTGCCTGGCATGCTTAAAACTCAGGGTTTGAACAAAAGGATTAGGGTAGCATACTCCTATAATCCTAGCACTTGAGGAGTGGAGGCGGGTAGAGGGAGTTCAGCGCTATCCTGAGCTATATGAGGCCCTACCTCAGAACAATTAAAAATTTAATTTAGAAAATTAAAGTCAAAAGCCAACTGGCAGAGCTACAGATAATATCAACCTCAAAGAACTGGCAAGACGCCTTAAGTGTCATTTCCAGTAGAAGGAGTGAGGATTTCAAGGACAGCTAAGACTTGTCTACTGTACTGAAGAAGTCTCCTTCCCATGCCCCTGAGCATCCATCTAGACATCTAGTTACCCAATGATTAACTTTAGCTCCAACAGCTTCCTTGCTGTTGGAAATGCTGTAGTCATTTTATGCTTACGAAAACAGGATAGTGATGGTGATAATGTCAACACAGGCTTATTTGTCTTTACCTTTTCTTTTCTAGAAGGCTCTCTGTGTTGCTCAGGCTGGCCTTGTACTTACAATCCTTCCTGCCTCTCCCTCTGGAGTAAAGGCATGGCAGACCTGTGCCCTCATACACAGTTTTTTAAAAAGTTTGTTGGAGAAGAATGAAACTTGCTCAAAGTGTCCAAGCAGATGCACTAACCGGGTGTTTACTGTGCTAATCATTTATTCCCTACCTGCAGTGTTCTCTGAAAATGAACCATTGTGTATCACAACTATTAGCCCAGAAGAGATAACATTTTCTTCTTTGACTATTCTGAATATAATTTCTTCTAAAACAAATCTATATATTCAAAATGACACTAGTCCAACTCCACTGGCACTCCCCCAGACACACCAAAGTTCTTCTAAAATAAATCAGGAAATAATAGGTAACACACACACACACCAAAACTAAGAGAAGAAAGAAAAAAACAATAGAAAGTAATAGAGAAAACAAAACTGTTACAAAGACAAAAGTGTGGTTAATGCCATCACAACACATTATCTGTGTGTTCTGTTTCTTCTGAACTGTTTGTTAGTAAGCCAAAAATGAACAAACAATAAAAAACCCTGGAAATAGAGCACATAGCTTACAGTCCTAACAGAGGAAGCTTTAACCAATGAGGAACTGAGGTTAGTGTTGTCTGTGGAGGCAGTGAGCAATTTGAGAAAAACCAGTTCAGAGGCTCATTTCACTTTTTATTCTAAAAATATATTTTAGGTAATTAGGGAAATGAACATGAAAGAATCAAAGAGAAAATATCAAAAAGGAAAGTGAAATCAATATTTACAAAAATCTAGAGGTTAAAAAGATTCACTAAAATTGAAAATAATAAAAGATCTAAAGAAGACAATGAAAGATTTCACCAGAAACCATTTTGAAACTTTACCGCATAAACTTTAAATAAGTAGATTGTGGAAATGCCTACAGAAATACTAAAAACTGTACATTTTATTATATTATTAACTTGTGTAAGTTGCCAAAAACTCTACAAGAAAAACAAAGTGTTAATACAGAGGAAGGCCAAACATATTTTGATTTTACAATTAATCAATGAAAGTCCTGTGTCCATTATTATAGACAGATAAAACACCACCAAAATGTATCTGGTTTGCTATTATAAATAGCGTTTTCTAATAGATAATATTAATTGTCAATGTAAAGATGGCACGGGATGGTTTGTATAAGCAGGCTGCTAGAATCTTTGCTTGATTTCTTATTAAAGATTTTGCTTAGAAACAATAACATCTCTCAGCGAAGAAGATGCTTTGTGTGATTCAGCATCTGGTGCAGCTCAGCAATACAGAAATGACACCTGCCTGTCCATTTAAGATAATAAGCAAAACATAGGTTCTGGGGACCGGAAGACAGCGCGGTCTATAAAGAATTTGCTGTGCAAGGATGAGGTCCTGAGTTCAGATCCCCAGCACTCAAACAAAAAAAAGTCAAGCAAAACAGGGTATGTTTATAACCCCCCCCATGCTGGGGAAATTATGTTGCGAAAGGAGTATCTACCCTTGGAGCTCATTACCCTGTCAGCCTACCCAAATAAATGGACCCAGCCTCAAAAACAAGATGAAGAACTGAAGAAGACAACCAACCAATACATTTGGTGTACACACACACACACACACACACACACACACACACACACACACACGGACACCGTTTGACTCACAGAAAAGGACACCTAGAGCACGCATATCCAGCAGAGAGACCGCGACTGCTACGGGGTTTCCTGGGCAGGACAACTGAAGCAGCAGCTGTTCAGTTCCTAGGAATTTTCCCAGATCTCAGAATCATCTGCCTCCCTCTTGTTATAAAAAAGGACAGGAAGCAACAGAGCCTTTGGGTTTTCTTTTGATACAGTTGTAAAACTGGCGGTGACCCCCACCTGCACGCAGTGGCTTTGTAATGGAGGTAATGGCAGGGGAGTGACTTGGCTGCTGACGGGAGTGGACACATAAGGGAGGAACTCCGGGTACGGTAGGCATATAGGACAAAGCATTTGGGAGGAGCCGGCCACAAAGGGTAACCTCTTTAAGAGCCATCTCATTCTTTATCCTCCTCCTGTCCTTTTACTTTATGTAAAGCATAGAAGACATAAAACTAAGAGATTTCTTTTTAAATTAGTGTTGTTACTGATTTATTCTTTTGGACGTTATGTGCCTTGTGTGGGTGCTGTGGCCTGCCTTCCATGAGTCGGGTGGAAAGATGTCCACAACTCCGAGAGCTGAGAAGGTATCCCAGCCCTGAGGTGGGACAGTGTCCCAAGGGTACCCCTGAGCCACTGGAGGCCAGGAACCTCAGAGCTCTGAGAGGAGGCCTCCTCTACAGAGTCCATGCAGCTCCTGGGAATGGGTTGCCCCTAAGCCCTGAGGAACTGAGGAGCCTTGGAGCCTGATCCCTGCTCCTCCTTGTCCTCTTCTTCCTCCTCCTCCTTCTTGTTCTTCTTCCTCTTCCATTTCTGATGAAAGAGTCACATCAGGCAGTAATTCTCTTAAAAAAGATTTATTGAAGAGCTGAATCCAGGAGAGGATGAACGAATCCAGGAATGGCTGCCTCAGCTCCAGGGCAGAGACAGCAGAGACCTGGGCATTCCCAGCGAGTATATAGGGTTCCTAAGGGGGCAGAGCTTTCTGAGGCAGGGATTTCCAGAATGTGGATTGGTGAGATTTCAAACCTGAGCTGCAGGAAGCTCAGGGATTGGTGGGTTTTTGTCCAGCCTTCTCATCCTAAATTAGCATAATCTGGGAAGAGTCCTACTGAGGGGCTAGAGATGGCAGTTACAAAGGTGGGGTGAGGGAGCTGGGCAGCTCCAGCTTTCTCAGGCAGAGGTCTGGCCAGTTTTCTGCCTTGAGGGGTAAAAAGGTTTACAATATGTCAAAGAGTTACAAAGAGTCCACTGTGACGGCCTTAGGCTGAAGCAGGAAAGGTTGTCGTCATCGTGGACAGCTCCCACGGTGGAGGCTCCAGGCTTTCTGAGGCAGGAAAGGTGTCCAGTTTTATTTGATCAGTTGGCTGACTCAGGAATAGTCACCATGGACAGCTCCTGCTGAGGCAATGACAGAAGCAGCTCCATCTTCTCTCCTGCTTTCTGCAGCCCCAGGGTGGGAAGGAGGGGGTGACTGCTCTGAGGAGGGGAGGAGGACTAACAATGAGCCACTTTAAACTTTAGTGGCCTGCTGCTTAAGGGCCACATAGCTCTTGGCGTGATGATAGTGTTAGGCACTGTGGGCTGAAGGACTGGGGGAAAGGGGTCAGTGGGCTAAGCTCGGGGAAGGTATTCTGTCAGAGGGTTGGGGTGTGTGTGTGTGTGGCGACAGTATTAGGCATGGAGAAACCCCTAAATGAGAGAGAGAGAGAGAGAGAGAGAGAGAGAGAGAGAGAGAGAGAGAGAGAGAGTGTAGCAGCAGTCGCCCCTGTCTGGCCATCGGTGACAGAGGCGGTGGCAGCCTTTGATCTCTAGGGGCAGAATCCCTACAATTAGTTGATAAAATTGTTGAGGCAAATATGCACAGAAATTCACACCTCTCCCTCTCTGAAAGATCTATTTTGAGGTTGCTTGGGGTTGCTGCTTTATGAAGAAAGGCACTTTGCAGAATGCATAGCCCCAGGATCAGATGGCTGTGATTCTGATTAGAACTGATTCATGAATGTGGAGTGGGGAAAGCTGGCCTCTGGGTACCTGCAGTGGCTTCTAAAACTAGTCCTATAAAATTGAAGCAAGTCTTGATGTTTTGTCCTACACAACGATTGTACATAGACAGCTGTGATTCTTCGTTACCACCTATAATGGAGATTTCCAGGTTAGGATTCTGGACAGCATGCTGCCTTATGTGAAGTGAGAACATGACACTCAAGTGTTTGTGTTTTGGCTTCCTTTCTGGGAACATGCTTCAGGAAAGATGAAAATTTAGAATAAAAGCGAGACTGGGGATTTGCCCAGCATGCACGAAATCCTGTGTCCCATTTCCAGCCAGCAGCACAAGCCATCATATAAGGCAGGCATTGATGCAAGATATTTGGTCCCATTGTGATCCCTGGGATTGCGAACTGTAAAATCCTGTCTCTTGTTTGGTGTGGTTGAGCCCTAACACATCTTTAAGTCAAGAACTTTCTGTTTATTGTAAACAGGTGATTAAGGTGTGGCTCAGCCATCCCTAATACAGGGCTCTAATCCAAGAGCCTTCTTACAGAGGATTTAATAAAGGTAACCCTAGGTCAAGCGGTGGAGCAAGAAACCAGCTGACAGGGATTAAAGAGTAAGAGGGACTTTTAGTTGAGGGGTATTTAAGACAGCATGGAGAAGTAGAAGGGGCTTTTAGCTTTTAACTCTTTAGCTCTCGATCTCATTGGCCCTTTGGGCTTTTTGAACTGTTTGAGCTTTGAACCAGCAAGTCTTTGGCCATGGGGTTTTTTTGTTTTGGTTTGGTTTTGGTTGCTTTTTGGTTTGGTTTGGTTTGGTTTCTGGTTTTTGTTTGTTTGTTTGTTTTTTGATTGTTTATTTTGGCCTTTTCCTCTTGGGCTGTTAGCTGAGCTGGTGAGCCTTTTGAGCCTTTTCCATCAGACCTGGACATGAGCTGAGTAGGAAGGTCAGCTGGGTTCTTTCTCTGCCTCTCTGAGCTAGCAGGTTTTTACCCCAGTATCTGGCTCCTGAGTTTTCTTTGGTAAAATCAAACGGTTAGGATTTTCACTTCTTTAAAACAAGGCATAGTAATCCACACTTTCTATCTCAACACCTTGGAAGTGGAGGCAGGAAGATACAGAGTTGGCTGGAATTTCAAGGCCAGAATCTATTAAAGTAATTTGAACATAGTTGTAAGAAGGCTGGTCATTTTCTATATCCTTTCTGAACCTGAAATGGGCATTAAAAGAACCACAGATGTTTTTCCCCTAACAAAGCTGGTGTAGAAATACACACACACACACACACACACACACACACACACACACACACACCACCACCACCACCACCACCACCACCACCACCACCACCACCATCACCACCACACCAGAACAAATAAGAGTTTATCCAGTGAATATGCAATAAGGGAAAGCGCAGAATGTATAAATTGCCTCGTGCTGGCTAATCTTGGTTGTCAACTTGGTACAAGTGGGAAGAAGGACCCTCAACTGGGAAATCACACAGCTGGAGTCAGCCTGAGGGCATGTCTATAGGGCATTGTTTCCTTGATTGCCAACTGTGAGCGGTGCTACACCCAGGCGGTTGCATGTCGGATGTGGCAGAAGGGGAGCTAGCAGGCTGTGAGCAGTCATCCCCTAAGTCTCCTCTTCTCTTTCTGCTCCAGGCTCAATGGTGGACTGTCACCTTTCCCTCCCCAAGTTGCTTTTGGTTGGTATCTATCACAGCAACAAAAAGCAAACTAGGAGATTCTTTTTTACTAAGGACAAGAGTGTTGAAAAAAACCTACAAGAGGATTAAATAGAAAGACCCTTTATAAAACTGTCAGTTTCTTTGCTCCTAACTAAAGAGTGAATGAGGACTTAAGAGAATAGTAGGAATCAAACAGAAGTTCTTAGCCTTAAGATGTGAAGGGGGAGACATGCAGTCATATAAGTGCCAAATTAGATAGCAAAACCTATTACATATACTTTAGAAGAATGGGAGATAAAGTAGATAAGAATTTTTTTTTTTTTTGAAATGTAGAGTTTGGCTATTTTCTGCAGCTATATTCTAGTCCCATTTGGAGTTGCCGTTCATGGTTGCTATTGTCGATGATAATCTCAGTGATAATTAGTGGTCTGATACAAGTTCTTCTACACCATAACACAAAGCAGGACACCAACTGATCCTGAAAGGAGGCAAATGAAGTGGGAAGAGGGGAGAAAGCCAGCACACCTCCACCAAGCACTGCGTGCCAGGTGCTCTGACGGGGTACTCTCTCCTGTTTCATTTACTTCTGGCACACCACTGGAAGAAAGATGTTTTGCCTACAAGTCTCTGACCTGCACTGGATTCCTGGAACCCACATGGTGGAAGGAGAGAACCAATTCAGACTGGTTGCTCAATGGCCTCCACACATGCCCCATGCAGGTGTGTGTGTGTGTGTGTGTGTGTGTGTGTGTGTGTGTGTGTGTGTGTGCACAGATTTACAATGTTTAAAGAAAAAGAAAAGCAAGCACACGCAGAGCCGCTAGTGCATGCCAAGTGCTGAGCTGAACCTTGCACATTTTCTTTCTGTTCTGTACTTGCTTACCACCCTGTGGTTCTGAGGTGCCTGCTACTGTGCTACTCTTGTGGGAAATAATAAGGACACAACGGAGGCCCCAGGAATGCGTTTGTAAAGGTTAGAAGTTCTCCAGTGGAGAATAGAGGGTGGGCCACAGCTGACAGAAGCCAAGGTATGCCTGGGAAGTTATCTTACCACCAACACTACAGCCTGACCAGAGCTCTCTCCATTGCACCATCCTGCACCCCTCTACAATAGCAATGTGCATTGGTTGGGTTTGTATCAACTAGACACAACCTAGAGTCATCAGAGAGGAAGGAGCCTCAGTTGAGAAAAACACCTCTATAAGATCCAGCTGTAAGGCATTTTCTTCATTATTGATCAATGGGGGGGCGGGTTGTAGCCCATGCTGGGTGGTGCCATCCCTGGGCTGATGGTCCTGGGTTCTACAAGAAAGCAGGCTGAGTAAGCCAGTGAGTAACACTACTCCATGGCTTCTATATCAGCTCCTGCCTCTAGGTTCCTGCCCTGCTTGGGTTCCTGTCCTGACTCCCTCCAATGACGAGCAGCAATGTATAAGGATGAGCTGAATAAATCCTTTTCTCCCTAACCTGCGTTTTGGTCATGGTGTCTTCTTGCAGCAAAAGAAACCCTAAGACACAATGGCTGACTCATAGGGAACAGAAACGATGACAGTGTTGCTGTAATTAGCCCCATAGTCCCCCACTGATCAGGCCAAGGCTACACTTTACCTGAGACCATCTGTCTGATCATCAGTTCACCCTTTCCTGTTTTGCCTCCTCATCATTGATGTAGGTGTTGCTAACTAATACTCCCTCAGGAAGTCACTTGACCTGAATACCGGCTTCCGGTGGATCATGTTACCTGAGGCAAAGGGGCCTTGGTATCCTGACCATATTTCTACCACACCTAACAATTTCTAATCTTCACAAATAACCTTTATGCTAACTCTTCAAATAACTATTGCAACTTTCATTTGGCCAACTGGCAAACTAAGATCAATGCAATGAGTAATATTCAGCAAAGATGTGGATTCCAGGAAGAGCATTAGTTTTTCATTTTGGCAGAGGTGACCTTGATGACCCAGCTTCCGGATCACCTATTCTGACTTGCCACACACATCTGTCCTGTAAAGGAATGCTATAGGTGACAAAACAGAAACTACCTTTCTAATCCAAGTTACAAAATTGCTGCTGTAGACCATCAGAATCAAGCAGATCCATTTCTAATGTGCATTACTTGAAAAAAACCAAATGCAATTGTCTGTTGAGTGTACAACTAAGAACAGTAACATCTGAGTAATGTAATCCCTTCATGTCTTGAGTCTTGATTTTTTTTTTTTTTTTTTTTTAGATTTTCCTGGTACCCCCGTAGTTGAGCCTTTATAACTCATGCAAAGAACATTTCTGTACATAAGCTCCCATCTATGAGACCAAGCTGGACTCATTAAAACATGCAAGGTTGGAAGTCTAAGAAACTTTAACTGTGCTGTAACTTTTTGAATCAATAGCCAGTTGACTGAAGATTTTCTATATAAGCCTTAAAGGGATTTTTCCCCTCATATCTGTTGCCAAATACCAGAGAAACAGCAGCTAAAGGAAGCACAGGGTTACTTTAGTTCACAGACTGAGGAGCTGTGGCCCACTATGACAGGGAAGATGCGGAGGTAGGTGACTCTTTTGCAGCAGGACATGTGCCAGCTGCTTGCTCACACGCCAGTGGAAAACAATCAGAAATGGGACGAGAAGTAGGGCCAAGCTACAAACTTTATGCCCACCCTACAGAGGTTCACTTCCTCCTGTTAGACGCTACTTCCCAATGTTCTACAACATTCCAAAAACAGTTGGGACACAAGTGTTTACACATTATGCATCCGAAGTGTAGCACCATGGCAGAATTAAGCAAATGGAAGAAAAATCTAATTAAACAAAGGTTGAGTTTTCTAGCGTTTAGAAAGTATGATGTTACAATCCACGGGCTGGCTGACACTAATGAGAGGATCTACGTACCAAAGGTGATGACAAAATCTGAGCTCTTGCTGTGGCTTACTTAATCTTAAACAAGCTGCAGCACTGTGTGTTGAAGACTTGGTTCCTAGCTCATGGCTACTGACAAGTGGCATGATCCTGGGAAGTGGCATCTAGTTGGAGGAAGTATGCCACCTGGGGGCGTGCCTTTGACTGGGTGTATTGGGACCCTGGTTCCTGAACACTACCACTATCTGTCTCTCTTCTGTCTTCTCTCTCTCTCTCTCTCTCTCTCTCTCTCTCTCTCTCTCTCTCTCCTCTCTCTCTCTCTCTCTCTCTCTCCTTTTTCCTCCCTCTCTCTCACTCTCCTTCCTTCCCCTCTTCCTCCTTCTTGTCTGGCCACCATGGTAAGAGCACTCTGCTCTGCTCTGCTCTGTGCTCTCTGCCATGCTCTTTCACCTCACCACAGGCTCAAAATGGCAAAGCCAAAAGACCATGCAAGAAGCCTCTGCAACATGATTGCAGATACCTCCACCCCCTCAAGTTGTTTTGTCTGAAATCTTCAGTCACCGGGGTGACACCGCCTCTGAACCTCACTAGTGATCTGGAAAAAAAAACAAGTGTAATAAATGGAAGAAATTGGACCTGTGGGGCAGAAAGGGCATCATTAGCTATAACCTACCGCTCTCTTCCAGCCCATCGGCAGAGCTCACTTTCAAGGCCTGTTGTCAACTGTAGCAGAATACTGAAACAATGTCTTCAGGATACTTGTGAAAACATTTCTCATAGCACTACACTCACCCAGTAGCAGCACTGTCTTTAGCTCTCTGGATGTCTCAACATGTCAATGTCTTGTCTTTTTTTATGTCTGTCTGTTGCACCTTTAATCCTAAAACATATGTATTTTTCTCCTTCCAACTTGGCTCCTTGCAGGTGTTGCAATGGAGAAGGGTGATCACACATGGCAGTAATTATACTGTTGAATAGACACCACCTTTTCTTCCAGGGCTGGAAGGTAAACAGGGATGAGCCGTGACATCAGTCTAAGAGATGTGAGATTTATAACTACAGGCTTTTCAGGCTGAAAATGAAAAGGAAGAAATGGTGTGGCAGGTAAATGCACATGGGGCGCATTATGGCGTGACACATCAATACATCACTCACAGCTGCCAGGGACTTACAGCTACACACGGATCTGGAAATAACTCAATCCTCAGAGCCAATATCATCACAATAATTTGTTTTCCCCCACAGGTCTCAAACCTAACTCGTTTTCAGAAAGCACTTGTAAGGGCTGCAGACAATCAATATTAGAAGGCTGATGCATGAGGCAGCATTGATGCAGCTTCACACGTTCCAGGTTGTCAGCACTCCTTTCATCATCCTGCCTGGATTAGAATCCCCCTAGAGGTTTTCTGACATGACAAAGCCAACATAATCATAAAGGAATCTGTTTCAGTGATGATGTCCCCCAGTGACATGGACTCATGCTGAAATCAAGAACAACAACTTGCCACCTAGCAACACAGGCTAGAAAGCTAGAAACATGGGAAATGGTATTCTTTTTTTAATTTATTAATTTATTCATATTACACTCAATTGTTATCCCATCTCTTGTATCCTCCCATTCCTCCCTTCCTCCTGTTTTCCTCCTACTCCCCTCCCCTATGACTGTGACTGAGTATTCTAACCCAAGAAAATTTGATGGCTTTCTCCCCATTTCTTTGGCCTCTTTCTTTCTTCCTTTCTTTCTTCCTTTCTTTCTTGCAAACCAGCAGACAATTGAGATAACAAGAAAGGACACCCCTTCCTAAAGTACACACTGGGAAAAAATGTCTCCGCATCTACTCCCTCCACTCCCGTCCTTGGGGCAAGTGAGCTAAAACAGTGCTCAAAATGAAATAGAGACTCCAGAGGAGCTGTAGGTTATGGTCAGGCCACTGCGTAGGGTAAGGCCAGAAAGGATGGTTTTCTGTGACTGTCAACTATTTTTATGTTTACTTCATGTGCCATTAAAAAAAAAAAGACTCCACCAGATAAGAAAGAGCACTGCTTTGTGGATGGATGGGAAGGGACTCAGTTTTCTCTAAGGGACTGGCCACTAGGAGTTTGACCATGCTCCAGTGAAGACTATATGGGAACACAGAATGAACTTGTCTTCCTTCTCCTCCTCCTCCTCCTCTTCCTCTTCCTCCTCTTCCTCCTCCTCCTCCTCCCCCTCTCCCTCCTTCTCCTCTTCCTTCCCCTTCTCCTCCTCCTGCTCCTCTTCCTCCTCCTTCTGCTCCTCCCCCTCCTGCTCCTCCTCCTCCTTCCCCTTCTCCTCCCCCTCCTGGTCTTCCTCCCTCTCCTCCCCCTCCTGCTCCCTCCTCCTTCCCCTCCCCCTCTTCCTTCTCCCCCAGCCCCTCCTTCCCTTCTCCTCCTCCTGCTCCTCTTCCTCCTCCTTCTGCTCCTCCCCCTTCTGGTCCTCCTCCTCCTTCCCCTTCTCCTCCCCCTCCTGCTCCTCCTCCCTCTCCTCCCCTTCCTGCTCCTCCTCCTCCTTTCCCTTCTCCTCCCCCTCCTGGTCCTCCTCCCTCTCCTCCCCCTCCTGCTCCTCCTCCCTCTCCTCCCCCTCTTCCTTCTCCCCCTCCTTCCCTTTTCCTCCTCCTCCTCTTCCCATCCCATCCCCCTCCTCCTCCTCTTCCTTATTTTTGAGGGGGAGTGGGAGTCACAAGGGGAAAGGCAGACCTGGGAGGATGGGAAGTGAATGTGCTTAGGGTTCATGATGTCAAAGTTCCAAATAATCAATAAAAATATTATGAGAAAATAAAAGAAAGGGCACCGCAAAACAAAGGACCTGAGATGGGATTCAGAAATATGCCAGAGTATTTTGTATAGAGCCAAGTTCAAGTGCTCCTTTTATTGGTCCATGTTTAACATGAGCAGCCATTGCCTGCGTTACATCGTGAGTTTCTCTGTGTGAGTGGAGTTAAAGAGTATACAGCTCATGCAGGCTGTGAAAATTCAGGGGTAACAGTTCTTCTAGAAATAACAGTCATAACTCTCCATCATCTTTGACTTTAGACCTCAACACTTTTTTTGTTATACATCAGGATTTCTCCTCTCATAAAATAAAGACAGCTGTTTCTTCCTTGCAGCATTCATGTGCTGGTGAATAGAAGAAAGGCCAATGGTGCTTATCAGGCGTTATAAACACACAACAGAAGACTCTTGTTTGAGATTGTTGTTTTGGGTCAGGGTGTTTGCTTAGCTGACTAATCAGTCTCTTTGATAACACTGGCTAGTTTTATCCATGTATGGGAGAGGCAAAATGATAAGTTGTTCTCTTGCTTATTAATACATTTATCATTTCTTTACAAATCTCTCTGGCTACTTTGTGGAGAACAGTGGGAAGGAAAAGGCCAGTTAGGCAGTTGCTGCATAAGCCAAATACAAGGCAAAGCCCAACTTGAGAAGTAAGCTCATTCACACAAGTTACACAGGTAGGCACACACTGCACTGATGCCAGCCCTGCCTCTCTCTCCCACTCCACCAAAGGGAAATCACTCAGCACAAACTCTAAAACAAGGCTGCCCTTGCCTTCCTGCAAGTCTAGCTTAGGCCACATGATGGGACACTGCTTGGGTAAGTCACTTGGTTCTCAGACTTTGTTGCCTGATCCTTAAAATGGAGCAAATGCTAGCACCTGCCTCTTTGTCCCAAACAATGGAGGGCACGATGGGCAGTACTCAGAACAGTGCTTTCCTGGAAAGGAGCACTGCTTATTTTTAGCCTACCACGTGAAGGACGCAGGCAGGACAATGTGGCTCGTGGCCCCTAGAGGACAGCAGAGCAATAATTACAGAAGCACACAGTGACGGATGCATACTAGTTATCACAGATGGTGCATTGTCTGAGGAGAAAAAAAGGTGAGGAGGAAGCTGTTGCCGTCCATGTCGCATGGAGGCTGAGCCAGGAACTGTTGCATACCTGGTTTGGGAAGTCTTCATAATAGCACGAATAATCAGTGTAAGCAAAGGACATGAGTAGGTGCTCTGATAGGAAGGGTCCAGGCATGGCTGTGGGGACACTTCTGGGAAGGTATATTCAGTAGGGCATCCAGTTAACCTTAGCTGTTGAGGCTTAGGGATGGTGACTCCATTTGTCTCCCTGTGACCTGGGTTTTCTCGTAGCGAGCTGGGCAGCAAGAGTGTATATTAAGGGAAGCACAGATGGGAACTGCAACACATTTTATGGCTCAGCCTTTAACACAATGTATATCACTAACCTGCCTATTTTGAGGGACACAGGATATAGACCCCACTTATTTTGTGGGTGTTTTTCCCTGTTGTTTGTTTTGAATCAGAGGCTCACTATGCAGCCCAGGCTGGCCTTGAATTTGTCAGCTCCCTGACTCAGCCTTTCAAGCACCAGGACTACTGTCATACATTACAATTCCTGACTGTAGGCTTTACCTGTTGGAAAAGATTGTAGAAAAAATATGGCACAGGAAATATTTTGCTCATTCTTTTTTAAGACAATCAAGTATCAAGTACCTTTCTAGAGATGTGTGTTAGTTTCTATCTTTCATTTTCACATATAAAGCATAAGCAAGTTCAACTGAAAGATGCACCCCAAGAGCAGCCTGGTGCAGCTGCCTGTACAGCCTGAGCACCACTCCAGCAGTAGCCGGGATCCTGACACACTCTGCAGGGGGGATGTCAGGATGGTCAGTGTGGAGCAAAGGCCAAGCTCATCTATGAAAGGATGGTGTGTGCATGCCCAACAGATGAGTGTGGGCCTCAAAGGAAAGGAAGTTGAGCTGAAATGTCTTTGCCATGGCTGAATATATGGTTCTATGGCTTTCTGAGTTAGCATTCTTCTTCGGCTTTTCAATTTAAACATGTCCTTTTAGCAAAACAAGGCAAAGACTCATGGATTCCAGAGATAGACTGGCCTGAGCCTGGCCAAGGGGCATTAGCATACCATTGGATTCTATATATGAGATTTTCAAAGAACTTTTTGTGATTATTTATGAGGTGAGTAAGGTGACCGTTTCACCCTTCTAAATCATGCTGGACAGGACCTGCCAGGATGCTTTTGGAAGCCCACAAGGAAGGAACCAAACCCTCAAGGCAAGTGTATCACAGTGAAGTCAGGGTCTTTTGAGTATGCACACCTTGCTTGCGCCTGCATGCATGAATGCATGTGTGCTTGTGTTCATGGTGAGGAGGGGAGAGACAATGAAGAAATTCCCTGGGAAAGCACCAGCCAAGGTTTCTGATACTGCAAAAAACCTTAGCTGAAGTTTCAAGGATGTTTAACCACGTGGAGCCATTATGACCGTCAGGAGACGCAACTCCCACAACTCAGTCACAATGACCTCATCTCTACAGAGTTAGAATGTTTTAAAGGGTCTGATTTACAACAGGTTTAAAAGTTACGTAATTTTTAGTAGATTAATATTTAAAAACTTAGTAAGATATGATTTGGTTTGTTTATGTATCTTATCTTTTAAAACATATTTTATGTTCCCATGAGTGTTTGCTGCACGTATGCATATGCACTACACGCGTGCCTGTGCAGGAGAGGCAGCAGATCACCTGGAACTGGAGTTACAGGTGGGTGTGAGATACCAGGTGGGTGCAGGGAATTGAATGTAGGTCCTCTGCCAGAGCAGCAAGGGCTCTTAAGCACTGCTCCATCTCCCCAGCCCTCCTACCTCTTGTCCTAAGGAATGCCTTTCTGTAAATGAAATTACAAGGCAGCTTATGAGGTGCCTTGTTCAGGTTCATGGAGGAGAAAGTGAAGATGCAACCTACAAGTGAGGTCACAGGGGCCTAGGACATTAGTTTTTAGCCTAAAATAGATTTCAGTAGCTGTCAATGCTTTTGTTTGAAATGTTTCTCATAAGATAGATCATTGTCTCTTGATAGTCACACAATAGTGATATTTGTTAGGTGAGTTGAAGTTTTTCACCTCCAGCCAGTGAGAAATAGAGACTAGAAGCCAGGATGTGAGAGGCTCACTCTTTCCTTCTCATGTCCCTTTAATTCTCTGTCTTTCTGTCTTGTCTCGGTCCCATCTTAGTTCAACTCATCATGCATTTCCAAGGGGATTAAGCTTCCCTACTTTCGTCATGAGCCCACGCTACCTATGTTGTGCACCTTAGCATTAGTTACAGAGACTTCGAGAAATGCACATCTTGTCCTTTTTCCTTTCATCTTGATTGTTCGATAGTTTTCCTGATAAGCGAAGGACAAATGCCAAACCCCTAAATGCAAACAAAATGCCCTCCATATTTGAGGTCCTGGTTAGTGGTCTCTTTTTTTTTTCTGTTCCCCCCTCCCTCTTTCTCTCCTGCCTGCAGAAAATGCCTGTCTGCTTCCTGCTATGATAATCAAAGACTAACCCTGTAAAACTGTAAGCAAGTTCCCAGCTAAATGCTTTCTTTTATAAGAGTTGCTTGGTCATGGTGTTTCTGCACATAGAACAGTGATGAAGGCAAAAGGTATAAGAAAAAGAAGTTCTTTTCCCTTCTAGGTTGATGGTTGAGAAGACTTAGAATACATTTTCAGTTAACAAAATGTTCATGCTCTCTGTAAGAACTTGGCACCTTTCCACTCACAAGCTGTAGTTTTATGGGCTCTGGTCTGAGGATGGTTGAGTGTTTCCATGGTAATGTTTAATAGAGTTATTGTTTGAATCTGTGGGTTTCCAGTGTAAAGTCATGTCTGGTCATGTTGGGTGAGTTGGTGGTAACAGGCAATAGAGAATTCAATTCTAAGGAAGGCTTTGGTTTTAAGTGAGTGACAAGGAAGGCGAGTGAGTGCTTGCATTGGATGGCAGAGATAAGGAGGAGAAAGGAAGAGACTCTGAGTAACCAAGGGACCACATTGCCACTATTCTAGCCTTCACACAAATGAACACACTTCCTACATTTGGAGAACTCCTGATCTCCTTTGCACTGGAGCACTGGCTTGTGACACAAGTTCTGAGAGTGCTGCCACCAAGAGCCTGCTCTGTTAAGAATGGCAACAGATAGATCGCATTTCCAGAAGGAAGGGTGGCCAAGAGCCCAGCAGCAACAGTAGCAGTGAACTCAGGGCAGGTCGTAGAGCCATGGCCGCCAAACCAGTTCTTGGGTGTTGGTCCAGGCTGGGAAGCCTCCTGCCTGGCTTCTGGAAGCATGAAAATCTTTGATAATAAAGACTTTCCTACCATCCTCTCTCCCAGCCAGACGCATTGGAGGACTTTGACAGACAGCAGCGGGGAATTCTATACTAGCCTCACTCATAGACTGGCCCTTCCATTTTAGAGAAAGGAGCTAGAGCAATGACAGGAATTTCGTGAGCAATTTTGTGAGACTTGAAATTTGAACAGTAGTACTTTGCACCCCGGCGACAATGCAGTTCTGCTTCCAGCAGGATAGCTAGCCCTACCCACTTCTCTCTGGAGCACTGGGGGGCCAGGCTCCATCAAGGCTCAGCCTTGCTTCAGATGAGACCAGTTAACTACAGTGACTGAAATGGTCCACTCTTACTTTCTTTTCAAATGATGATTCTCAACCTTTGTAATGCAGCGACCCTTTAATACGCCTCATGTTGTGATGACCCCCAACCATAAAATTATTTTGTTGCTTCTTCATAACTGTAATTTAGCTACTCTTATGAAGTTTAGTGTAAATATCTTCTATGTGAGGCCTAGGGGAGTCATGACACACAGGTTGAGAACCACTGAGCCATTAGAAACTGCATATCATTAGAAAATTTCTAACAGAATCTGGTAAAGTCTGAGGAAACTGGTGGCAAATGTCTATTCAGCCTTGACTTACTATGTATATATTATGTACAATATATATATATATTCATATATTCACCCGAGGTCTTAATAAATGGTTCCATCAATGTCTATTGTAACCTCAGTGTGTGGAGAGCAGCAACTTGGGTTGATCACAGTTAACTCTGTGCTTGGCTCTCTAGGTATTGTCCGTGCTCATCCTCCATAATCTTGGGCTGGAATCTTCATTAGCAAGGAAACTGGAAGAGAGTTCTTCAGCATCTGTGTGCCTCCAAATGCACATCACAGTATCCTCATAGAGTTCTGAGAGGAGATATTGAAATGACAACGAGAAAGCCTGAGATCTGAGAGTTATAAAATATCACTTTAAGCCAGGTGTGGTAGGGCATGCCTGTAACCCCAGAACTCTGGGAGGCAGAGGCAGGCAGATCTCTGGGAGTTGGAGGCCAGCTTGGTCTACAGAGTATGTCCAGGGCAGCCAAGGTGACACAGAGAAACCCTGTCTCAAAAAGGAAAATAACTTTCTCTGTAAGAGCAGGTTCCTTCCCAGGCACACACTCAACACCCTAATTGGGTTGATTTTCTTTGCTCTGAACCAGCCTGATACAAGGTACTGAAGTGTCAAGTGATCCTGGAGGCCTGAAAGACATGTGATTAAGAAGTTCAAAAGAAAACTAAAAAAGGCAAAAATCTTAGCAAGGAAATTTCTCAAATAAAAGAAGCACACAATGTCTAAGCATCAAAGCTTTGCAAGGTATTAACAGAAAACAAACAGACATTGCAGATGAGGTGGAACCTCACTGACCATAAGGTCATGGTGACCACCTATCCCAGCTAAATAGTTCTGGTTCATCTTTACTGCCCAGAATAACTCCTATGGCATCACCTGGCACTGTTCGACAGAGGTCCAGGGGGGGGCAATTCTGTGGTCTTCTGGAAAAGATGGAAGCAGGCTCAAAGAGCATACAGACAGTGATCTAGTTAAGGGGTCTGACATCAGGCCGGCCAGTGATAAAGGCCAAGGTACATTATACCATAAGTTCAAAGACCTCAGAAATAAAGCCGTTTGTGCCTCAGCCAGGAAAGCTTTTCTTGGATTCCTTTAGTAACAGAAACTAGGTAGTACAAGATGGAGCCTGACAGTATAAGTAAATTAACTGCATTTCGGCAGTAAAAGGTGAGCGTGAGACGAAAGAGCCAGGGTGAGGGACAGATCTAAGGCGAAGAAGGTATCTGCTGCCTTCAAATCCGGACCACAGCAAGGCAAAATTCAGCACCTGCCTATTGGTCACAATCATTTTTAAAAAAATCATTTCTTAGGTTAGCGCACAAAGTGACATGCTCTACCATGGCATTGTCACGCATGTGTCACTACACAGTGTTTTCACCTGTTCCCGTTCTCTGACAAGCCTCCTAGGATAACAAAGTAAACAGCCACGACGAAGATAACACGGGAAGCTCCCGTTCATCCTCACATCTCCTTTGTTTGTACTGTCGGGGTTCCCAGAGTCCCTTTTCGATTGTTTCCAGAGGTGACTACTCCCTCTAAAAACTGGGTTCATGTGTGTCAACCCACCCCTGCATCCTCTGGTCCACCAGCCTGAGTTTGGTTTCCCTGCTTTGTCCTTTTTACCATCCTCTGCTCAGCCTCGCGGTTGGGTTGGTGACAGCAGACTGTAGCTTCCATCTCTAGCCTTAATTTTCAGAGTGAACAAAGAATTGAGCCGATAGAGGAGAACTGGGAGGAAAAGTAGTTTCCTGAATGGCAAAAATTAAATGTTCACACCCTGGTGTGAATAATCTACTACTGAGAACGTGTTGATGGCAAATTAGCAAGAAGAGATCAGTGCTGGAGTAAGTACACCCTCCTCCTATGGCAGGCAACTGCACCTGTGAAAAACATTGTCAGAGTAAGAACTCAGACCCCAGGACCCTCCCCGACCTCAGAGGAGCAGAGGCACTTTTACTGTTGTTTATTTCTTTCTGGGGTGTTTTTTTTTTCTCTCTCTCTCTCATCTTTCAGGAAGGTGAGCTAACAGCTGTGTCTTAAATATAAGTGGGGAGAATTCACTATTTCCCCCCTCACCTGTAGAAAATCCAGCTACTTTTGTAGAATGGCTGGCTTTTGTAGGGGTTTTGTGATTGTTTGAGATAAACTTTCACTATGTAGCCTCAACAAGCCTCCAACAGTTTTCCTTCCTCAGCTCCCTGAGTGCTGGGGTCGTGGGCTACCGTATTACCACTCATGGCTATACTGTGGTCATGGGCTACCATACTACCACTTATGGCTGTACCGTAGTCATGGGCTACCGCGCTGCCACTCCTGGCTCTGCTGGGGTCATGGGCATGTACTACCACCGATAGCTGTACTGGGGTCATGGGCTACCATACTACCACTCCTGACTGTGCTGGGGTCCATGGGCATGTACTGCCACTCCTGGCTTTCTGCTTGACATTTATCATGTCACCTCAGGTGTACTACGGTTTATTATGTAACCTTAGTCATATAGCCCTGAATAAGAGGAACTGGCTCACCTATTTTTGCCACCTGGGGGATACTTTTATCTATGTCTTACCCAGAAACTTATATGTACATTGAAGATTATATTTAAACTTAACATGCACTCCAAGGTTATAAAAATATTTTCTTCTTAGAAATGTGTAGTTTTATTCCACAAATTTAAAGATTGGTCCATCTGTACTGTATTTTCAAGTATGGATGAAGAAGATAATGGATTTAGCTTTTTCCTGATTGCTGTAAGCCCATTTCCAAAAATAATTAACTTTTCTTCCATGATTTAAAGTCTCAGTGGGGTGAGAAGTACAGAAAGATACATTTTAGCCTTGTTGTATAATTAAGTCATCTCCATTGACCAAGGATGGTTAAATGACTTAAAGTTTAAAAAAAAAAAAAACAAACAACAACAAAAAAAAAAACCTGATGATCCATGAATAAAGTTTCAATTAATACTCTCACCAAAAAAAGATTTTCATGTGGTTGGTTTATTGTACCTAAAAATAATCTGCAGGGGAAATCAATGATGTGTAGCCTTGATGGTTAGTCTTGGATAAAACCCAAGGTCAGTGTGAGTTCCTCCTCCTGAAGTTTCTCAGGATGAGCTCCAAAGTGACATGGTACATTTTGCTTATCTGTCCGCTACACAGGGCTGCCTTTTGTGATAACTGAGGGCAAAAGCTTAGGGAATGAATGTGTCAAATATAAATAAACCACTACTATGACTTGAACACCAATTTAAAGAAGAGGACTCCTATCAAAAAAAGAAAAAGGTTTTACTCTTTCTGGTCATAAAACAAGTACAATTTTTAAAATGACTGACCTATGAATTGTTCCTCTCCCAGGACCACTATTCAAGCTCTGTAAAAGGAAGAATTTTATAAAAGTCACACACTTTATATTTAATATTTTATTTTTAATCTTTAAAAATGCTTAACAGGCCAGTGTGACTTATTTCAATCTTTCCTTGAAAGTCCACCTATACTTTCTAGTGAAATGGAAAAAGGAATCTTGAAATGTTTCTGGCCTTAGCATGAAGCCATCAGGAAGGTTCTTTCAAAGTGTAAACTATCCTTCTCCCACAGATGACTGTAATATTCTGGGAGTGACAGAAAGTCATCTTCATCCTGTCCTGGACTCTGACTAAAGAATCCACTTGCCCTTGAGACAGAGGAAAGAACATGTGTGGCAGACACTTTTGTCCTTACGACATTGTTAAGAATAGGAGATTGAGGAGCTCTGAAGGCAGCTACCCAGAGGTCTTCTGTGATGCCACCAACAAGCCAATTCTTTTTGCACACTAGCAGTGAGACATAGGACTTAGTTTTTCATAAGTTTCTCTAGCCAGGTGGTGGTGGCACACACCTTTAATGCCAGCACTTAGAAGACAGAGGCAGGTGGATCTCTGTGAGTTCGAGACCAGCCTGCTCTACAGAGAGAGTTCCAGGACAGCCAAGGCTACACTCTGTCTCAGCAAACAAACAAACAAACAGAAGTTTCTTTTTTAACTAGTCTAAAATAGTTTCCAGCTATAGGACATGATGTGACACTAAAATGACAAACAAGGCTAGTCTTATTTTTCTGTGAGCCCTCCCTTAAAGCATGTGCAAGCCACCCACAGACCTTCTGCAAGTCTCTAGTAAAGAGGAATCTTCAAGTAAAGTGAAGAGAAACACCAACCTGAACCTCCAAGCCAGACTCAGGATAAAAATGCTAGCTTTGTTTTACTCCTTGGATCATTTCCAATTACTTTAGCATATTACTTATAAGATGAATAAACGGTGTACATGAATGTCCCAGAATTCTCCATGTCAGACATACAAGTTCTATCAACACAGCTCTAAGACCTTCCTTAGCCATCAAATTTAGTGTTATTCACACCTCAAGGAACCTGGGGAGAAGGACTCTCCCTTTCTCTGGACCAGTCTCCTTGGGCATTTTTTCTCCCCAGTTCCAACCTAGGATCTTCTGGCTGACAACTGTAGGTTCAGAAGATCCTGTAGGCCCCCACAGAACTACCCTAATGCATCAAGACAATGCATCTTGAGTCTACTTCACAAGGCCATTACAAAAATGTGGCATTTCATTGTGAAGTAGCCCTCTACCCATCCTCTCTCATTTCTCTTCTGTTTAATAGGTATTATGAGACAGAAATTATCTAAAAATTCAAGTATACTGAATACACATATAAGAAGACTTGGTCACAGCTTAGTCAAAATGAGGTTATTTCATGTGACAAAGAAGCTTAAAGGAGTTGAAATATAGTTCAGTAGTCCACTACTTGTCTAGTGTAGATGAGGTCCTGGGTTTGACTTCCTGTAACCCCTACCCCATCACCCCCAGAAAATCAGAAAGAGCCTAAGAACAAAGGTTGCTATGGTGGCCCTGTTGACAGCAGCAACTCAGACTGTGTTTCATCCTTTTCAATTGGTACTTTCCATCCTCGAGCCGACCTCAGGATAACCTTTCAGTTACAGCTGTGCCCACCACAGTCTTGCTCTGGCTAAGAGGAGGAAAACAGAAGAAAGGTCACATCCCCCAGATGAATTGCTCTCATCTGAAGTGATTTCTCAATGGTTACTTCCACCTGCAAAGAAGGCTGGGAAATGTAGTTTGTTTGTTTGCTTGTTTGTTTAAATATAGACACAGCTCTATCCGTGTGTGTGTGTGTGTGTGTGTGTGTGTGTGTGTGTGTGTGTGTGTGTACAAGTTTGATGCTTAAAAGGTAGGAGGACCGATCATTGGGTTCATAATTTGTAGTCTCTAACAGAGATGAAATGATAGACTGTGTGATGTGGCCAGCTGGTTTCTTATATGTGCCCTAAAATGCCCTTAGAGCACACTTCAGTTGATAACCCTAAGCGAGATAACGATATCATATTGTATCAAAATGGAACTCTTTTGTACCTTAAAGGGTACTAGCGCCTTATGCAATTATAAATGGCATCATGGATCTTCCTTCTGCACTTTTAAATTTTTGCATCTGCAGTATCCCTCCCTCACCTTTACAACCTAAAGGCATGGCTTGCCCCACAGTAGAGCCTAGTGTGCCTATGGCTGCATGTTTCACTATGGGGACCACCATCCTTTCTAGAAGTGTCACAGACATGAGAATAAGTCACAGAGGCTTTGCTTGACAAAGTTCCAGAGACCTCCAACTGTGCAGCATGATCACTAGGCATCCAGAGCAGCTGTTGAGGCTTTGCTTGACAAAGTTCCAAAGATCTCCAACTGATCACCACTGCCCCTAAATAATAGGTATGATCCAGGTGTAATGTTGTTTAGAAATAGGCTATTTCTCCTAAAACTGTTTTTTCTCTTTATTTCTCAGCCCTAAGGAAATCATACAGGGAAACTTTTTCCCACAATGAATGTTGAAAGAGGGCATCTGGCCAAAGGCTTGAGACAATGATAGAGTTTTTGCTCTGACTGTGAGCACCCAAGCAGAAACTGCATGAAAGAAAGTTAAGAAGTCATGAAGTAGTTTAACCTCAGTGGCCCAAGTGCATCTGCCAGCCAGCCTTCTTGTCCCAAAGGCTCCAGAACTTCTCAAGACAGTGCCATCAGCTGGAGATCAACAGTTCAGACCCTCAAGCCTGTGGGAGACATTACACATTCAAACCATAACAGAAAGTGTATGTGAACTCCAATTTCAGAACTGGCTTTTTTTTTTAACTATGGTCTGTCACAGGGGGAGTAGGACTTTTGTAACGTTAAGAAAAGGATGCTTTGATTTTCATCTAAGTGTGATCCATGAGTGTTGTTTTCTTGTTTATAATTATGGAGAATAGAAAGTGGTTAACATCATTTCTTTTTTTCCCATTTATTGAAAATAGAATCATTTCTTATACCATATATCCTGATTACAGTTTCCCTTCCCTCTATGCCTTCCACCTCCCCCTCCCCTCCCATCCTCCCTCCCCTCCCCTCCCCTCCCCTCCCCTCCATTTCTATCTCTCTTTAGAAAAGAATAAGGTCTTAAAAAGTAACAATCTAACATGGTAAAGTAAAATATAATAAGCTAAAAAAAATCATATCGAAGGCTGGACGGGGCAATCCAACGGAAGGAAGAGAATCTCAAGAGCTGGCAGAAGGAAAGAGAGAGAGAGAGAGAGAGAGAGAGAGAGAGAGAGAGAGAGAGAGAGAGAGACTTAGACTTACCCATTCACACACTCAGGAGTTCCGTAAACCGACTAAGCTGAAAGCTATAATACACACCCAGGGGACCGTGTTGGCTCTGTGTTTGCTGCTTCAGTTTCTGCAAGTTCATATGAGTTCTGCTCAGTTGATTTAAAGGACCCTATTTGTGTGTGTGTGTGTGTGTGTGTGTGTGTGTGTGTATGTGTGTGTGTGTGTCCGTCCTCCATCCCTGCTGGCTCTTACACTCTTTCTGCCTCTTCTTCCTCAGGGCTCCCTGAGCTCTGAGAGGAGGGGTTTGGTCTAGACATCCCATTTAGAGCTGTGTGTATTAAGTACCCCACACACACTCCCCCATCCCACCCACCCCCACCCACCCTCTGCACATAATGTCTGGCTGCGGGCCTCTGCATCTCTTTCCATCTGCTGCTTTATAAATAAAAGGAAACGTTTTCAGCCATGGTTTAAAAATTATGTATTATATTTTATGATGATATGTAACAAGGGGTTTTTTAAAAAAATAACTAGGTATATCCCATCCCACCCCCCAAATATTCTCTCTTCTTTTAACAATTGAATTTGGGTTGGCATACAATAAAAGATTCTAGTTAAATGGATTCTGTTGATTCAGGTTTTGTTTTATTATGTCATGAATGAAATCCACTGGGATGTTGCTTTCCTGATAAGATGGAATATGGATACCCTTTCATTAGGCACAGACATCTACTGAAGACGCACGGGATGGGAGGCTTATGACACTAGGGAATGAGAAAGCTAGTAGAGTCTTACGGTGTCTGCTGGGGTCCTCCTAGCGAGGAATCTCTGGGAGAGGTCAGCGAGTACCATGAACCCAGCAAGACAGAATTTCAAAGATTGCTCAACCACTGGGCAGATGCACTGCCGCGTACCTCTCCAGGGACAGATGCACTGCCGCGTGTACCTCCCCAGGCATTTATCTGAAAAGCAGAGGCAATGATAGTCTAGCCCTCTTGACTGATTTCAAATTTCTCCAGAAGAAGAGGTGGCTGGCATCACCGTGCTTCCTCTCCATGGGCTCCCCTGTCTCAAGAAGGCAGACTCTTGAAACCCTCCTTCTCAACAGAAAACTATACAGTTGAAAACAATTATTTTACGTTTTGAGAGAGTTCATTTAATGTGTTTGCTTTTGTTTCTGTGGTGAATACAGGAAGAGCTTCTGGGAATGTGGATAAACATGGACAGATGACCACAGCTTAACTAGTAAGTTATTTAATCAGCAAGCATGTCACTGAGGCTTTTATTCCGATGCTCCACCGAATGAGTGAGTAACAAGAGCCTCTCAAAACATTTCATTTCTAAGGAGAATTATGCCTCAGAAAAGCCAAAATGGTATAATCATTTAAAGCTTAAAAAGCCAATTAAATAAGAGAATATATTGTCATCATCAAGTCCTAACTGCATCTCTTATTACCTATAAATTCACGTTTTTATAAAAGGAAAAAGAAAAAAATAAAAATAAAATTTTTTAAAAAAAGAAAAAGAAATCCCTTTAAGGAGCAAGACAGTGCAGACTTGCAATGCCAGTGCTCTGAAGCTGTGGCAGGAAAATCAAGATGACTTTACTACATAGTGTGAGACACTCTGTCCAAAACCAAAATGGAAAGTCATGTACTTAAAAGTCAGTGTGTGTGTGTGTGTGTGTTGTTGTTGTTGTGTGTATGTATGTGTGTGAGAGAGATAGAGGGTATATGTGTGTATGAGAGAGTGTGTGTATGTATGTGTGTGTACATAACAGAGAGAGAGAGACTGTGTGTGTTGTGTGTATGTATGTGTGTGAGAGAGGGTATATGTGTGTATGAGAGAGAGTGTGTGTATGTATGTGCGTGTACATGGGAAAGAGAGAGAGAGGGGGAGGGAGGGAGGAGGGAGGGAAAGAGAGAGAGAGTTCTACTGTTGCTGCTGTTGTTTAGGAAGGCAGAAGTTTTCCTCAATTATTTACTCTCAGTTTGGGAAAGACCCACACAATACACAAATAAGAAGACACTGGACAACAATGTTGACCAGACAAAGCAGTTAGTGCATAAACTGTCATCAGACTGTTTTAGACCATTCAATTCCTGCAACAACCACAGAGATGGGAATGGAAAGTCTATAAATTCAGTTAGTGATTTGCATACTGGAGCCACATGCAAATACTGGAAGAGAGGCCCAGAGCTTGGGCCTCTTGCATTTCCCACACTCTCTCTCAACTCTTTTCTTACTTGCAATCACTACCACATAGCTCATTGCATCGTCATGTGATAAGTTTGTTTGCACTCCAAGTTGATTGGGAGATCACATGTCACATGCCATAGAGACACATATTATATCCGTCATGTTCCTTTCACATTTCCTTTTACTTCCCAGCATCCATTCATCCATCCATCAGTGACTATTAAAAGCCAGGACCTATTCTATCAATATGCCAAAATTATAACCTGAAGAGGGCTTCTAGTTCTAAGAGGTTTGTGTGTAAATGAGATGGTTGAGTAAGCAAACAAGGAAAACAAGGAAAATAAATATTTAGATAATGACATGGATGACCAAGAATACTCAAAACCAACTGGGTTGGCATGTGCAGCAGAATCCTATGGAGCCAGAAAACAGCAAGAGAAAGGGGCATTTGAAATGACCTGGGAAGACAGCAAGAAAGAATTCTCACAGCTTCTAAAAGCCACTGTTAAGCACATTAAGTGCATTCCGAATGCTGCTCAGAATTTTACCTGAAAAAAAAAATTGCACATGAGAGCCAGAAGAGGGCATTGAGTCCCTGGAGCTGCCCCACGTGAGTGCTGGGACATGAATCCAGGTCCTCTACGAGAGCAGTCCTTAGCAGCTGAGCCATCTGAGGTGTCTGCACCATCTGCAAATCTTCTTGACCAGATCTTCCAACTGTTTTCTGAACCCACATTTTTTTTTCGTCTCAGTTAACACTGCCTCAACTCGAATAACATCTTCCTCGTGGACTATTGTGATAATGCAATTGTCTGCTCGCTTCGTTTGTTACTTCTAATTGCACATATCAGGCAGAAGCATCTTTCAGAAGTTTAAATCAGAGTGAGTGCATGTGTGTGTGGGTGTGTGTTGTGTGTATGTATGTGTGTGAGAGAGATAGAGGGTATATGTGTGTATGAGAGAGTGTGTGTATGTATGTGTGTGTACATAAGAGAGAGAGAGGGAGGGAGAAAGCGAGACAGACAGACAGATACAGATAGACAGACAGACAGACAGACAGACAGACAGAGACAAAGGCAGAGACAGAGACAGAGAGACAGAGACAGAGAGATCAGATTGTCCATATGTTTGACAAAAGAAATGGAACAAATGAAGATGTCTTTCCCTGAGCTGGGAGGAGGAGCAGTTGTGCAGGAGGTGAGAGAGATTAGGAAGGAAATCAAGTTATCAGTTGAGATGCTCACTGAAGACACCAAGATTGAAAGGTCAACAAGACAGCTAAATACAATATCCAAACAAGAACTCACCAGCCCACATATGGTATCTGAAACCATGGCACTACATAAAATTACATCCAAAGGTGTAAGTGGACAATATAAATGGAGGACTAACATGTGCTTCAGGCTGACCATCTGGGCTTGGATAACCTATCAGATTGATTCTACCTCTGTTAGAATCCATTGAGTGTCTGCGGCTTGTCACTTAGGGGTGGAGGCTTACAAGATCCCCTTCATCCCCCCCCCAAAAAAACAGTAGACTAATATTGTCATTATGCAGGTCTTGTTTAGGCTCCCATATGGTTGAGATTTCATGGGTATGGTTTCCCTGTCATGTCTAGAAGACACCATATAGAAGCAAGTGCCCAGGTCCAATGGCTTTTATACTTTTTACACCCTCTCTGGTAGATGTACCAGTTAAGGCTTGATGGCCTATAGTCACTTATTCTCTGCATTTTGAGTAGGTGGCAGATCTCTAGAGTAGCCACCAGCCAGCTGCTGCAAAAAGAAGCTTCCTTGATGAGAGGTTAGAGCTACAGGGATAAGAATAAGTGCTTAGAATACAGTTCAAAATTAGGCTTAGGAAAATGGCAGTAGTATGTGTTCTGCACCACACAAGGTGAGAGTGCTCCTCCAAAGGGCTATAAGACTATGTAACAAGAACCCAGTGCCAGACCTGGGAAGCCTCCCTTGAATTCCTGGTTAGGATGATCCAAGAGACTCCCAAACAAACATAAGCTATGCCTGTGGCCCTGGGCCTCTTTCTAGAACTAGAAGACAAGACCCTATTGCTGGACACACCATATACTGTAGACACTAGACTTGAAGGAATCAAACTGGAAATAACCTGGGAGACTCTTTCCTAAGGACTCTCTCTCAAAAGGTGCTATGCAAGCTGCCAAAGGAGAATAGGAAGAGTCTTACCCAAGTGTAAAGCCTGTGAACCGCAGCAATGCTTCACATCCCCAATTGTGCAATGGTGGCACTATTATTTTGAGGGTAACCAACAGTTGTCTAATTAAACTTAAGACCCTCTTAATAGTAGGGGATTCATGCCTGGTACTGTAAACCCAGCCAACCACCCATGCCTGGAAGTAATTTCTATAATTTAAAATTAGCTTGTAAAACTTTGCAGGAAAAAAAAACCCTTCCAGAACTTTTATTGAGATTGCAATAAACTCATAATATAATGTGGGAAATTTTCTATCATTAAAGCACTGAATCTTTCCAGTCTTTAACACTGGGTTTATTTCCTAACATGCCAGGTGTGCTGGCTAGTTTTGTGTCAACTTGACACAAGCCAAAGTCATCTGAATGGGGAACCTCAATTAAGAAAAGGCCTCCATAAGATTGTGCTGTAGACAAGACTATAGGACATTTTCTTAATTAGTGATTGATAGAGGAGGGCCCAAACCTCTGTGGGTGGTTCTGTTCCTGAACTGGTGGTCCTGGATTCTAGGAGAAAGCAAGGCTGAGCAAGCAGCAGAGAGCAAGATAGTAAGCCACACCCCTTTATGTTCTCTGCATCGGCTTCTGCCTCCAGGTTCCTGCCCCATTTGAGTTCCTGTCCTGACTTCCTTTGATGATGAACAGTGTCATGGAAACACCCCAACGTTGCTTTGGTCATGGTGTTTCATCACAGCAATAGAAACCCTTACTAAGGCACCAGGTTTTCTTGCACAGCTTTTTGAGACACAAAATCTCCATTTCCTCAATCTTCTCCAACATAGTAAGTGGCAGCACATTTATGTTAACCCAGGACAAACGTAATCATTTTCTTCAGACATCAAAATCACCACCAGCTGCTCAACAGTCAAAATGTGTTTAGAGAAAAAAAAAAGTCCAGTACTTTCTTGCCTCTGCTGCTCCAAGCTGCCAAGGCTTTGGCTTCTTTTATGACAACAGCTTCCTTGTTGTGGTTGAAACATGATTTCCCTTCAGTCAGCCTGCTCAGTGCGGTAACCAGAAGGAGACAGTCTCCTGCCACTCAGATAACATCATGCCTTTGATGGCTCTTCATTTTAGTCGTTATCATCCTGGCAGTGGTAATTCTAGCTGTTAGACTGACTCTCTCCCAAATCTCTTCTCCAATGCACACATCTCTCTCACCAACTCCAGATTGGCCACCCAACACTCTACTGACCCTCTCGTCTCAAGCCAGCTGGAACTAAGCAAGGCCCCACCTGATCTTGTGATTGCTGTGCTTTTCCGTAAGCTCCCTCTTCCAACAGTATTCTCTGGCTGGTAAATGACATCATCAGATTTACACTATCTCTACACTTCAACTTCCATTCTTTGGGCTCTCCGTCAGCTGCTCCACAGTCAAGATTTGTTCTTGAAAATATGATCTAATGACCGCTTATCCCAGATGTTCCAAACACCTGTGGTCTTTTTATTTTATTTTATTTTTTTCTTGTCTTATTAAGATAGCTTCTTCTCTGCAGTGACCAGAATGAGGCTTCTATCTGTGAGTCAGATAACATCTAAAATCTTCCAAGGTGTTTTCACTCAGGTCTAACTAAAATCCAAAGTACTTCCAGCTCTTTCCTGGGGTCTCCTCCGCCTCTCTGATTCTGTCTTTTATAACTTATCTCCATTGTCCTGCACTCTAGCCCCACTCATGCCCTTCCTGTTCATCACCTAGTGATGCCTCGGGGCATTTGT
This sequence comes from Acomys russatus, assembly GCF_903995435.1. Taxonomy (NCBI): domain Eukaryota; kingdom Metazoa; phylum Chordata; class Mammalia; order Rodentia; family Muridae; genus Acomys; species Acomys russatus. The sequence continues at coordinate 27,471,711 of NC_067164.1, read as the reverse complement.
AGATGCATTTCTTCCTCTTGTAATCACCAGGTCCAGTTGCTTACTCTTTCTGGATCTTTGTATGTAGTCTGGTGCTTGGGGAGATTTTCTATGGCATCCATATGTAAAATTACAACTACTTCCCCTCTAACATGCTCTACCTCCATCGCCTGATGAGTAGCTTGCATAGAGCAGTTATCACCAGCACATACACTCTATATTTAAATCATGCCTTTATTCGGTGCCCCACTAATTTACACACACACACACACACACACACACACACACACACACACACACACACACACACACGCCTCATCTGAGAAGAGTGTTAGGTTTTCCCCTCTGCATCTTTACTGTTGTGAAACTGCTGAGCTTATGTTTGCTGAATGGAGGAATGATTCATTGTGGGTTTTGGTTTCTCTACAATGCATCCTCCTATGGATTTTCACCAATGTACTCCTTTTTCAGGTAACTGGACATGAGTCTGTATTTTTATCAAGATCATTAGGTTCAAAGTAATCCTGAAAGCATTTCTCTAAGATTAAACCTCTGAATATAAATATCATGGACTATACCTAACTTTGAAGTATAATATTGAATTGGATCTTAAAGAGATTTGCCACTTTAGTAAAGTGTTAATACACATTCTCTCTAACAGTGCGTGACTTCATACTCTTAATTTTTGTCAAGATAGCATTTATAAGATGATATCACACTATGCTTCTAATTTTCTCAGAATATTGCCAATGTTAAATACTTCCTAGCCTTCCTAAGCACGCACACTTCTTACATTAAAAAAAAAAACTTACTTGTACTCGTTTCCCAACTGACTGTTTATTTTCTTGCCATTTTATACTGTATGTGTCTGGGATGCTGATGATTGGCGATACGTAACCACCAGCTTCTGTGTGTGTGTGTGTTGTGTGTGTGTCTCTGTGTGTGTGTATGCAAAAGCACACTTACACAGGCATGACATGGTATGTGTGTAGAGATCAGAAGACAACTTGTAGGGGTTAGTTCTCTTTCCACCATGTGGGTCCCAGATATCAAAGTCAGGCCATTGGTGTTGGCCACAGGTAACCTGACCTGATGATGAGTTTCACTGGCCTTCTTTGCAAACTCTTTGATGAAGTTAAGCAGTGATGGTCAAGCTTCATTATCAGCTGGAGTCACGTAGAAGACCTACCTTTGGCTATATCTGTCAGAGTGTTTCCAGGGAGATTAAACTGAGGAAAGTAGACCCACTCTGAACATGGGTACCACTATTCTGTGGGATGAGTCTTGAATTAGATAATGTGGAAAAAGGAAGAAAATAGACCACTGCCCCCTCCCACCATGTTTGTGCACAATTGTCTTCCAACCATAGCCTCAGCTTCTACTTGCCACAGACCCAACTTTTCCTGTACCATCGATGCAGTCTGCGCCTGCACCAGCTTCTACACGTGAAAAGAGTGCAGATGACTCTCCTGCAAGAGGAGCTGCCATTCCTGCTGTGCTGTGGGCTGTGTGAAGTGCACCCAGCTACAGAGAAGCATCTGTCAAGTGCAGCTGCTGAGCCTCTTATGGGGACATGCTTGTATCCATGTGTAAATAGAATGATGTGAACAGACATGGATTTAAAAAAAAAAAGCATCCTGACCTATTCTAAGCATCTTTTTGCTATGAATTGAATATTTGGTAAAGTCACTGACATGGGAAAAATGAGAAAACTCTTTTGTGATGGCTCTTCTTGGCTGTCAACTCAACTATGCCTGGAATTAACTGAAATCTAACTGACTAGGTACACCTGTGAGGGATAATTTTTTTTTTTCTTTATTGAATTATCCAAGGTGGAAAGACCCACTCCAAGTCCAGATCTTTTGAGATTGGAAGGTCCACCTTTAATCTGGACCCCACTTTCTGGTAGCAGCCTCTATAAAGAGGATGTTTGCAGTTTGCCCTCACCCTCACTGGAAGTTCATTCCTTCACTGACATTAGAGCCTACTGCTTCAGGAACCCTATTTATACTGAAGACCAGCTGAGACATGCAGCCTCGTGGCCTGAGTGACTACTGGATTCTTGGACTTCCTGTTGGTAGGCAGTCATTGTTCAATGAGATGGACCACAACTCGTAGGCTCTGTGTGTGTGTGTGTGTGTGTGTGTGTGTGTGTGTGTGTGTGTGTGTGTGTGCGTTCTATTTATTTTGTCAGTTCTGTTCCTCTAGAGAACCCTGACTAATACATCTTCCTTCATGGAGTTGTTTCTGTCAGCCATGTTTGCTTTGACAGGTGCAACTTTGGAATTATCTTGACTGAGGTGATGGGCAATGAAATATCAGACACTCATGCAGAAAAGCTGGGAAGGGGTGCATCATGCATTCTGACGGAGATGCACCAGCAGCTTGGAAACTCAGCTAATTTATTATACCCTGCTAAATGAGGAGGCGGATTTATTATATACGGAGGAACTAGGAGGGAAGTAAGCTAATCTTGGTGGGGGGGGGGGGAGTCTCTGCAGGAAGCAGCCACTGATACATAAGTCCTTAATTTTAAGATAATCAAATACATGTTATGCTTTTAGTATCTTATGCTTTTATCTTTTATATACGGTTTAGCTTAAAATTTTTCATACAACAAGGTGAGAAAAGTTCCACTTCAACTCACTCCCAAAACCTTGAAGCATCAGTTTTCACATTTAGAGCTTTAATTCATCTAGAACAGAATGTTGTGCATAGTTTGAGCTTGTGTTTAAACAGTGCTCCTAGCACCATTCATTAACCAGTCCCTCCTCTCTCCAGTCATCTGAGACGCTAAGCATGAAGGACAGTCAGTATCCTGTCTTCCTCTGGGATCAAGTTCATCAGTGAACACAGAGCAAAAGGGAATGGATTTTACTTCCAACCGAACTAATTTATCATTGACTCTTAAATCAGTCTTACCATCACAATGAGGGAAACACTGGCTCGTGGAGACTGAGCTGCAGTGAGCACCAAATAACGGGGACCCTTGATCCTAGCCTTAGAACTAGTGGACATGGTCTCGTGTTTGGGAGTTGGGCGACTGAAGCTCAACTGGACATGGATTTAGAGTTCATAGACCGCAGCTCAAAACCACTTGAAAGGCAGAGAAATCTCACATCATTTCTGATAAATGTTAGCAGAGCCCCTCTAAGCCCCTCTAATCACCCCCAATGGGGCTTGGGGATTTCCCTTCCACACAGGCTTTTGAACATCAACAAATAGTAGGAGAAACTTCAACAAGAGCATGAAATTGTTCTTTTGAAGTTGGTTTTAAAAGTCCCACCAAAGCCAGTTTTCTTCATGGCTTTCCTTCCCCACCCCCACCCCACCCCGACCCCTAACATCACTTCACTGGCAGCAACTTAGTGGTAAGAGCGAAGAGGTGGCTGGTAAATTGTCCTTCTTGCAACTTAAAGCCAAAACAGTGTGGTGGGACCCAGCTGAGCAGCTTGCTTCCTGTCCCTGCACAGTTTGCTCCAAGCCACTCTTGCTCTGGGCTGCCAGGGCCTGTGGTCTGAACTATGTGACACCAAGATGCAATTACCGTAAAGTGTCTATTTACTAACTGACATTTCCAGTAATGTTACTGTGGGTTCAGCATGCTTTGAGGCTAATCAGAGAAGCTTCGAAGGGGATTGAGAAATGTCTTATTGGTAAATGGTAACTTATAGTTTTTCCTCTGGTTTTAAAGCACGAAAGGGTTCTCGGAGCTCAGCAGGCATGGCTGAAGTGAATTTGGTTGAGCTTTGCATGTCAAAGACTTGGAGGGCTAAATGGCTACAATTCTTCTCTTCGTGGTAAAGGTCTAGAGAAGTTCTCCATGACTCCTCCTTGGTTTCTCCTGGTCTGGTAACAAATGCATGCCCTCTCACATTTGCTCCTCACTGTGAACAAACAACACCCAGCCTACCCACCATCAATGACTATAACTCAGACATATTTCTTTTAATATAGGACTCTACATAGGATGTGCTCATTTGGGGTAACTAATATTAAGCTTTCAACAAATTTATCAGGTTCTAGATAAAGACACATAGCTTATAAAACAATGCAAATATCTATCTTATAAGCCCTAAGTTTTCTTGGTTTGAGAGTCCTAATCATTTTGTGTTTCTACTAAAGATTTTGTTGAGGGTCAGTCTTCTCCTTTCTCTACTTTTAGGGGATTGGCTAAGCCATAAATTCTCTCTTTTTTAATTAAATATCTTTTTATTTTTACATGCACATTAACATTATTAAACATAAATACAATAAACTACTTATAGCAAGAAGAACCATGACATAATCAGGAATTATATAAATGTTACATTCTTAGTGTTTTGGCTATGTGTATTTGGCAGCCTTGAAGAAAACATCTTTCCTATCTTGTATCTGAACTTCTGAATGTAAATCAATAAATTCTTCCGTATCTCAACCCACAAAGATTTGTGGGACTTGGTCTCGAAATGCCATGTCAAGCTGTAAGATTTGTTGGCAGAAGTTTAGTAAAAGCTCATATATCTTTCCATTCTTCTTCAAGGATGCACAGTTGATAAGCATAGATAAAAAATGGCCCACAAGTACCCATGCTTTCAGGATTCAGGTTGATGAGTTTATTTAATGCTGTTTTGTATGGTTGGCTTGAATGTCCCCAGTAGAACAGTGTGCCACATGTTTTCAACCCCACTGCACAAACAAGAAGAAATTTGGGGGAGTTTAATGGCAGGATAGAAGTCAAACAGCTAGTAAGGAAAGAACAAGCTATACATCATACAATTCAGTTACAGAATTAGTAGATGTATTTTTCAAAACTTGGCCCAACCCTTTAATGGACTAGTTCTTTATTATGAAAGAACCATCAGCATCTGAGGTTGGCTTATTTCTTCATTACTTCTTGGGTTTAGGGTCCAATCACTCTCAGAATTAAACAGCTCTTTTTCCATGGAAATTTTTGAGGCTTCTCCACATCACCAATGGAGCCATCACAAATCTTTAACCCAACCCTGTCCCCTAGGCCTTTTTACATGTTCCATGAAAAAAAAAATAAATTACTTCCCAAACTTGGAAGGTGCCCAAACATAAATGCTAGTAAAGGACTTTTACAACTTGACCCTGAATCCTAGTACCAAGCTGCCTTCTCTCAAGCAGGTGGTCTGCCCCAAACCTGGAACAGAAGAGGACATATCCTGAAGGAGACCAGAGATGGCTTTTGCTCCAGGTAGAAAAGGGTCCAGACATTATTATGGGCACAGAGATAATGGCAGGAAAAAAATGGATATCTTGTAGATAGAAGATATTCCCAAGTCAAAAGGAGAAAACTGAGACACGTTGGGCTTGACGAGGATCCACATGGAAGCACAATGCGTGCTGTCCAACTGTGCCGCCACCTCTGCATACACCACAAATAGGAATGCTTCTGAGAATGCAAAAATAGGAAATGGTTATAACGAGGAACCTAATCCTGGTCTTTCCTGCTGTCGGTGTCATCTATCTGCTTCGCAGCAAGGCTGGACAGTGCTGCTGCGGTTCTGAGCATCTCTGTATGGCAATTCACACTCTGCGATATAGTTCTCCTGCATATAGTTATTGATTATTATGGTGCAAGCAATCTCTTCCCAACTTGTCGCCAGCAATATCTGAGGAAGGAAGCTGTGCAGACTGAGTGTATCTGAGTGACTTTTAATTACACGTTCATGATTGGTTGGACCGAAGGAAGCACCCATGTGTCCCAAGTATTCCTATGGGCTTTAGAAGCCTGAAGTCTGAGATGAAATACAGTAATCTGAAAGACTATAAACGGAATATGAGTAGTTTGGATGGACTGTATTAATTATGGTAGACAGTTAGATCTTTCCAGTTTTCATCAGTTTGTAATAAAAATAAATCTCTGCTATTTTAATTTTTAGTAGCAAACAAGTGTATATTGTAACTGAAAAAATCATCAACAACTCTTAAAAAAAGCAGGTCTAAGCCCAGGCTCAATGGCTACACCTAGAAAACACCCCCACACCTAAGGTTTGGGGAACATTGAGGAAGAAGAGGCTGAAAGACTGTAAGAGCCAGAGGACCAGGGAGTTTGCTGTGAGATTGTGTCTCCTAGGAATGTCGGAAGCTACACCCGTGAAGTCTCCACAACATACTGAACAAGGAAGACACAAAAGAACATACCAAGCTGGATGGAGATACACACATGAAGCCTCAACCCTAAACAAAGATCTTACAGACAACCGAGGATATCTGGGAGCATTAGAGGAGATCATCCTCAGGGAAGTGTACACCAACTGGTTGTCCAGTGTTGAACGGCCATCTCTGAAACCATCGGCACAGGTGGCAGGTACATGGTGTGAACAGGCGATATTTAGGAATATATATATTTATATGCATGCAATAACAATTAGTAAACAAAACAAAGGAGGCTGTGATTTTAAAGGAGAGTGGCAAGTGGTATTTAGGGTGGTTTAGAAGGAAAAAATAATTAATTTGTAATCCCCAAAAATTAAAATATTAAAAACTAACAGATTATCCTGGCCTATGTACTTCACAAGTATGCAACAAGACTCCATTTATGCTGGGAAGAAATTGTTCTCAATTTTTAAAGCAAAGCTCCATGCTAGTAATAAACGAGCTTCGATGACCTCTTAATCCTCAAAAAGCCAAATGAGACAAAACTCAGGAAGGGCAATGACTGTAGCTTGGATCTGCTTCTTTGCCTTCAGCATCTGCTGTGTGTGATCACGGTCAGTTTCCATTTGCAGTTCTTTCCCATCGAGGCGCAGAGCACCACACAGCGTCCACTGATGGGATTTTATTACTTCCAGTGACAATTTCAGAATTAAAGTGTTGCTACTTCCTTTCCTGGGGATTCCAGAACCTATTTCCCTCTCTCTTCCTCAGTGCTGCTGTGGCCAGGCATCCCTGCCCTTCCTCACCTTGTAGACAGCATTCTTGCACTCCTACATGCATGGCCACATGAGCTCTCTGTGCCTCTCTGTGTCCAGGATTCCCTCTCCTGGACTGGACCACTCAAACCCAAATCAATCCTATCTTAACGTGATTACTCCTGAAAAGATCACAATGGTAGGGTCACATTTCACAGGCACCAGTGGGTAGAATTTCATCAGTGTCTAAGGTTAATGAATCAGAAAACAACAGCAACGAGGCTAATGCACAGCTTAAAAAATTGAAACGAAAATATGCCAACCATCAGTTACTTAAACAAGTAAAGTAAAAGAAAAGAGAACGAAGACGCCATCATGGTCATAAAATAGAAGCAGAGTGACATGGTCAACTTGGTACAAATAACTACATTGGGAAAGATGCTAAAAAAACGTTAGAAACTTGTTCCTAGGCTGTTAGAGTAAGTCCAAATGAGACATTCATCTACCTAGACACCAGGCAATCCAAAGCCATGTCAATCCCAAGACATTTTCTCACTTTCTTACATACAATTCAGCACCTTATTTAGCACAGACCAGGCTTCCTAGAATTCTTAGACACAAAAGCTCATCCCACCATGCCACATGGCTCTCTAAAACACCACATTAAAGCAGCCTTGTTATGGGCCAAGCAGATAGAAGGCAGGTCTCACAGACAGCCAGGACGAGAGTGAGATAAAGAGGGAAAGCAGGATGTAAGACACATTAACTACAGTAGTTAAGGGACCAGATGAATGGCAGCTCAGAAAGCAGTGACAAAATGCATGGCCTGTACAGAGACATGGGTTAATTTTTTTTGAATTATGTACGTAGTAGCACTATACTCACCTATGATTTTCAGTCGAGAAACAGAAAACAATATTACAAAGTAGCTCTTTTACTTATCCCCCACCCTTCTTCCCCTCAAGGCCATTTGCTTCCAGGATGCTTGGGTCTTTGCAGCACCTGTGACAGATGTTTATTTTCCTTGCAAATGACCCTGCCAGCCCCAGTCCTTTCGCTACAACACAGAATCATAACGCTCCCTCTGCAATGGCTACATGACATTCTGCGGTCCCGCCTCTTCTGCTGGGAGGAGGGGTGATGGCGGGTGTTAGCTGGACGTCCTGTGCATGCATCCGTATCGTTCAGGAGCCACTCTCAAAACACGTTTGGGTAGCTTACAGCATGGGAAACATCAAGTTAGTATAATTTACTCCTCGAGAAGTTGTTGTACAGCCACTAAATGGGGGAAAAAATAGAAAGCAGCCTCCCCCTGCAAAAACTAAACAACACAAAATGCAATGTGTTGGTTATGGACCACAATGACACACATAGAGGAATCCTCCAAACTCCATTCAGGGGATGAAATTAGATCAAGAAAAGGCCCATTGACAGCAGTTCTTAAAAGCTTCAAAGCAGAGCTGTGATTTCTCTCTCCCACACTACCAAAATTACACAGTTACCTTAAATTCCACCAAAGAGATGCATTTTTGCCTTTGTGAAATAGATTAAGAAAGGTTCATCCACAAAAGAAAGAAAGAAAGAAAGAAAGAAAGAAAGAAAGAAAGAGGAGGAGGAGGAGAGAGGGAAAGAGGAAAATGGAAGGAGGGAAGAAAAGAGAGAGGGAAGAAGAAAGGAGGGAAGGAGAGAGAGGCAGAGAGAGATTGATTCATCTACATGCTCTGGAAAAACTGCACCACTGACGAAATCTCATTCTCCTTTACAGCAGGAATAAAGAGAGCAATTAGGCATGAACTTATAAACTTGAAGCTCCTGTACCCCAGAGTCAAATATCACATAGAATCCAGTCCCCTTCACCCATCCATCTGCCCAAATAGTTACTATATCCCGGGTCAAAGAACAGCAAAATAAAACAGTAAACAAACAAACACACACACACACACACACACACACACACACACACACACACACACACACACACACACTGGCACAACTGCTGTGAAACACTGCCACAAGCTTAACTAGATACTAGGAGTACAGAATGTTCCAGAATCACTCACGAGCCGCCTACAGCACAGACTTATGGGAAAACGTCGAAGCTTTCCCAGACAGTAACGTGTAAGATGAGGACCCAAAGGCCGAACAGCAAGCAGCCAACCAGAGACCCTAGAGGAAGAAGAGAGGGAACGAGTGCCACCGTGTGTGCCGTCATCCCTCGCGGTCCTCTGTGGAGTCATTTCAGGGCCCCTACAGACACTGAAGCCCACTCATGCCCAAGTCCTTAACAACATGCAAGGTAAACGACTCGTTTCCTCTCTGCTTCATGCAACGTCAAGTTCATGTTTCCTAAGGACAAGTTATTGACAGCTTTGTTCACAGCCGAAGCCCTAGTAGAAGCGAAGAGTTAAGTGCTGCGTGAATGAAAGATGGGCGGGTATTCTGGCTACAAATTCGCAGCTTTCCCCTAACCCACTCCTTAACTCATTTACTCAAAATATTGTTCAAAGGGGGATATTTATGTGCTTAACATGTCCTAGTCTATAGTTTAAACAGGAAGACTGGTCTCCATGCATAACAGAAAACACTGCATTTGGAAGCTCTAGCAATTCAGAGCCACCAAAAACGTTTAAGGACTGAAATACTGTGAGTGAAAACTGTAAAATATACAGTTAGGTGTTGCGGCAGGTGAGAACCTGCTAGCTGTCCTAGCTGAGGAATTTCAGCTGCTTTGATAACACACAGCTGGACAGACACAAATTCCCTAAAAAGCAGCCGTGGCTGGCATTCTCAGGGTTGGTATCTAACGTGCAAGAGGCATCAAGTAACTTCATATGAGGTTTAGCCTACGAAGATCCACATGTTAACATAAAATGGCGTTTACCGATGAAAAGTTGCTCTGTTTATAACATACCTCCCACCTCCATATCCCAACACATGTACGACCCTTATTCCCATGAGAATCTGGACCACTCTTCCTCAACCAATCATCACATTGAATTGATTATTTTAAACAGTGGTTCTTAACCTGTGGATCGAGACTCCTTCAGGGGTCAAGTGACCCTTTCACAGGGGTCTCCTAAGACCATCAGAAAACACAGATATTTACATTGCAATAAATAATGGTAGCAAATTACAGTTACGAAGTAGCCGCAGAAATAATTTTATGGCTGAGGGTCACCACAACATGAGGAACTGCATTAAGAGTTGAAACACCAGGAAGGCCAAGAACTACTGATTTAAAAGAGAGATTGCCATGCTGCTTTGGGTCTTTGTTTTGTTTTGTTTGTTTGTTTGTTTGTTTGTTTGTTTGTTTTTCAAGATGCCTCAGTATAATAAAATTATCTATAGAGAAAAATGAAACTATGTTCACCGCTTTGACTCAGTAGCTTCTAGAGTTGGTGGAATCTAAGGCATGCCTCCAAGAATAGTCAACCTGCCTCAGTGACATGTGCAAATAGTTCTGTTATAGCAGTAGCTTGTGGGCCACCAAAACCAGCAGAGAAACTACCAGCTCAGCCTGAGACTCAAGAGATGATCACTTCGGTGACATGGTTTTAAGCCACCAACCTTAGGAGTTATTTGTTTTAACTACTTTAACTATGCTAACCAAAAGGTCTCATACGCAAAGATTCTTATTTCACCTGTGTATCCATAACACTGGTACCCAGAGAGTCCTCGCTGCATACAGAGTGGATAGTGTGTCCTTTCCATCGGGGGCCAGCTTACAGCAATACCTGCCTGTCTGCTGTCATTTGGGTCCTAGAGGCAAGTATGGGCAAAGTTCAGCTTCTCTCTTAGCACTGTTGGCAAGTGGTAGAAGCCGGAAGAGGTGGTCTCTACCATTGGAGGCATGTCCTTGAAAAGGAGATGGGACACTACTCTGTCCTTTTTCTCTTTTCATTCCCCACCATGAGGTGAAAAAAAATCTGGCCTGCCTGCTCCTCCTGATATGTGTGCTAGTCTCCTACCAGAGACCTCCAGTCAAAGCTCACACCTATCATGGAATGAATACTATGAACACAAGAGAAATCTTTTCTCTTTATGTTTGTTTTCCTGAGGTGGCTGTGATAGCAGAAAGCTAATATTCCATCCTACCATCCTATTGACTGAATGTGTGTCCCCAAATTCATATATGGAAACCTAGCGTCCTATGAGATGGCACTTAGTGCTGAGACCTTTGCAATTTGATTAGATTATAAGGGGGAGCCTATATAAATGGGGAAGATCATCTCATAAAAAGGACTTCACAGAGTTACCATGGCATCATTCTATGTGGCAGGCCACGGGAACAAAAGGTATCTCAGCAGAAACAGAATCTGCCAAGTCTCCAGTCAGAGATTCTTCCGCCTCCACCAAGAGGAGTAAATGTTCTTTGCTTAAGTCATCTACTCTACATTATTTTTGTTATAACAGCTCAAGGAAGTAAATCATACTGAAGACACTGCAATGACGTAACACTACAGGACAATAGCCAGAGAAGGAAAATTAGATTCTAAAACCACAGATCTTTGTTGGACAAATGCTTTCCTGGACCATTCTCAAAAGTTTTCCTTCAATACCGCACACAATCTTGTCAAAAGTTAGGAAAATGTCTGTTACTCTTCCCTTAGTAAGAATCAAGGTATCTACCATCTTGCTGACTTCCTGAGAGTCTTCCTCCCATAGTAACCTCAAACCAGGGTTTCTGGAAAGAGTAGATGTCAGAGATAAGAGTAAAAGAAACCTTGTAACTCTGCTTATGACTCCACAGTGCTTGGTAAACAGCAAAAACCTTATCTTCAGTCTGAACCCTTGACTCTTCTCCATAGCAAGGTGTGTTTCTCTTTTCAGCACTTAAGCACTTATTTCCTATTCTCTCTACTCCTCTTTCCTGGTCTAATATCTTGTGTTTCGTGCCATTTACGTTTTCCTTCTCACAAGCTGTCCTGACCCTTACCCATATAATTGACCTAGAATAAATGAGTCATTGTGCAAAATGCATCACGCATATTATCTCAAGTACTCCTTTCACCCGCCCCTCGAGCGAAGAGCTCTTGTTTTCAACATACTGGTAAGAGAACTTGGCCTTGGGGAGATTAAACAAGGAGTTCAAGTCCCAGGGTTCATTAAGCAGCCAAACGCTAAACCTAGAGTCTGCCCCAACCTCCAACACAAGAATCTGGGAGAGTGGGAAAGTAACTAGGGAATGGAGTTAACTCACTCCTGGCCAGGAGGAATGAGGAAAGATCAAGACAAGCCACAGATTTTGTGAAAGTAAACATGGAAACTTGTGAAGGCATGGTACAGATTAGATCGCCCAATAAAATGCTTCCCTTCCCACTTCTGTGGAGTCCAGGAGGAAGCCGTCTTCCCTTTTTCTCAGAACCCTTACTCTGCAGGGTCAAAATGAGCAAACAACAACCACATGAGTGAAGAGGTATAGCTTGAGATGTGATCAGAAATTCATTCTTGTGGTTCCATAACATTCTGTACCACAGCCCTTCTTCAGAAGCCAGATCACGCAATCGAAAAGGACAAGCTTCTAAATTCTGTGTGACGTTCTGTACAGTAGCTCAGGATTAGGGGAAGCTAACTCATTGCCAGGAGCAAAGAACAGATCTAGAGTTGTTGAGTTTTCTAGGCTGCTGTAAATACCAGAAGAGGTTAGCTAAAGACGAAGACAAGCATATCTTGGTAAGATGCCTAACAGCCAAATGCTATGATCGGAGGTGGTTCTCCAGATGTTTTAAGCCTGTGCTGCTCTGTCTTTGCAAGGCATTGCTAGGCAGTGAATATTGCAGCCACGCCATAGTCTAAATAACGTGTGATCATAGTGTGCTTGAGGCCAAGAATTCCACTTGAATTTAAGCTAGTTGTTAGTTCTACCCTCATAATTTCATTCAGTATCATGGCACTCAGGGTGACTGCTGCTACTACCCATTTCCCAATGGGAAGGCCAGTCTTCTAGATGTCTAGTGTCACCCAGTTGGTAAGCATGAAAGTCAATCTATGATTTATAGTCATTTGATGAAAGAAGCAGAATGAACTCAGAATTGATATAGCAATACACCATTAGGAATCATTTTATTGCTCTGTTTCTTTATCAGAATAAGTAGTATGTAGTCCCCTAGAGCTCATGACCTATCTAGTGTCAGGTTGTTAGCTACTGTTAACCACAGTATTAGGTATGGGCTCCATCTCATGGTGTCAGGGCTATCTATGAGGAGAAATTTGAGACCAGAACTTCATCCTGAAGCATACAGATCCTGGCCTCTTGTCCATGGCAAACGCTGGACCAAATACATATGATTCCCAGTTGTTGTTGTTGTTGTTTTAATCTGCATTGCCAAGACTGATCGGCTAGATGGCAAGTATGCTGGCTTTGGGAAGGTGAAAGAAGGCATGCACATTGTGGAAGAAATCAAGCGTCTTGGGTCCAGGACTGGCAAGAAGAGCACCATTTCTGACTGTGGACTTTTGACATGGTGTCGTACCCACCAGACCTCCTGTAGCTTAGGAGGGCGCCCCCACCCCATCTGCTTGCAACACTGCTCTCAATGAAGTTCCTTGGGTTGTATATTTTCCTCATTCCCCTCCAAGTCCACCTGGATTGCAGAGCTAAGTTTACGATTATGAACAAAAGCTAAGCAAGAAAAAAAGAAAATAACACACTTTTAATTTTTATTTTCCTGAGCTTTGTTTTCTCAGTCAGTATCTTGAGGCCACTCGCCTTTTACGGACCTCTACCTTACACCTATGATGGCCCTTTGGTCATCTTCAAACATTGCAGGTACATTCCAACTAGGAGAGTCTGCTGTTCCCTCAGATCTCCCCAAATTCCCTGCTCCAGACAGCCCCTTACCAGCTCACATAGATTTTTGCCATCACCTTCTCCAACAGCTGGCCATGTTCTCAGATTCGACCACAGCCACCCACTCTGACACATATTTGCACGTGTGTTTGTTATCAGGGTCCTTCCACAGGAAACCAAGCTTATGAGGAAGAACTGTGCTTGTCTGTTTTTCACCATATGCTTGACTCTCTGCTTCCAAGCTGGCATTTCTCTACAAGTATTTAGCAAATGACTGAACTTCGGCTCTTGTGAGAGCAGAAAGCCGAGTCACATGGAAACCATAGGCAGATGTGAGTTGAATTCAGAAATAAATGCAGAGCTAATGAGAGCCCTGACTTAGGGATGGGAAACATTCCTGATTGGATCAGCTGTGTTCAAAATGAAGCAGCCCCACGGGAAAGAAGAGAGCGAAGAAGGCAGAGAAATAGGGAGGAGAGAAGCCAAGTAAACTGGCCTGAACCTTATTACTAGAAAGATCTATTACTAGACAGGAGCTATGAGATGACCAGACAAGTGAGGGCCTGGCTTGCTCCTCACTCTAGCAGGAACCTAGCTGAACCAAACCCCACCTCTGCATCAGCAAATGGACCAGAGCCAGAGTGTGAGCCATGGCACACAATGCAGTATCAACTTGGAGAAAACTCCAACAAAGAAGGAAAAAAAAAAAGAGTGTGTGGAAGGAAAAAATGAGAAATTCTCACAATGAAAGAATGATTTTCTTTGCCCCAGCTAGTGTCTTACTATAGATGGCTTATTTATCCAGGGGCTTCCAAAGGAAAGGGGGTAAAGATGTGTCCACAGGGAAGCTACCCCCAAAATCTGCTGCTTCAGAGGTGTGTAAAGACAAACACGCAAATACTTTGGGTATGGAGTCTTCTCATTGGACAGCCCTGATGGTCATGAGGGTGGCAGTGTGCTGGGAGGTTTTCTAGTAGGGCTCACACAGGGAGCAAGCTCTGGATTAGTTCTTTCACTGTTTCCCACCATGATGTGTATATGCAGACAGCATGGTGCTCAACTGTAATGGAAAAAAACAGTTATGTCAGCAAAAATACTAGACCAAGTTGTCTGAACCAGACTAGCTTCTGCCAGTTACCACTGAACTAACTCATTACATGTCTTCTACATCTGAAAACTAACTCAGCAGAGATAAGTTGCTAATAGTTACATTTTCTCCCATGAGAAACTAGAACTTTAGGCTATGAAATAATAAGACAGGAAGATACTCCTCTTGTTAATATGGATCTACAAATTAAGACTTAAAAAAGAAAAGAGGCATATATAAAGAAAAACTCAAAAATTAGAACTCTATACTGCAGGGAAGGAAAGTAGACTAGAAAGTATTCTAAATATGGCTGACATCTATATATTTATCTTTCATCTTTTTCTCTGAATGCATTAATCATCCATTAATTTTTAAAATGCATTATTTCAACTATTTCTCCCCTTAAAAAGTCAATGCCAAGTATGAAACTATTATACACAATAACAAATCCAAGCACCTAATTTTATGCGTGTCTGATTTTACCTCCACTTTGAGAAGCTCATACAGTTACATGCAGAGTGTTTGCTTGGTTTTTGTGTCATTTTGTTTTAATGTTCTGCTCTCTGGAGCTCCAGGCATTTTATTAGTCTATCAACATCTCCCACTGCTCCTCCTTCAATTAAGTGAAACTCGCTAAGTGAGAGAAAGAGAAAAGAATGTATGAGATCAAAGGGTACACTTTTTTCTTCATTGACATTTAAATAAGATGAGAAATTATATTTACAAAGCTTCATAATTCCCACCAGGACTCACAAAAGTAGAAAACAGAATCTTTTTTTTTTTTTTTTGGTTTTTCGAGACAGGGTTTCTCTGTGTAGCCTTGGCCATCCTGGACTCACTTTGTAGACCAGGCTGGCCTCGAACTCACAGCGAACCGCCTGCCTCTGCCTCCCGAGTGCTGGGATTAAAGGCATGCGCCACCATGCCCGGCCAGAATCATTTTTAAAGCAGTGTTGAAGCCTAAAATGATTAGTAATTATGTTTCATTGTATTAATTATAAATAGAACCTAGCATTTCCACCGAGCAAGTTACATCGCTGCAAATTCCTGAAATAGAAAGCTGATTAGCGTTTTTGAAAGACAGTTATGACTCTATCATGAGATATGTAAGTTTAAGTGAGATTAAAATCTCTAGTTGCTTGCATATTCAATATTTAATGGTTGCAAGAGTTTATTTATATGTATTTGTCTGCAGAGCTGCCAGAACAAAATTCCATAAAAAAACAAGAGACAACTAACAAAAGGAATTTGTTACTGAGAAGTTCAAGTTCAAGATTCTATAGCAGGGTAATTCAAGGGCCTGGACTCTTGGCTTGGGGCCAGCAAGTCTTGGTTTGGTTTGGTTTGGTTTGGTTTGGTTTGGTTTTCCTAGAGAGAGTTTCTCTGAGTTAGCCTTGACTGTCCTGTACTCAATTTGTAGACCAGGCTGGCCTTGAACTCAAAGCAATCCACCTGCCCCTGCCTCCCAAGTGCTGGGATGAAAGGCGTGCACCACCACGCCAGGCCCTGCCAGCAAGTCTTTATGTACACACATGACCTCTTTCTGTGTGTTGGGAGATTGGGCACACTCTAATCTTTCCCTGTTTTTTATTATTATTATTATTATTATTATTATTATTATTATTATTATTATTATTATTATTATTATTATTATTATTATTAAAAGTTGAAGTAGCTCTGGATTACTCATGCTAGCCCCAAACTCTTGGGTCAAGTGAGTCTCATGTTGGCTTCCCACATAACTAGGACCAGAGGTCCATGCCACTGTGCCCAGCTGTGTCTCTTCTTGGGAAGACACTAATTCTACCACCAGGATTATGTCCTCATGACCTCACTTGATCCTTCCTAGTTTTAAATGTTTATCATTTTTAAACCATGAATATTCAGTCATAATGTATATAAAATCATAAATCATTTAGCAGGGAGATGAAACAGTAGGGTGCTCTAAGGGAAGGTAAAAAAAATTCCATACTGCAGGGAAGCTCATTAAGACAGGAAGTAAACAACTCAAAACAACTTCAGGAAGTTCCTGAAGTCAACCAGGTTTGCTAGATATGTAAGCAGTAAAGTAAAGCCTGCTGAGAGGCATCTTCAGGCAATCCAAGGGGCCAGGAAGAAGCAGAGACCAACGAAGCTGCCTAGAAGACAATTTGCACATGCTAAGTTGCCTGGGAGAGGATCATACCACCTGCACTGCCTGCAAAGCACAACCCCATTGGACTGCCAACAAGTTGTCCAGTGTCCTCCAAATTCACAGCTTTTATGAGCTGTCATCTGAATGAAAACAATTAAAAAGGAAGGGCATGACTGCTCCTAGGCGTGGTGGAGGAGAAGGTTTATTGTAGATAAAAGGGAGAGCACAGCCAGAGGCAGGGAGAACCCAGAGTGAACATGACCCTGAGTCGGACCACTTGAGAAAAAGGAGGAGCATGAAGGGAGATCCAGACCAAGAGGTCAGCATGGTAAAGAGTAGACAAAAGAGAGGAAAGGTCTGGGTAACCAAAATGGCTGACTTATATAGAGAAGGGCAGTCCATCCCCTGGGCTGAAGAAATTTAGGGTAGGAGACAAGGTATGGGAGCCATTCCCTGAAACAGGTAGGGCCTAAAGGATGCTAGGAGAACCTGGTTACCAGATCCACTTTGATATGTTCAATAGGCGCCTCAGTTAGTCATTGTCCCAGGTCTGAGACCTAGCATCACTCATGCTGGCTCTTTGGTGATGAAGCTGTCTTAGAATCATTTCTTCTCCTGTAAATAACCCATATTCCTAGAAGTAACCCAAATAAAAATTACTGGCTCACAGAGTTGGACTTTGTTACTATCTGTACTGTGTTCACATCTTCCCAGGAATAGTGTCACACAACACCAGTTTGCTTAACAAGGCAGCACAGAGGTTAGAAAAAGAGGCTGTGACTCTTCATTTCATTCTTTCTTAAGCAAGTTGCCACAAAACATACTGACGTTGGAAGCCCCGAAGTGGGAGGAAATGACAAACAATGTCAAACCAATTTTTCCAATAGTGCTTTATTATACCCATATTTTGTCATATGCTTGCTTAGGATCCTTCATCCCCAGAACGAAAGAGAGACTGCCGTGGGGCCTGATGCCGCATGGTCAGGATAGCAAGCATAGTCTACTGAAAATTTGACTTAGCAGAAGAGACCAAAAGCCAGAAGAAGCGTTAGTGCCTGCTTTAAGTTCCCTGACAATTTTGGAGAGCTGGAGACTAAGCCCATTTTCCTACAAGCACAAGCAGGGTTTTGCATGAAGAAAGTGGATACCCCTCCTTGGTTAACATACAAAGACATTAAATCCATTGATAGCTTCGATCTCTCCTAGAAGATGCGTGATAGGAAAGCAGCTGGTCAATGCCTAGTAGAGAGTAGGTAGGACCGGACCTGACTTTAAGGCCCAGAGAAAAGTGACAGTGTGAGCAGTAGTAACTTAAATTTACTGCTTGTGCACAAGCTCCAGAGGTGCAGCAATGAATTCTTCAGGGAGAAGGGGAGCTTATACTTTCCAGAATAAATGATGAGTCTCAGCTGGTCAAGTTGGAATAGATGATACTGGCCCTTTATTTCATGTGAAACGGGAGCTTATAATCCTTGAGCCATGAGGAGGGTTTTGAGGGTTAGTGTGTTTGATTCACTGGGGCTGGGGATGCTAGGAACACTTCATCTACACATAACAACACAACCCCATCATAAAAGGGAGAACACAGTACTTAATTGTCCTTTGGGTGGGGGAAGAACTCCAGGTACGGTTAAAGGTAATTGGTTGAAAGCCAAGACACCAAGACATCTCATTAGCATAGGGTGGGTGTTTCCAGGAATCCCCAGTTGCTTGCTTCTTATCAGGAAAGGATCTGACCTATAATCTTCCCAGAGGATTATGTGACTCTCCTTAGAGGATCTGGGGGTCCCCAAATCAGGCAGAGAGGGAACCCAGCTGAGAAAGGGAATCTGTCATTTTATACTCAGCTCAGAGATTATCCAGAAATGGCCAACTTTGACCTTAACAGCAGGGTCCCACACAGGCCCAGCTCGGGCTTCAAACACCAAAATATATCTGCTTCTGCCTGATGGACCAAGAGGCACTCTTTAATGTCCACAAAGAGGTATTAACCATTTGTAAGAATTATGTTATCTGGCACAAAGAGAAAGAGGACAAAGCTTTCTTCGTAGCCCTAATTTAAGTACAGTTTAGTATATATCTTATCATATGGGCAGACTTTTTATCTTCTATTTTGTCACTGTGTGGATGCAAAATAAAAGTAGTATAGAGGTAGATCAAGCGTGATCAAGCACCAAATAGAGCCCCTTTAGCTTTATTTAAGTAGCACTAAAACCTTCATGGATTAAGAGTACAGATCTCAGTAATACCTGCTTCCATCCTTTATCCTGAACCTACTTATTTCACGTCCCCAAACTGCAGCTGCCCCTGGTAGAAATAGGGACATGCTAAGACATGGTAACCGATGCCTCAGAAGGTGACAAAGGAGACAACAATTCATGAACAACATTTAATAAAACACCCAGGCCATTGTTTAGGTGCTCAGAAAATATGACTCTGCATGTTATCTGTGTTTCTAACAGTTTGTCCAATCCAGAAACTGACGACTGGTGTATTATGAAGAGAGATGCAGAAAGGAAATGACTGACTATATTATGAACAATACGGTATTGGTGTTTTTTACTTCATTACTTGGCACTTCCATCCATTGCTTTTCTGTAGCATGCTGGAAAATCAGCTGTACCACACTCTACCACCCACACCCCAGCAGCTCTGTAAATCTCTTCTTGAATGAGTCAGCATACACCCGGGCATCTTGGTCACTCATCGGAAGTATAGGGCTGCAGGTTCCCGAACAGGCTGTGGCTGCTGCTGCTGCTCTCAGTAAACACTCTCTGGCAACAAGGCAGGGGGTGTATGGTGGGAGTCACAGGTAGGCATCTCCTCAGATGTGGGTTATGGGTTCACATTACGTAGAAAAAAAAAAGAGTCCCTGTGACAACTGTGAAATAAGCCCAAATGGCTCGGATGTTGCAAGGCTGCTCAGAATTGCTTGGCTGGAGGAAGCCTTGTCTACCCACATTGCACCTTACTGTAAACAACACTGAAGGCCCCAATTTCACACCCGCCAACTTCACATGAGCAGCCAGGCCTGACTACTCTGTCAGTTCTTACCTAGATTTTTTCCCCTTCAGATGGGGCACTTTTTGAAACTGTGGATAAAGATACCTGGCTAGAGTCCTAGGAAGTTTTTAGCAAAAACTGTAATTAAGAACTCGAGAGCTCTGAATGAAGTTCCTCAAGCACATGATACAAAAGTCTCTACCCAACAGGGATCATAAGGTCATGGTCCTTCGCAAAAATAATCTCTATGTGATATATTATATATCCTAATTAATGGAATACTCAGACAAGAAAGTGCCCTAATCTTCAAACATAAGACCATTTCTAAATCTAGTAAAAGACTTTCCCACAAGTACATACAGCTGTTGAAAGGGTACATGGTAATAAAAATGGTGTTTTGAGGATTTAAAATCATGAAATGAACTAAGGACAGTGAAATAGTGTATGTATTTTTATTTTGATCATTTATATTTCAAACCACAGTTCTTGAAAAAAAAAAAGCTGTGTCCAGAAAGCACTTACATCTTAGGTACATAAGGGAAAAGTTCAAGCAACTTGAAAGTTAGATCCTGGGTGGGGTTGGAGGGGAGAATAATTATGGCATTGGGCACTAGAATAAAGTTGGAAATTTTCACTTACATTTATTAGATACTTTTCAAAAGAGACAAGTTAGATACATAAAATAAGTTCAAAAAGAACAATTAAGCTCATGTGACACAGAAAGATAATGACATATCTAGATTTATGTTTAAGGCATGTCTTTGTTGACCCCAAGGTAATAATGCAATACCGGTATGCACATTACGCTTGGAAGAAGGCATCACCAGACTGTACTGGTTCCCATGTCTTTACACAGATAAACGTTCTTTATTTCTCGTCATGCTTGTATTGAGCCCACTGCTTTCTAAGTTCCGTCTCCTAAGCTCACTGCCACCTCTGACACTATGTCTTTCAAAGGTTAGTGGTGACCACAAACTGGCAACTCAGAGGACTGGTTTCCAGTCTGAGCACTTGCCAGCCTGCCCTTTGGCATCTGGTGTCACCCACCACACCCTCTTCCTCTGCTGGCTCTGATACTCTTTTGAGTCTGTGCTACTTGGTTCTCTCTTTGCAGCCCCTGCATACCTTCCTGTCCCTTCATGCTGCTGTAGCTGAAGATTTCTTTGTCACCCTCCCCCTATCCCTCCACTAAAACACGTCATCTGGAGACTTCAGACAGCCCCACACTCCTGCTTCCACTGGAGACTTAAAAGGCTCAGACCTTTCTGTCTGGTCCGCACACAGCTGCTGAGCTCCAAGCCTGTGTTCAACTGCAGCTGGGCCTTCCACTTCCCGTCTTCCTGTTTCTTTACTCAGATCTTGCTAAGTAGCAGTGTACACATCAGTGTCTCAAATAAGACACCTTGAGTTTTCATATTCATCCTACCCCATGTCTGCTATAGTCAATCATAGACAGAAATGCTGCCTCCTGGGCTCATTGTCTCTGCACCCCTCATCCTCCCAGAACATCACCCCCATCACCAGAGAGCAGAAAGCATCTCTTTTGTCTTAAATCTCTAAAACACGTATTATAGGCTGAACTGCCTCAAAGTAGAACATTTCAGGTGTGTTTTCCCATATTCTCTACAGCCACAGCAGGCAGCCCACAACCACCTGTTAACCCAGCCCCAAGCAATCCAGTGTTTTCTTCTGGCCTCCTCGTGTGTGTGTGTGTGTGTGTGTGTGTGTGTGTGTGTGTGTGTGTGTACACATGTATGTGTATATATGTATGTGAACTAAATAAAAATTTAAATGTGAAAAATAAGTTATTTTATGGAAACCAGTGAGTATCAAGAAACCACTCTCAGTAATGTTTTGAAAGGATGATTACTATTTTATTAATCATTTCTTGGAAAAGTGTTGATTGGCCATCTTGTGCAACAGAGGGTAAGCCAGGGTATGAATGAGCAAAGGTCAGCTACTACTCCATGCTCTGCAGGATGTAACAGAGAGTAACTTGGAAACTGCTGTAGCCTGGTGTCTTAGGTAGGGTCTCTATTACTGTGATAAAACACCATGACCAAGAGCAAGCTGGGAAGGAAAGGTTTACTTGGCTTACACTTCCACACTGTAGTCCATCACTGAAGGAAGTCAAGCCAGGATCCTGGAGACAGGAGCTGATGCAGAGGCCATGGAGGGTGCTCCTCACTGGCTTGCTCCCCATGACATGCTCATTCTGCTTTACTATAGAACTCAGGATCACCAGCACAGGGTAGTACCACCCACAAGGGACTGGGCCCTCACCCATCAATTACTAATTAAGAAAATGCCCTTCAGCCTTGCCTACAGGCCCATCTGATGGAGACATTTTCTTCATTGAAGTTCCCTCCTCTCAGATGACTCCAGCTTGGGTCAAGTTGACATAAAAATTAGCCAGGACAACTGTCAACTTGGCACACAAACACATCACTCTTAACCCCACATTTTCTTTCTTTCTTATTTATCCCTGAGATCACACATTAATATAAACATCACAATAGAAAACATTTTACAAACTTAAAAAGTCCCACAGTCTTACAAGTGCAAACATTTAAATTTTCAGTCTCTTTTCAAATCCAAAGACTCTTGAAAACCAATAGTCTATCTACTGTGGGCTTCTATGAAAATAATACATTCTTATGTCAAGATGGAAGAACCAGGCACACTCATAATCTGCACAAAGCAAAGCAAGCCGGGCGGTGGTGGCGCATGCCTTTAATCCCAACACTCGGGAGGCAGAGGCAGGTGGATCACTATGAGTTCGAGGCCAGCCTGGTCTACAAAGCAAGTCCGGGACAGCCAAGGCTACACAGAGAAACCCTGTCTCAAAAAAACAAAAACAAAGCAATATAAAAAAAAAAAAAAACAAAGCAAAGAAAAACTCTAACAGTGTAAATAGTTCTCTGTCTGATGTCTGAGGTCCGCTCATGATATTTTGGGACCCTCCAAAAGGCTTGGGTCACTCCTCCAGCTCCACCCTCTGTAGCACACACAGCTTCCTTATTATGCTCCAACCAGCTCCGCTCCAGCACCACTGCTGCTGTTCGTGGTGGCCAATCCACGGTATGAGCATCTCCAAAATATTTGGTACGTTCTGCTACCACTGGGCTGCACTTTCCCCATTAGCCTCTCAATGACTCTCTTCTGGAACTCCAGTTCTGTTACACAGTGTGAAGTCTCGGCTCTTCTCCATGACCCCTTCATGACCTCAAAGCCACCTGGGTGACACTTATACTACCAAGTTTGGCAGCCAGCATAATTTAGAACTTTGGTTGCCGCCGCAGCATAGTATCTGTGTGATGACTGAGGAAAATGCTTCCCAGGCTTCACCTCAAGGATGCTGGTCTCTCCTTAGTCACCAATAATTTCTAAGCTCCAGCTGACCAGCATCAGTTGTCCCAGCAAAGCGAAGATTTCACTATAATGGTTCTGGTATCTTTTTTTTTTTTTTTAAGGTTAAAATTTGATTTATTATCACATATTTCACGTGTCATGAAGAGAGTACATGTTCTTTTTTTATTTAAGTAATTTATTCAGATTACATCTCAACTGGACCCCCTCACTTGTATATTCCCATTCCCCTCCCTCCCCCTTTCATCTTATTCCTCTCCCCTAGGTCTGTGACCGAAGGGGACATCCTCCCCCACCATATGATCACAACCTATCAGATCTCATCCAAGTAGCCTGCCTGCTCTTTCTCTGAGTGCCACCAGGTCTCCCCACCAAAGGGAAGAGGTCAAATAGGGGCACCAGAGTTCATGTCAGAGTCAGTCCCTGCTCTCCACACAACTGTGGAGAGTGTGCTGTCCATTGGCTAGATCTGGATAGGGGGTCTAGGATTACTGCATGCATTGTCCTTGGTTGGTACAATGGTTCAAGCAGATGCTCCCCTTGGGACCAGATCCACCATCGTTGATGGTCTTCTTGTAGGGTTCCAGGACCCTCTGGGTCCTTCTATTACCCCATTCTCCCATACCTCTCTCACCTGGAGTCCCAATAAGAAGTCCCAGCATCTATCCCAATCTCCTGCTAAGTAAAGACTTTCAGGGGACATCTCTGTTGTGCTAGTGTCCAATTATAAGTGAGTATATATCATGTGTATCTTTCTGGGTCTGGGTTAACTCACTAGAATGATCATTTCTAGTTCCACCTATTTGCCTGCAAATCTCAGAATTTCCTTGTTTTTAATAGCTGAGTAGTATTCCATAGTGTAAATGTACCACAGTTTCTTTATCCATTCTTCAACTGAGAAACATTTAGGTTGTTTCAATGTTCTGGCTATTATGAATAAGGCTATGAACATGGTTGAGCATATGTCCTTGTTGTGTGGGGGAGCATCTTTCTTGTATATGACAAGGAGTGGAATAGCTGGGTCTTGAGGAAGCCCTATTCCCAGTTTTCTGAGAAAACACCAAATTAATTTCCAAAGTGGTTGTACAAGTTTGAATTCCCACCAGCAATGAAAAAGTATTCCCCTTTCTCCACATCCTTGTCAGCATATGCTGTCATTTGAGTTTTTGATCTTCTGATGGGTATAAGATGGAATCTCAGAGTCATTTTGATTTGCATTTCTCTGATGACTAAGGACGTTGAGCATTCCTTTAATGAGTGTTTCTCAGCCATTCAATATTCCTCCGTTGAGAATTCTGTTTAGTTCTGAGCCCCATTTCCTAATTGGGTTATTTGATTTGGTGGTGTTTAATTTCTTGAGCTCTTTATATAGTTTGGATATTAGTCCTTTGTTAGATGTAGGGTTGGTGAAGATCTTTTCCCAGTCTGTAAGTTGTCTCTTTGTTCTGTTGACAGTGTCTTCTGCCTTACAGAAACTTCTCAGCCTCATGAGATCCCATTTATTAATTGTTGACCTTAGAGCCTGGGCTGTTGGAGTTCTGTTCAGGAAGTTATCTCCTGTGACAATGAGTTCCAGGCTCTTCCCCACTTTTTCTTCTAACTGATTTAGTGTCTCTGGTTTTATGTTGAAGTCTTTAATCCACCTGGATTTGAGTTTTGTACATGGTGATAGATAAGGATCTACTTGCATTTTTCTACATGTAGACATCCAGTTAGACCAGCGCCATTGACTAGATTTGGCTTCTTTGTCAAAAATCAAGAGTCCATATGTGTATGGATTTGTTTCTGGGTCTTCGATTTTATTGCCACCCTATTACTATGCCAGTACCATGCTGTTTTAATTACTGTTTCTCTATAGTATAGAATGAAATCAGGTATGGAGATTCCTCCAGAGGATCTTTTATTGTACAGGATTGTTTTAGCTATTCTGGGTTTTTTGTTTCTCCATATGAAGCCAGCTATTCCAGACTCTGGTGTGTCACTACCCACAGCTCAGTTCCA
The DNA here is from genome assembly GCF_903995435.1 of Acomys russatus. Taxonomy (NCBI): domain Eukaryota; kingdom Metazoa; phylum Chordata; class Mammalia; order Rodentia; family Muridae; genus Acomys; species Acomys russatus. The sequence continues at coordinate 27,446,488 of NC_067164.1, read as the reverse complement.
GATATCAAATCCGTGATACAGAGCACAGTTGCACCTCATAGGCAGGTACAGGTCCAGACTCTGGGGGCTAAACACCTGTCCTCCGTGGGCCAGTTGGATGGACCAAGGCAGGACCCACCTGTGCTCTGCACTGTGTGAACTGCTCTCACCTAGTGCTTTGCAAGTCTTGCAGTCTGTAGCTCCCAGTTGGGTCCCTAATCTCCATCCTGCAGATCAGATACCATGCATGTTTGGTGCCACCATCTTGGATCTCCCCCAAGTCTCTGGTAGCTTCTTAATAGCAGCTGATTCTTCAGCCATAGCTAACCAGCACCACTGCTTCTTTCTTTCTTTCTTTCTTTCTTTCTTTCTTTCTTTCGGTGTAAATGTATTTTTTTTTTTTTTGAACCATTGTTTCTTAACTCAAAATACCCAAAGGCCGTAATAGAGATTTTGAGTGATTCTCAAAATTCCCTATGGAACTCATAAATCCAGGACTCCATTGTCTGCACACTCAATGGTTTTTCTAGCCCAAAGTTACAAAGCCCTTTCCACAATTCTTCCCAAAACAGCAGTCAGGTTTGCCACAGCTATTCTCCCCCCCCCAACCCTCCATGCCCCCCCAACCCCCCCATCTCACCTTCATCCCGCATGATTCTGGTATGAACTTCTATCTTGATAGGTTTCTATTGGTGTGATAAAACCAAAACCAAGGTGGGGAGTAAAGGGTGTGTTTGACTTACATTCTCATATTGCAGGCCACCACTGAAGGAACTCAGGACAGGAACTCAAACAGGACAGGAACCTTGAAACAGGAGCTGATACAGAGACCATGGAGGGGTGTTGCTTGCTGGCTTGCTCCTCATTGGCTTTCTCAGTCTTCATTTTTATAGAGGCAAGCACCATGAGACCAGGGTAGTACCATTCACAGTGAGCTGGACCTTCCCACACCAATGACTAATTAAGAGAATGCCTTAAAGGCTTGCCTACAGCCCAGTCTTAAGGAGGTATTTTCTCAGCTGAGGTTCCTTCCTCTCTGATGGCTATAACATATGTCAAGTTGACATACAACTACCCAGCACAAGTGGGTAGTGAGACACAGTTTTTCTCAAAGGATGCCATACCAGCCTAAGCATGCGTGTTTAAAAATACAGGCTATCAATCAGGAGAAAGAGAATTTGATTTTCAATGTGGAAGCAGAGTTTAGGAAAAATAATTTAAAAATTGATGAAGAAAGATAATTTGTACTTATTTCTTATAATCATTCCCAAATTATAAATACTGAAGTAGTATTGAATGGATTAGTTAAGTAGTGATATCTATGTTCAGTGAAATGTCATTTAGAAAAAAATAAAGAAAAAAAGCAACCAATCAGTGAACCACAGTACAAAAGGAATGATTCTTTAATGCATTTTGTAAATTAAAGGAAGCCAGTAGGAACGTTTCTGGCTGCCTTTTTATAATGCTTTAAATGTGCAAGGCTAGCAAACAGATGAGTGGTTACTGATGCGAACAGATGAGAGCAGGGGCTGACTACAAACAGACAGGATAGAAGATCTGAGGGCTAATAAAACAAAAGGAACATATGGTAGACTACACACAAGCCTGTGAACTTGGCAAAATGCACAGAACTCTGCATGATTAAAAAATAAAATAAAACCAATCAGGATGGGGGCATGGATGACAGACTGTGCCTTTTGTACATGAATGTCTTCCTTGTAGTGGCTTAAACGTGAATTGTATCTTAAAACCCAGGCTCATGTGTTTCAACACCTGGTCCCTGGCTGGTGATGCTGCCTTATGCATTTATGGAATCTCTGAGACATAGTACCTACAACAAACATGAGACACTAGGGGTGGACCTTGAAGATGATATTCAAATCTGGCTCTGGTCCAAACTCTGTATCTTGATTTGTCCAGATGTCTGTTATATCTCCCACTATAAACGGAGCTGTCCTGGCTGTCCCAGCTGTTTTGCCTTCCCTGCCACAATGGACCATGTCTCCCAAAACTGTGAGCCAAAATAAGTCTTTTTTTCCTCCTTTAAGTTGCTTTGTTGGGTATTTGTCAGCAACAAGAAAAGCAACTGATGTAAACCCTGGAAGAGGATGGAAGTAAAGGAAAGACTGGCCTAAGTAACTAAGACTGTTTTTAATAAGTGCTATGGCTTAAAACAAACAGTTCACGTTATACTGTAGTGTGTAAATGTGTTCCTCGCAGCTATATGGTTTTGCAATTCTAAAACTGTTATACTTGTATATGAGGCTTGAACAAAATCATAAATATACTGCAAATACTAAAACAAAGGCTTATGACTGTTGGAGAAACAAACTAGAAATAAGGAAAGGGTAAAGATTATACATGACTTATGGTTTCCTAATTAAGATAGATAGATAGATAGATGATTGATAGATGATAGATAGATAGATGATTGATAAATATAAATAGATAGATGATTGATAGATGATAGATAGATAGATAGATGATTGATAGATATAAATAGATAAATAGATAGATGATAGATAGATAGATAGATAGATAGATAGATAGATGACTAATGAAACATACATATTTTTTACTATTCATTAGGAATAGCTGGAAACAGTGACACTTCAGTAGGAACTGTGTATATTACTCACACAATGTGGTAAGAAACAAAGACAGCTCCCTCAGCTCCAGGCTTGTAGACAGAGGAGGGCAGACCTAAATGAACCATCGCATAAATAGACAGGGAGCTGAGTTCCAAGACAGTTAGAGGAGCAAGAAAGGAGACCCGCCAAATTAGTTTATTAAATTTTAATGTAATTTAATAGTATAATTAGTTAATTATTTTTTAAAGGTGATGGGACAGAATACAGTGTTTGTGCTTTGAAATTTTAACCTCGTCTCTCCTTTTAATCTAGCTCTGGCTTTCCTCTGAGATTCTCTGTGGCCACACCTGTAAGCTGAGCTTTGACCCTAACCATTTCTTCTTTTGGGTGTCACACATTTCCCTGTTGCAGGGCAGTTCTCACAACAGCTGACCAAGGACTTCCTCTCCTCACTTCAGAGGCCCTGCAGGAGCACACAGTCACCTGTGTAATGGGAGGATGGAAGTCACGGGAAGATGGAAGGAGGCTCTGACAGAAACATGCACCCCCATGAGTGAAAGGAGGATCCGAGCAGGGAATGGAAGCCATGACCCAGCAGAATAAATAAATGACTGTGGGCCCCACCCTTGTCCCATCTCTGCACACTATCTCTACTGTACTCCCTGTCTTTGCCATGCAAAGGAGACCCATTTCTCTTTTTTATTTTAAAAAAAAAAAAGTATTTTTCATACAATGTATTTTGACAATGTTTCTTCCTCCTCAACTCCTTCCAGATCCTTAGCACCTCCATTCAGCTTTATGTTGCTTTCTCTCTCTCTCTCTCTCTCTCTCTCTCTCTCTCTCTCTCTCTCTCTCTCTCTCTCAAAAAAAAAAAAAAAAGAAGAAGAAGAAGAAGAAGAAGGAAGAAATGAAGGGAGGGAAGGAAGGAAGGAACCGAACAAAAACAAAAGACACCCACAAAAACAAATAGGCAAAAGTCCAATAAGAAAAAAAATCCCCAAAGAAAGAAAAACTAAACAAAAAGTACCCCCAAATTACCACTGAGTTAATTTTGTATTGTCAGACTACTCCTGGGCATTGGATTGTCCCTGGGGTGTGGTTCTAAGCCCCACCCTGCCACCCCAACCCCCACTCCTGTCATACTCCACGGGAAAAAATGGATTTTTCCCTTTGCCAGGAAGTATCAATTGCACATGGCTTCTTGGTTGGGGTGAGACTGTGTCCACTTCCTCACTTCAGTGTTGGGATCCCTCTGGCTTGATGCCATCTAGGACCTGTGTGTGCTTCCATAGTGTCTGTGAGCTCATGAGTGCCTCGTTCTTGCTGTGACTGTAAGACTCTGTTTCCTTGGAGTCATCCATCACCTCTGACTTTTACAATCTGTCCACTTCCTCTTCTGTATAAATCTCTGGACCTCAAGGGAAGGGGTTAATGAATCCATCCCACTTAGAACTGGGCATTCCAATGTCTTCCTCTCTCTTCACACAGTCCAGTTGTGGGTCGCTGTGTTAATTCCCATCACTGCAAGAAGAAAGTTTTCAATCACCCTGTACAAAGCTCAACTCCAAATGGATCAGGGACCTCAACATAAGGCCTAATGTCCTGAATATGACAGAAGAGAGGGTGAAAATATGGCCCGCAACTCATAACACAGGAAAGGACTTTCTGAACCAGATGTTGATAGCACAGTCACTGAGAATAACAATTAATAAATGGGACATTGTGAAGCCACAAAGCAAGTACAGCAGGGACACTATCAGTCAAGCAAAGTTGCAGCCTACAGAATGGGAAAAAGTCAGTTAGCTGATAGAGGGTTAGTATCTAGAATATATACAAAACTAAAAATGGACATCAAGAAAACAAGCTAAGGAAAAAATGGGGGACAGAACTAAACAGAGAGTTCTCAAAAGATAAAACACAAATGGCTGAGAAATAGTTAATATTATACATCCTTAGACATCATGAAGATGCAAATTAAAACTACTTTGAGAATTTATTTCACCCCAGTCAGAATGGCCAAGATGAATGAAACAAATATCAGAACCTGCTGGTGAGGATGTGGGGAAATAGGAACACTTATCCATCATCTGTAAGACCACAAATTGGTACAGCCCCTCTGGATATCAGTATGCAGGTGCCTCAAAATGCTGAAAGTCAAACTGCCTCAAGATTCATCTATACCATTCTTGAGCATATACCCAAAGGACTGTCCATATTACTACTTTCTCTTCCATGTTCATTGCTGCTCTAGTCATAAATAGCCAGAAATTGTAAACAGCCTAGATGCCCATGAACTGTAAATAATGAAATGTGGTTTATACAATGGAATACTATGCAGCCATTAAGAAAAATTAAATTAGGAGTTTTCAGGTAAATGAATGAATCTAAGGAAAAACATCTTCTTGGGTGAGGTAACCCAACCCCCAAAGAAAAGTATTATATGTTTTCTCTTATATGTGGCTATATCCAAGGAAAGGGAAATAAAATACATTGTTATGGAGTGATTTAAAAAAAAAAAAAAGGAACTAGAGTAGAAGAATTACATAGGAGGATAACTAAGTCTAAAGTCCATCTTCAGCAAATGGTACTGGTCATACCAGATGGCTACATGCAGAAAAATTGCTGAAGATGGTATCTTTTCTCTATCATCATCATCATCATCATCATCATCATCATCATCACCATCATCACCACCACCACCACCACCACCATCGTCATCATTTGGATTCTTTGTCTCAAAGCAGGTGTAAAATAAAAGTAGCAATACTCATCCTTTCATGGAGCTACCTTGAATGATTCAGTACTAGGCTTTCCACAGTAAACACACACAAACACACACACACACACACACACACACACACACACACAGCAAAACTAAAATAGATGTTCATCACGATTATTACCAATGGGACTATTCCAATTAACCACGCAGTCAGCGCATGACACTGTGTGACCATTGGTGGCTGCAACTAAAACACCTCCAGTAAAATTATAAATACTATTAATGAAATAATGGATTTCACTTAGTGCCTCTTTTGGTCAGATGGTAAGCTGGGCTGTTTAGTGATGTCTATTGTCTTTACTTTCGCAGTCTGAAACCCTGAGCACAGAAGCATGGCAGGGCTTGAGAGACATACCTGACTCCTGAGTCTCAGAGATGCATTTGGCCGAACTTCCCCCTCAGGTCCCTAACCTTCAAAGTTTGTCTCGATGCTGAGAAGCCCAGGCCCCCAGGACCTGGTACTGACTCCTGAAACCCCACTTGGCCTGTATTCCAGTCCTCAGATGATTCTAGAAATGACTCTCTTTTCCTAGCTGATGAGCTGACTCTAATAATCTCTTCAGTCTCCTTGTTTTCCACCAACTTCCCCCAGCACAAAGCAGAAATCAAGCATGTAGTCCTGATTAAAACAGATAGGAAACTGTTTCTTTTCTGAACAGGCCTGAAATCCTGATTCTGCCTAGATGGTGCTTCCTTGTGCTTTGGCATTTGAGGTACAGCTGTTTGAGGAGATGTGTGTGAATTGGGGTTTGACAACACCACTCTGGCCTCATCTTTGAAGCAAGAAAAGAAGATGAAAATAAATGTTTCCACACTTTAGCAGAGGAAATCCAGTCTGTGGTTTGTCTGGCTCTGCCTACCACACTACTGAGAACTTCAAGGCACCCGGTTCCACGGTGCTACAATTTTCCTTATTTGCTGAGCCGATGTTCAAAATAAAAACCAGTTTCCTTAGCAGCATTTGATTTTGATTTTGACTGAAACTTGCGTGGTTAAGAACATTCCTACAATAATAGATATGTGACCTTTAAGATACTTGTCAGGGAAAAAAAAAAAACAAATCTCTTAAAAGCAGAACTTTTTTTTTTCTGTCAGCTCAATGTCTTTTCACTTCAGACACAGCAGCCCAAAGTGACACTTCTCACAACTATGTGCTGGCATTGGCCAATCTTTTCTCCACTCCTCAGCTCCAGAGGCACTCTGGGTCTCTGAACTGTCACTGTATGGCAGTTACCAGGCAGAAAGTTTCAAGACTTGCCTTTGTGTCTTATGACCTGAGCTCACCAGCATAGAACAGCAGCAGATGGGGTGGAGGCTGCAGCTGTTTTGTTCATGTATTATTTTACTATTTCTTTGGGAATTCCATTCAATGTATTTTTGATAATATTTACCTCCTCTCATCTCCCTAACGCCTCCTAGATCCACTCTATCTCCCTCCTCCAAATTTCATGTCCTTTTTTTTCCCCTTAATTTAATTCACTAACTCTGATTTGTGCTTCCCATAAATTCATGGGTATGGGACCGTACATTGGACCTTAGTCCACCTAACAAGGACCATAGCCTTGAAGAAAACTGATTCTCTCTTCCCCATCATTCATCAGATGTCAATGGCTTCTCACTTAGGGGTGGGTCTCCTGAGGTCCTTCCTGTTCCATGTTAAAATATTAACTGGCTTGAACGTGTTCAGGTCTTATGCAGGCAACCAGAGCTGCTATGAACTTTAGCAGTACTGTCATGTTGGAAGACAATGTTTCTTCCTGGCTCTTCCAGACCTCTGGCTCTTACAATCTTTTTACCCTTCTTATGAGATGGCCCCTGAGCCTTAGAGAGTTGGTGATTGATATCCCTGTTATGAGATGGTCCTTGAGCCTTAGTGGATTGATGATGGATATCCCTCTTATGAGCCTTGGTTGCTTGGTGATGGATATCCCTCTTATGAGATGGTCCCTAAGACTTAGTGGTTGGTTATGGAGATCCTCTTGTGAGATGGTTCCTGAGCCTTAGTGGTTGGTTATGGAAATCCTCTTATGAGATGGTTCCTGAGGCTTAGTGGTTGGTTAAGGAGATCCTCTTGGAAGATGACCTCATAGCCTTGGTGTGTTGGTGTTGAAGATGTCCCATTTATGGCTGAGCATTCCACTGACACTTATTCTTGGTACTTTGATTGGTTCTAAGTTTCTGTACTAAAAGGTGGCTTTTAGCCAGACAAAAACTACATGAGACTGCTCATATCTGTGTAATGCACACACCAGTTGGTAGTCTAATATCATTATGTTCTGGCTACATAAGTCACCAAGTCTCAGATGCTAAGACCACTGGCTGAAAGACATGGGAACACCATGGCTGAAGAGCTTGGTTTGTCAGTGACTCACAGGGCATCCTCTTTGCTGTTGCTTTCTCTGAGTTTGTGTTTCGTGCTTTCCTGATCCACCTCAGGTGGCCCTGAGTCATGAATTAAAGCAGAATTCAAAGAAACAGCTATTTCTTTCTCAACAGCATTGTGACAAACTGCCTTCACTAGATTAGCTTGTTAAACTGATCCTCACTTTCCTGATGTCACGTAGACAGGGTCACATTTGCAGGAGGCATTGGAGTCTCACTCCTTAGTTAAATTCCATCCATCATGACGATTTAGCCTAAGAAAACTAACTGTGGGGATTTCCTAGCTCCAAAGCCAGAGTTTCCAGCATGTCACTTTCCAATTACTTAGCACTTTTTTTCTACTTTGCTCATAGTATCACACTCAATGATCAAACACAAAGACAAGTAAAGCTTATTTACCAAGAATTCCTGATGTCCCTAACTCACATCTATAAAAAAAAAAAAAAAAAAAAAAAAAAAAAAAATTGACACATAGTTCTGAAGAATCTAGTCCAATATTAGGAAGCCCCATTTTTATTGTTATTTTTTTAGTTTTTGCACCTCCAGCATATCAGAGCTGGAGGTTAAAACACAATGTGGATGATGAGGCAAAGACAGCCCCTAAGGACTTTTCTCAAGGATATGGCTTCTCAAGTTCCACTCAGTTGCATGACCAAAGAGTTTACATTGCTATGACAAGACACCATGACTGAGGTAACTTATAAAACAATGCATTTGTTTTGAGACTTATGGCTTGGTTTCAGAAAGTTAGAATCAGGGCAGGGACCAGAGTGGCAGGCAGGCGGGCATGACACTGGAGCAGCCACTGAGGGCTCCCAACTTGATCTACAAGCTGAAACAAAGAGAGCTAACTGGGAAGGGCATGAGCTTTTAAAACCCCCAAAACCCACCTCCAGTTATAAACCTCCTCCACCAAGGCCACACCTTCTAATCCTTCCCAGACAATTCCACCGACTGGGGACCAAGTATTCAAATACATAAGCCCATGGGCCATTCTCACTCAAAATAGCACACACTAGAGATCAGGCCTATAACACATGGATAACAAGGATGAGTGTATTATTTTAGAAACTTAAACTTTTTTATGGGTTTCATCTAAAAATAGAATCCATACACCAACACTTGGATCAGAGGTTATAGGGCAGACTGACTGCTGGGTCAATATAATGACTGAGACCAGTCACATCTACAGAGACCTCGCAGAATTAAGCCCCAGTTCCTCCAGGACGAAGTGAGTCAACTTCCTGTTGAAGCAGGAAGACTGCAGGAGGTTGGACTTACAGGAATGTGCTTCCTGCCATGGTCCTTTTACAAAACTCTGATCTTGTTTGTGGACGCCATTACTGGTTATGAGCATCATAGTCTGGCCCTGGCAGCCCGAACAGGCCAGGCTTGACTGAAGGGTTCTCAGTATGCACAATAACAGCAAGAAGCAGACAAAATGAAATATATTCGTTGTGGCACTTTGAGAAGATGAACGAAGAGACTTAGTGAGCCCTCCTACTCTGATGGGGTCCTAACATGAGGGTAAGGTTTAAATAGCATAACTAAGTGGTCCTCTCAAGGTGTCTCCTCCCCATCCCCCCAATCAGTATGGTCTCAGTCCAGTCTCTCCTGTAAGGTCATCAGACAAGCTATATTATTCTGGAGACAAGTGTCTCCTCTGACTGTCCCCAGCACCTCAGCCTTCTTTTCTTTCAGGACTCAATTCCTGAGGAAATACCTATTTCTAGGAGTCTATTCTATCAAAAATCTGATCCCAAGGATGGTATCTGGAACATTCTATGGCACAAACATAGATAACTGCCTGTGTCTCTCCATAATGTCTGAATTGATTGAGTAACATCAAATCAGTAAGAGTGTATGACAATGTGTGTGTGTGCAGTGTGTGTGTGTGTGTGTGTGTGTGTGTGTGTGTGTGTGTGTAGTGCACATGCACACACATGCATGTAGATCACAAGGTGACTACAAAGAGTTGAAGAAGCTAGGAGTTTCAAAGACAGCTGAAAAGCCAAAGATGGGGAGCCAATAGGGATGCATGTAGCTCCTTATTGAGAAGATAGCAAAACAGCACCAGGCTTCAGGGAAGAAGCCACTGTAGCTGGTCAGACCATCGTGGCTCACAGGTATAAGAGTGAGACTACCCAGATTGGTCCAGCCACAGACACAAAAGGGCAGGGCCATGGCCAGATATAGATAGAGGTAAATGGATGGCAAAGTGGGTGGCAGGTTCTGATGGCAAATAGGAGGAAAGACAAGAAGCAATTTGAGTAGCTGCTTCAACAACAGGGGCCGAGATGAGCTGAAGCCCATGAGATTGTCCAGAGTTGTTCTCTGCCTACTAGTAACACACACACACACACACACACACACACACACACACACACACACACACACACACAAACAGAGATGCACACACACAGTGGTCAGTGTGTACGTAGATGGGAGCCGTCATTATCACAATGCTGGTCTCCATGTTTCTGTTACATGCAGACCCTTTATTTGTTCTGGTGTGTCCTGTAAGTTCTTGCGCATGGCATTTCAAGTCCCAGTTTACCTCAATACATTTATAAGATGACACCTTTTGTACCCCCCAAAGTAAGTCTTTTATTACTCTCTGCCAGTGGGTGGCACTGTTCATGTGTTGAACCAGAAGTAGTGCCATCCTCCATTCTCAGAATGGAATCAAAAGACAACTGACCAGTTAAGAGCACTGGCTGCAGGTGTATATGCAGATAGAGCACTCATAAAATATAAATAAGTAAGCAAGTAAAAAAAATAAATAATAAGCAAGCAAGCTGCTTGCAAAATAGACTCTCTCATGGCAAGGCACTGTCTGATAAGGGCCACCATTAACAAACTACAGAGCAACTTAAAGCAGGGAGCAGCCTAATCTCAACTGAGAGGCACAAGTGAGTGTCTCTTTAAAATACCTGCACTCCTGTGAGAGCCATTATGTTCCTTTCTCCTTGCTGTAGCTACAAAGGACTCTCTCAAGCCCTGCCGTTACATCTTGGGATGATAAGTAAAGGACGTGACAGCATAGGGCAGTGTTTCTCAACCAGTGGGCTCTACCTCCTTGGAGGGTCAAATGACCCTTTCACAAGAGTTTCATATCAAATCTCCTGCTTAGCAGATATTTATATCACACTCATAATAGTAACAAAATTAGAGTTGTGAAGTAGCAATGAAAATAATTTTATGGTTGAGGGACAGCACAATACGAGGAACTGTATCAAAGAGTCGCAGTGTTAGGACAGTTGAGAACCACTGACATGGGGATCTTTCTCCATCATCCCCTCCCAGCCCACACTGAGTCTCCAGCAGTTCATCAAAATTACCACTGAAGTATCCCTAACAGTAGCCTGGTGGTTTCTAGTACAAGTAAACAGACTGTGGCCAAGAACTCAGCTCAAGCAAGAAACATCATTGATTTTCAGTTTCCTCTACTTTCCTCTACTTTAAATAATGGAATGATAACTCTACATTCTGTAATGTCAGTGCTAAAATTAGAAATATGCCCGGGTTTTCTTTTTTCTTTTTCTTTTCTTTTCCTTTTTTTTTTTAAAGTCATAATCAGCTTGTTGTCTGAGGCTAGAATCGTCTGAAGGAGTTTACACACACCAGCCAGTGATTGCTGCTGGTGTTGAATGGAAATCTCACTGGGACTGCCAGCTGGAATGTCCACATTAGGTTCCGCAAGGCAGTCTGAATCTTACAGCATAGTGGAAGCTTCTAAGTAGAAAATGTTGAGGTGAAGAAAGGAGATAGATAGTAGATAGATAGATAGATAGATAATAAACAGATAGACAAATAGGTGATAGATAGACAGGCAGACAGATGGATTATAGGTAGATAGATAGATAGATAGATAGATAGATAGATAGATAGACAGACAAATAGATGATAGAAAGACAGATAGATAGGCAGACAGATTATAGATAGAAAGACAGATGACAGATAGATGATAGAGATAGATGATGATAGATAGATAGATAGATAGACAGATAGACAGACAGATTATAGATAGACAGATAGATGATAGACAGACAGACAGAGAGATGACAGATAGATGATAGAGACAGATGATGATGAGATGATGATGGTGAAAGATAGATAGATCGATGATCATAGAGATAGATAATAGATGAGAGGGAGAGAGAGAGAGAGAGAGAGAGAGAGAGAGAGAGAGAGAGAGAGAGCACATATTTGTCTTAGAAGTCACATAGTTGCACTTCCAACACATGGGGAAGAGACTAGCTTCTGCTAGCATAAGGCGAGAGACACAGCTACATCTCAGTGGCAAGACTGCCGGTCACACGACATGTTCATGAAGAGGATAACAACAAGGAGAACATCTACCATATGCTTTGGAACTTTAGCACTGATTCACCCTGTAACAGATTGCATATAGATGACGCGAAGTTGTATAATAAGATTGAAATGAAATACTTCAAAAGTTTTTAATTTACTGGCTGGAATTGTGAAAAAATCTCACAGTAGCTTTACTGTATTTTTTAACTAAACATACTCAGAGAACAGCTGTGAAAGCTACATAGTTCCCAAGGCACCTCATAGGAAGTCAGTGACTTGATGACCTGTCATTTCTGAACACTTTCTTGTACATTTCCCACCCACAAAAATTTTCCCATCATAACCATGACACAGCCATCAAAACCAAGAGCTTTACACTGGTATGTGACTCGCCATAAAAATCCTCAGATCTCATTCTGGTTTCACAGTGTTCTAAAAAAAAACACCCACCCCTTCCCCCTTTGCAAAGATCTAATTCAGTATCATTACATCCAGCTGACACGTGTGTCTAATCCAGCTGTTCTCAACCTGTGGGTCGTGACCCATTGAGGGAAGGGGTCAAATAATCCTTTCACAGGGGTCGCCAAAGATGATCAGAAAACACAAATATTTATATGATGATTCTTAACAGTAGCAATATTACAGTTATAAAGTATCAATGTAAATAATTGTATGGTTAGGGGTCACCACAACATAAAGAGCTGTATTAAAGGGTCAAGGTGTTAGGAGGGTTATGCACTGCTGGTCAAATCTATTTTAGCATGGAAGTACTTCTTCCTCTCACCTTTACTTACATGGTGCTGATATAACAACCAGGTATTTTATAGACTTTGCTTCAGCTACTATTCATATGGCATTTTCTCATGACTAAAATACTTTGTGTGTCTTTCACAGGGATACCACAGGGCTGTGTTTTGTTTATTTCATTACATCTTATAAAAATTATTTGCTTGATCCCTGATTATTATGGTGTCTGCTAGGCTTCTTCCACCTTAAAGATACTCTTTTCCCATTCATAATTAATTAATATCTTATATTTACAACCATGTAAGTGCTGCATTCCTCATAAAACTGTTTCTCCATTTGCATGAATATGCATTCATAATTTCCTATTCTATTCTGAGGGATATGATACATTACTATCACTTTCTACTTTTATGCTTAATTATTTTTTTACATATTGAACCAGAAACAGTTCTTCCTAAGCATTTTCTAAGCTTTTTGATATGCCTACATCACTGTTTGACTATTTCTTGTTTCCAGTTTAATGAGTCACACCTTATTCACCTTATCCTCACCAGCCCTGGAAGTAGCCATGTCTCCAAGGAGCTCTGATGCCTTGTGGTAAAAAGTTATATTTAGAAATCAAGATCCAGGCCCTAGATGTCCTCATTACTATCAATAAATTGTTGCCCTCAGGGTACAGGAATAAGAATACACATACAAATAGGTCTTACAACCACTGATCCTTTCTATCTTGTTGTATGAGACCATATGTTCATGCTAATGTGTCCATTTCAAATTCAGTATTATACAGTTAGTGCTGTAATCTCCCTTTTTATACCGAAATTCTCTTTTTAACTCTTAGACTACATATTGCATTTTATATAGAGACTAGAATATATATGGAACCATATTAAGAATCAAAGCTCATCCTCACTCTTAATGTATTTACTACTCAGTGCCCCATAAGTAACCAGTCTTCCATCTGTGTGTTCAACTGGAGCCTGCTGCTTGTCCCTGCACACATTAGTAAACCCTGTGTGTCCTCTTCTCCCAACTCCACCCACACTCAAGAACTCTGAACAAAGGAATGGTGCCAAAAGTTCAGTTCTGCATTTCTGGCAGCTGATACAACTCGCTGTTCTGATATCACCAGTCCACCCAAGTGCCTGCCCAGTCGCCCAGCTTCTGACTTGGGCACAGTCCCAGCTCTTAGCTGACACATCATCACCTCTCGCCTAAGGTCTATAAAACCTCCCTGCCTTAGTCCCATTCTTTGGGACCGGTGAGAAATGCCAGATAAACCTACATTAATCTTCTTTTAATCTGATCATCTGATCTGGCCTGTATTTGCACCACACACACACACACACACACACACAGAGAGAGAGAGAGAGAGAGAGAGAGAGAGAGAGAGAGACAGAGACAGAGACAGAGACAGAGACAGAGACAGAGACAGACAGAGAGACAGAGAGAGAGAGAGACTAATACTGTGCTGCCATGCCTCTGTTTGAGTTTATTCTTACTTCATTTTGACTCCCACACTGAGTGCTTGCAATGTAAAGATGGACCCTTTATCTTTCTTGGACTCTGACACCCATTCTAGGCTATTATTACACATGCACAACTTTTTCTTTTGCTGAAAGTTTGACAACCCTTCTTAGGTGACCTCTCTGTGGCACTGCAAAGATGTCCATGTCTCAAGTCCCAGAATCTACAAATGATACTTTATCTTGTAAGAGGGTTTGTTCAGATGCTGTCAAAAACATCTTGAGATAGAGACATGATCCTTGTTCTGACTTGCTTCTCTGTTGTGACAAAACACTGATCAAAAGAAACTTAAGAGGAAAGGGTTTACTTGGCTTACATATCCCGAGCACAGTCCTTCAGTAAAAGAAGTCATGGTGGGAACTCAAGCAGAAGCAGAGGTAGGAGCCACTGTAGGAAGGCTGACCAGGCTTTCATTCAGACTCATACTCAGCCACCTTTCTTACACGTCCAGGGACCATCCATCTAGGAACCACCCACACAGGCCTGGACCTTCCCACATCAACCAGCAATCAAGCAAATGCCACACAGACACGACAACAGTCCAATTTGATGGAAGCATTTCCTCAGTTAGGGTTCCCTCTTCCCAAATATGTCACATGACACCAAGATTAGCCACCACAACCTTGAATTGTTAAGGTGATGATCCCAAAATAATCTCAAAGGTCCTTATAAGAGGGATATAGGGGTGTCAGACCCAGGGGAGATGGTTTGGAAGATGCAATATTGAAGGCTTTAAAGGAAGGGAGGAATACTATATGACAGTAAGAGAGGCCTCTGAACACTGGAAAAGACAAGGAACAGATGCTCTGCTTGTGTCTCCAACCTGACTACAGCCCTGCCTGTGCCTTGATTTCATCCTGGGTTTATATTTCTGCTGTCCAAATTACCAGACAATACTGCATAATCTTATAGCAACTAGTGTGCGGTGACTTATCACAAAGCCAGTAGAAGCTAATACAGTCACATTCTGCTCAGGCTCTGATGCTTTCTACCCAAGGTTCTGCATTCAGAAGTTGACTTCCATGGCAGCCAACTGTGGCTGCTTACCTCACTCTGATGTACCTAATTGATTTAGAATTAGAAAATATGAAGGGATGAGAAAAAGAGAATGAAGAAAAGAGAAAGAGAAAGTGCAAAAGCCTGTTGATGTTAATATTTATGCTCCAGGCATCTAGGCACCAACAATCCAGTAGTGAAGGTATACCAGATGTTTTTGAGAACTGCTGAGAAGGAAGAGGCTTTATTCTTTACTCGGGATCTCACTCCAGGCCTTGGCTGTTGCCCCTGTTGTTGTTGGACCAAGGGAGATGCATGTCCCTGCAAACATAGGACAAGAATAATTGTCACCCTCATCTCTCTTATTCTAATATAACCAATCAATCCCTTCTGTGAATCCTACAGCACTACTGAGACTAAATGTGAACATTAAAAGAAGATGATGAAATACAGAGGGAATACTGATACTATTGACTAGGCCACTGCCAACTCAAGTCCTACTGAAGGATATCCCCTGCCTTGCTCTTTACTACCATCCCATAATACATAATACAGTTATGACTCTCCTTGTCTCAGAGTCTAAGTCCAAATGACACCACTTTCACTCATGGAAAAGGAGAAAATGTTAACCTAGCCTCAGATTGGCACCCCTAATGCTTTATCTTCTAGTGTAGGGTTAACCGTTTCTCAAACTGAAGAGCTTGGCCAAACCCTAACCCCTTCCTCATAGATATTATCTTCTAGTTCTCTGGCCCAAATTAAACCATCTCACAGTAACTTCACATCTGTAGATCCTTTAAAATCTGCATCTGTCATTTAACCAGCAGCGTTTCATGTCAGTCACAGGCTTGCCAACATTAGCCTAGTTGGTTTTTTGTTTTGTTTTGGGTTTTGTTGTTGTTGTTGTTGTTTCATTCTTGCCTCATCTGAGATTTTAAACTTTTGCAATCAGGCTGCGTCTATTGTTGCTTAGTTACCCAATAATGATCAGAATAACCACTGATTATGGCCAAGGACTGAAATGACCCCCTGACACAAACTGTTTCAAACATTGTGGCAAGGCAAAGTAGAAACATTGAGAAGAAAGCTCCTCTGTGTGAGTAATGTCCTGTGTCCCTTGACATTCCTAAGCTTGGCACCACTGTGTATCCTGAAGCCAGAAGAAATCATCTCAATATATCCATCATTCTTGTTCATTTAAGTGATCATAAGTCCAAGTTCATAGCACATCCATATGCACCTTGTAAGACCATCTTATGTCAATCAGAGGGCCTTCTAGAATTCACAACCCAGAGTTTATCAAAGTCACTCCATTATAGCTTCCTTGTACATAAAGGACACACCGACTCTCCACACTGCATCCTCCTCTGTGGCAGTTGCTGTTCCCTCCTCCCTCTTTTGGGACTTCCCTGCAAGTCTGCTGTGTCTTCTTTCAATGCCAGAAGAATCTTTACTCCAAAGCCCTTCCAAGGTTATTGGTCTTGCCTAAAATCCAAATGGGTATCATCCTTGCAAATTCCTCGTCAAATGATTTTTCTTTGATGAGGAAACTGTAACCTACTTCTGTTTAGACCTCTGAACTACCCACTTTCATCCCACTGAGAGTGTACTTCCTCCATGCTGCTCTACTTTGTTTTTCCATAGCAACAAGCACTGTTAAAACACTGTGAAACTTAAGTGCACATATTTTATTCATTATCTATGCCCTAGCTGTTCACATTCTCCAAGTGCAGGGGATTCATGTGTGCTTTTAGCCAACTAAACTATCTCAACTACCTAAGGCACTTATCGGGTAGCACAATAAATACATTTGAGTGAAAGAATGGATTTGCACACACTATTGTGAGGAAGACCCGCATTCAGTTACTCCCCCCTTTCAAATAAATGAATGGAAAATTAAAGAACATAAAGAAGTAATTAAAGGGCATGCTGCTTAGAGTGGCATAATGGTACTTCCAGTCCCTAGAGCTAATACCCACTCTGCCACACCGTGTCTATTAGTTTGTCAGCTTTTCACAGGCAAGCCTGTAGGGCATTTTCTTAGTGATTAATACAGGTGAGCCCAGCGCACAGCCAACAGTGGACCAATGCCACTCCTGGGCAGGTGGTCCCGCACTGTATAAGAAAGCAGGCTGAGTGAGGCATGGGAAGCAAGCAAGGTTTCCACATGGCACCCGCTTCAGTTCCTGCCTCCTGGTTCCTGTCTTGAGCCCCTTCCCTGGCTTGCCTCAGTGATGAGCTACAATATAAGTTGCTTATAGTCATGGGATTTTCTCGCAACAATTGAAACTCTAAGACGTGCACCAGTGTTTGCCTACAGTGAGTGTGGGAGGGAATGCCAGTGCAGGAGTGCCGAAGAAAGAGCAGAAACAAACTCACAAGCCAAGCTAAGCAGTTTGGATACTTCCCAGTGCAGGAGCTCTAAGTCGAATGGTGACATAATTAGGCGTACATCTTTGAAATAAAATTCAAACAGCTGCCAACGAGAGCAGTGAAAACCAGCAATTTGTCAGCAGAGAAAAGCACCACACTTAATGGGGTTTAAGGCAGCTCCAAGATTCCCACTGCTAAAAAATGATTTATTTCCTTTCTGCTCCTTAGTAGATGTATCATTCATCCCCTCTTAGAAAAAATCTGACACAGCATGAATAGTTGTGAAAGGATATTTTATTCATATGCACTAGACCGTGATAAACTATAAACAAGTGAATGATTTGCCATTTGGGTGTGGTCACAGCTTTCATCAGTATTTGGAAGCATTGGGTGTAAAGTCTCCCGAGACACTGTCCCCTTAAAGGTCAGTTTGTACCACCTGACACATTGAAGTGTTCTCTGACGTGTTATTAAAGCACTGGCTCAGTGTTCTTCAGTCAGCAGCACCTCATGAGGTCATTGCAGCTTGAAATATTCCTCATTGTCAAGTAAAATAAGTTCACAGCCCACAACTTAAATTCAGTCAGCTGGTTGGCTGCCCTGCCCCGCCCCCCCAAGATACAAACTTGTAATCACACAGTCTTGGTGAATTAGGAAGAAAGAATAAACTAGTCAAGTAAAATAGGTGAGGGTACAGAAATTATAAATAACATATATATTAATAGAAATTCATTTTCATCACATAAAAATTGCTATTATAAATATTTCTTTGGCCTATTAGTCTAAAAATATGTTCTTCATATAAATAATTTTAAATATTAATAAATAGGTTTAGATTTAAAATTCAAATAGTACTGGCAGGGTTGTTCTTGTTTAGACGGTCTCCCACCCCAAAACAGCACCGGCTCCTTTTCCTCTTCCTTTGCTTAGATTTTGGTGACAGATGGCTCATCACTGTGACAAGTTCATTGATAGCTTTGCGCTGGTTCTGGGGGTCATTTACCTAATGGGGAAAAAATGTAATTAATTCCAAGTATACAGACCATTGGGATATTCTTTTTTAACATCATGGTCAATAAAAATGGAAACATTCCTTTTAAGAAAAGTAATTCTGCATAGCAATATAGTCCTCTCGTTTGTAGTATTCACTTCTGCATCAGCTAAGACCACAAGGGTCACTGAATTTCCAGGCTGTACAAGAGGGAATGGATGAGTCACATCACATAACTACCTTTAACTTAACTGCTACAGGAATCTCAAAATGAAGAATTAAAAATACTCCTGGGAGGAACAGGGTGAAGGATGGAGTGAGTGTACAGTAAGTCTGAAGTTGATCCAAGCACTTAGTCTCCCAGAACCTGCTTTGTTGTGAAGAGATTGGCAAGATGAACTTTTACCTACAAGGTCTACCGCTTTCTGGTTTTATTAGTCCCTTCTATTCATATAAAAAAAATCCCTGTGGATCAAGTCTCCCCTTGGTATAGCAGAATGTTTTGGACATCTATCAAGAAGCCCGGAGGTCCAGGTGCATGAAGGAGAAAGCCCATGCCTTTATGAGCTAAGTCGTCACCACCATCCCACACCTCCCAGCCCCCACAAAAGATTCTGATACAAGGCAAAGTTTGCGAACCATGAACACAGGCTGAGTACTCTGGAAAAACCCAAGTCTAAAATAAATGACAAGTATCATTTTAAATTTCTCCCAAGTCAGACCAGTGCCATCATTTCTAGAGTGGAGTTAAAAATAAACACAAATCCCGTTCAGATTAGTAACAATCAATTTGCTGACATAGAGAGTATTTACAATTTGGAGGTGCACAGTATTTTCTGTTCTCTTCTTTCTACACATTAATTTAATTATACAGACTTCTCCATCCTAAACAGGAGAGCCACTTGGGCAATTTTGTGCTTAATAAAATGAAGACCATTTACTGTTATCTGATTGGTTCGTTTTTCTAATACTGGAAATACTCTGACTTCCTAGCTACGTTTCCAAGAAGGATTAAGAGGTTTATAAGACAAAGGACTAGTTAGTAAAGTGTGTGTTTGTGTGTGTGTGTGTTCCTAAAATGTGTTGACAATGCAACAGAAGAGGACAAGAGTTCAGAGCTTGCCCCAGATCACCAAGATGAAGCACAAAACCCAGGACTTCCAGAAAGATGAGACCAAGACCTTAGGGGTAACAAGTTTCTACCAACTGTGCACTGTGAAGACAAATTTACTTCCCACTTTTCAAAATATTGACAACTACCCAAGAGACTTAGCCACATCTGAACAGCAAGTCAGAGGTGGAAGTGAGACCAAAACAATTAATTACTTTATCCATCTCTAGTTGATGGACTAAGATGTGCTGCCATCTTCCAACTCCTGAGAGAGAGTATGAGTCAAGTTAGAGGCAGCCTCTGGTAGACTGAAAGCTGGTCGCAAATAATGACAAGACACCTGTCCCTTTCATTTGAGCCCATTTGTTGTCAAAGCCTAAGGGTCTTTGGAATGCCTTTGCCTTCTAGAAAAAAATGAGATTTGCCTTTATGCTTTCAAGTTATCTTTCAGATTCTGAAAGCCATAAGTTAAAGGTGTAGGATGGTTTCACTATATTAATCATCTAATAGCTGAAAGTTATTGAACAAGCCTTTCATAGATGTACAAAGCAATCAAGCCTTTTCATAAGATATATGAAGCAACCCTGTCAAAAGATGTCTACCATCGCTTCTCCCTAAGAACACAGCAGACCACACAGTATGAGAGGCTAATGTAACTAGGAGAAGGATGTCCAGATGTCACCTCAGAAGCTGTATACTTTCTCTTCTCTTGTCGTCATTTTCTACCTGTGACACTCTGGAGGTTTGGTTTTGTTTTGTTTTGTTTTGTTTTGTTTTGTTTTGTTTTGTTTTTGGCAAAAGAGATAAAACTTCAGTAGTGATCCCAGCTGGTCCCTATCAAGATGGGGAAACTGCCCCCGGCCAGGCATGTGAGTCATCTGAGGCCACAGCTCCTTGTGGCCTGGTTGGGGGAGAAGAACATAAAGTCTTCTCGCTCCCTCCCACTGCTCTTTCCACTAGCACACGACTTCCCATCCTAAGCGAGAGTTTCCATCACATACCCCAGGGGGACCATAAGAGCGCCGCTCAATGTTCCCTCGATGCCTCCTCCTCCTACTCCTCCTAGCATTTACCCAACACATGAGCAATAGTGTGAGTAATGTCCCTGTTTTTCCAAAGTTGACAAAGTCCCTCACAATAGGCCTGCAGTGAGGAAACATCTCAGGCAGGGGGCACACCTAGCTTTATCAACTGTCCGGTCGCCAGTTTCTACTGTCTGATAATCCAATGCAAAAGGTGCAATAATAAAATAATTGTCAAAGCTGCCTCACCTCAATCTTAGCGATCCTCATGAATCCGTCGTATTTCTCCTCGCTGTTGTTAAAGAAGTTAGCGATGAGGTCTGCCCTGATGGTATCTATGCTTCTCTGGATGGCCTGGTGGCCTTTCAAGGCTTCAAAGAGTTTGAAGTAGAAAGAGACAATCTGGATTTCAATTGTTTTTGTGTCACCATCCTGCGGAAGTAAGAGCACAAAGAGAGAGAGGATGGTGGGAACCAGTCCATTGGAAACAGCAGGGCCGGGGGAGGGAGGAATATTCAGCTGACCTGTTGCCAGCTCCTCAAGATGTGCAAAAGAAGGTCCTCTCCATCACTGACGGAAACGCTGCTCGCGTTCTGAGGGAAAGAGGCAAGATTGATTTGTAATGATTTCACCAACTGCCCTAAAAATATCTATCATGTTTCATCAAATTCATTGCTGACAATAGTTACTGATTTCCTCCTCAGCCGTTCCATTTACTTCTAACAAGCATCCTCAAAAGACTGCATGTTAGATTTAGCCAAAGGCTACTGCGTTCTTTTAGCTTTAGTGTTTACTAGCCTAATCTTGGAATTCCAAGGCCACAAATAAACTCAGCAAAGCTGATGAGATTTCAAGTACTCCAAATAACTGTAGTGAGCTAAAGAAAGTTACCCTCAAATTAAGAAAGGGAGAAAAAAAAAAAAATCATCAAGATAATTCCGCTGTGCACACTGCCCCCTTCTGGTCCAGGCTTCTGTAGCCTTGAGTCTGCGCTCTTAATCACTGCTTTAAAAGACTGCTCCCAACACATGTGTGAGACAGCCTGATTTGCATTGTGAGGACAAAACTGACTGTGAATGCTTGACCATTATTCTAATAGCTACATGTATAATAGTACACATTTTATACAAATTATAAAATTTTAAGAATAAAAAAATTGTTTTCATTAAGTATTAAATTTTTTTAATCACAAAGGAAAACAATGTAAAACTCTAAGAAACATAACTCCCATAAAACTTCACCAAGTGGTTGATAATTCACTCGTAGTAGAATTTCAAAATCACTCTCAAGAGTAAAAATACATGCAATGGGTACTTCTTAAGCAGAATCATCAAGAACTTTGCATTCTATTACTTTAAGTAAGGAGTTGTTTCCCTGAGTGTTTTAATGGCAATATTCATCTCTCACTATCAGTTTCACACTAGTTTGAAGAATGAGAAATGAATAGCCAGCCATTAAGATAAGAATGGTTCATATCTTAACTAACATAAGAAATCACAGCATGATCAGTATGTTTCTACCATCTTTGGAGAGATTTGTAAATACCCTCAGTCTCTATAGCAAATCGGACTGAGGGCTAAATAAGATCATTATGTCAATAAACACCTCACCAGCAAATAGCAACATAGCACTCAGTCTTCTCAGGATGACTGTGGACCAGAGACGGCAACCTAGCGTTGACTGTGGCAAGTCAACATCAGACATTTTCAACCACAAGCATCATTAAAAGGTCATACTTACAAAATATTCCTTTAGATTTATTGTTTCTTCAATGACCGAGCCCTGGCAGTAGCAGCCATAAATAGCCATGAGGCAGAGCTGCAAAGCCAAGATGCAATGCTTAGCGTTCATTGTCTCAGAGCTAGGCCAACGCAGTGGAAGTCCGGATCGCCCGATTTAAGTTGAAGAGTCCAAAAGACCGATGCACCTTCTCTAGTAGCTGACGGGAGCTATACCCTGCACCTCCTCTTCTGACAGTATTTATACCTAATCGAAGGCTCCTCAGGATTACGTATTTTCACAAGTTTTTTTTTTTTTTTTTTTAAAGATGAGATGGTGACAGATAGGTGGGGAAGCTGAGTTACTTTGCATTATAAGTATGGTTTTGCGGCATGTCCGTGTTGTAGAGTTTCCTTTCGACTCCTTGACGATGAGACAGACCCACTGTGCCCACCTGTGCCATTCTTGTGGGATTCTCTGAAAGCACTTTTACTTTACACCGTTTGGGGGGAAATTGCTTTCATGTCTCCTCTTTTTTACCCTTGTAATGTGAATTCCTCGTCCACAGAGCACAGCACATTGAACATTTGTTTGTGGTTGGGAACAACTGAAAAAGGAAATTCTTGGGTCTCTCCTCCCCCTGCAATGGGGAAGCCTTTGTAAAATTTTCTTGCAAATGGCCTGAAAGCAAGGAAAACATACAACTTTAAAAAAAAAAAAAAAAAAAAAAAAAAAAAAAAAAAAAAAAAAAAAAAAAAAAAACAGTGTGGCTAGGAAGGCCTTCATCAGAAGAGATTAGTAAAATACCTACAAATTACTCAAGGTCAAACTGGCCAGAAGGAAGAAAAAGCAGACCACATAGGTGAAAGAAAATTGTCTAGCTTCTCCATCAATAGAAGTAAAAATGCAAGAGTAACTCATTATATATTGTATTTCAACCAACATATCTGAGTCAGTATTTCAATGGGCATCAAGGTACATCTTGGAGAAGAGTTCCAATTCTTCTGCTACTAAATCTTATATGCACAGAAGAAATCAATTTAGGGCTAGCCATATTCCTAATACTCATACCAACAAGTGGCTGAGGCTACTACCCCCACTACTCCAGCACTAAAAACACACTTGTCCCAAATAACCATTAATAATTGAGGATTATTTCCCCATCAAGTGCAAGCAATAAAACACCTTTTCCTTCTTTGCTAATTTATCTATGAGATTCGGTGCTTCAGGATGACGCAGGAGGCCCTCTGCTCTTTGGGTCCTAACCATTTATATTTCTGCCTTCCCTAGAGAGGTAATAGCTGCAGACTTGAACATTGTGTATTCTAGCTTTGGGATCTTGAGTGAGCATCTTTGTAGGCTTGATTTTTTTTTTTTTTTTTTTTTTAGCTTACTTTGTTTGGGGTTCCTTACGTCTCTTTCTCCCTTCCCCACCTCACTCCCTTCCAACACCCCAACACCAGGTAGGAGAGAAAGAAGGATAACTGAGAGACAGGGCGTAGCTCTCTTTAGCTATTTCCTGCTCCTTAGGCTCATTGGCTTCCTAAATGCCTCTAACCCTTCAAATCCCTGACCTTAGGTAGGAGAAAAAGCAGGTTAGTAGGGAAAGGGGATGTAGATCTCTTTAGACCTAGTTCCTTGGGCAACTCGACTCTTCGTCATCAGGATATCCAGCAATCCAGAAATCCAGCATAAAGACCACCAGCAGCAGCAGCGGCCTCCTAGAAGTGTTCTCTGGAGCATTCTCTCTCTTTCTGGGCTCTTATCTATACCTTCTCATAATCCGCACAAGGATGTTTTTCAGCTGGCAAAAACCAACCCACTCCCCACCCGCCACATTGAACAGGCAGTTTTCATCTGACAAGGATCATGTGCCTGAGGCTGTTATCAGCTCTCAAAGATCACATGCCTCTTCCAAACATATATTTCCACATCCTACACTTTGGATTACAACAAAAACATATCTATATAACATAACCACAACTTCCATTACATGTCCCCCTTTTGTTAAGAAAAACGGCTTTTCCTCTAACATTAATAAACTATATACAATAAGAATAATTAAGAGAATTATAAAACTAGAACTTTATACCACATTTTTAAAATGAGCTACTATCTACAACACATTTAACAGTAGTTAAACAAAATAACCTTAAATTTCTGTCAATGTACAATAATCCTTGCAAATGTAAAGTATTTGAAACTAATAGATTCTACCTTTCATTCTATATCCCTGCCCCCCCCCTTTTCATCCTTTTCCAATCACTAGATAAGAAAGAAAAATGGGAGAAAGATTCAGATTCCTGGTTGTAATCTTTTATTTTGCTTCCACCTTGACCATAACCAATAACATCTTATAACCAACCCCCCAAGATGACGACAAACATTCATAACTCATCAACGACCAAAATCATCACCCCACCTCTTGGAAATGGGGGAGTTGTGTTCTTAAAATTACTTCTTTCTAAAAAAAATTACTTCTTTCTGTCTGTACCCTATGAAAATTGGGACATTGACCAATTCCTGGTAAAGCTAGCTGTATCTTTTTCTGCCCAGTTTCTGTGGGGTTAATAATTTGGGCTAACCTTTTTGAAGGTGATCTACATGCAAATTCTTGAGGAAACAGTAACTGAGGCTATCTGTGAGTCTAAATCACTTGGAATACTTGCTTTGTCTTTATTGTCACCTCGTCTTTTACTCTGAAAATAAACAAACATTTAAAGGTAATAGTATATATATTTTTGTATTAATGTGTGTGTGCATGCGCAAGTGCACACGCGTGCAAGGTGCACAAATCAGCTAAAAATAATTTTCTGCTCTATGTTAGAGTAGGTGAAAGGCATCTATCTGTTTGGAGTGTAGTATAAATCTCCATCTATGATAGATGAAAGAACTGAATGTCATGAGAACCAGGTAACCAATAAGATTCACTTGCTATGTGAAGACATTCATTTCTCAGCTAATAGGAAATCTTTCCTGGTCAGATGTGATCTTCATAAGTTTTGTTGGTAACCATAATTTTTTCATTACCTGTAAGTACATAAACGTAACTACATCTCAAAACTATTGCAACTTTCCATTCTAATGTCAATGCACCCTTATATTATATTGGTTGGTCTGTTTCCTCAGTTTTTTCTATAGCCTAATGTCTCTCAGCTGCTATTGTTCCTTTTTTTTTACTAACATTAAGAAAATCTAGAGTTAACAAAGCATTGTTTAGTCTGTCCCTGTGGGTCTTTACTCTCCTTTTTTTCTTAATAAGCATCTCTTTTAAAGTATGATTAGCTCTTTCTACAACTGCTTGACCTATAGGATTGTGTAGTATAGTATAGCAGTAATGTGCTTTATTTTATAATATGCAAAGAATTGCTTCATTCTACTGGATCCATATGCAGGAGCACTGTCAGTCTTAATTTGTTCAGGTATCTTTATTATTGCCATTATTTTCAATAAGTGTGTAATTACACAATCAGCCTTTCCAGAACTTAAATTGGTTGCCCATTGAAACCCTGAATAGATGTCTAAGGTATGGTGTACATACTTTTGTTTTCAAATTCTGCAAAATGAAATGTATCTATCTCCCAGCTTTCATTCCTTTTGGTACCCTAGGGTTACTACCAGCAGGTAACAGAGTTTGGTTATACAAAGAACACATAGAACATTGGGTTTTTTTTTTTTTTCTTTGCCTTGTTGCCAAGTGATAGAAAATTTTTTTTTAAATCTTTACTGTTAACATGGTGTTTTTCATGAAATTTTGGGGCTTCTAACACGTGTCCTATTGGTAATTGATTTATTTTCTCATTTTCTTATATAAGTGGACCTAGCAAACCTGTATGAGACTGAATATGAGCGATATAAAATGGATAGTTTCTATTTCTGATGACCTATTGTACTTGCATAAATAACGAAGTTAATTCTGAGTTATCAGAAATAAACTCAACAGTTTCTATGTGCAAAACAAATCTTTCTGCATATTGAGAATCAGTGATTATACTGAGAGATTCAGAAAATCTAATAATACGATAAGAATTGCATACAATTCTGATTTTTGAACTGAGGTATATGGACTTTTGACCAGCTTTTAATTACCTTGGTTAATTTACCTGACTTAGAACCTGCCATTCCCGTTCTATATTGTCTGCATCAGAACGTTGGTGTCTCTGAACCTGGTGTTCTCTTTACAATACATGGAAGAATCCAGTTAAGTCTTTTTATAAACTGCATACATTTGTTTTTCTGATCTTTGTTATTAATTTCTCCCAAGTAGTTACCACAAGCTCTTTGCCAATCCAGTCTTCATTAATTACCCACAGTGACATAAGCTCAGCTCCAGTAAGAGGCACTACAATTTTGACTGGGTCTGTTCCTTGACAACTGTCATAGCCTTTGTTATCATTGTTGCTGTTGTTGTCTTCCTAAAGCTGCAGACATACATTTTCAGTGTCTGCACTGATCAACCTGCTTTGAGGGGTGTCTGTTTGTTTGTTTGTTTGTTTGTTTGTTTGGGTTGTGGGTTTCATTTGCTTGTTCATATTTACTTACTTGTTTATATCATATTCTGCCTTCATGTGAACCAGCAGGCCAGAAGAGGCCACCAGATTTCATTATGAATGGTTATGAGCCACCATGTGGTTGCTGGGAATTGAACTCTGGACCTTTGGAAGAACAACCAGTGCTCTTAACCTCTGAGCCATATCTCCAGGCCCCAATTGATACAGTCCTATTCTACCTTTTCTAATTAATTCATAAATCTTTTCTATGTATGTCTTCAAAGTGTTACTTGCTTTATGTGCTAAGAAAATCCATTCCATAATACTACCTTCCCTTTGCATAATGAGCTCAGTAGGAGAATGAGTGGAAGGCAAAACGACCAAAATACAATCAAGTTTAGGAGCAATTCCATCCACATATGTATCTTGCAGTCTTTCTTCTACCAGAATTAAATCTTTTTCTGCTTCAGCTGTTAAACATCTTGGACTGTTTAAATCTAAATTTCCTTATAATGCTTGAAACAAATTACTTAACTCATAAGCACTTAATCCAATTGTAGGCCTCAGTCAGTTTATATCTACCATTAATTTTTGAGAATCATTAAGGGCTTGTAATGGTCTCTATGAATCTGTACCTTTTGTGGTCAAATTTTTGGTTGACTTATTTTGTAATCCAAATAAGTAATTGAATCTCCTCTTTGTATTTTTCTGGAGCAATCTGTAACCCCCAGCATGGCAGAATTCTTTTTTGTTTCCTTAAACATTTTCTCTCAAGTATCTGCTTCAGAATCAGGCAATGAAATATTATCCATGTAGTGATAAATGATAGACTGAGGAAATCACCTACAAATTATTTCTAACAATTGCCACACAAAATGTTGACATAAAGTTGGACTATTTAATATTCCCTGTGAAAGTACCTTTCAATGGTTTCACTTTATTGGACTACTGTTGTTCAGAGTAGGTACTGAAAAAAACAAATTTTCCTTTATCCTGCTCATGCAAGGGTATTGTGAAAAAGCAATCTTTTATGGGCCATGATCTAGGTAACAGAGAAGACAAAGAAAGTCCAGGCTGTAAAGGGCCCATTGGTTGAAATAGTCTATTTGCTGCTCTTAAGTCCATTATCATCCTCCATTTTCTTGATTTCCTTTTTATAACAAATGCAGGGGAATTCCATGAGTCTTTTGTATGTTGAGCCTCCATCTGATCTTATATCAGTTGTTCAAGAGTCTGCAATTTTTCTTTGGTTACGGGCCACTGCCCTTGCCACACGGATCTGTTTGATATCTGTTTCAGGGCTGCTGGTATTTCAGCAGTGGCCTCTCTTATAAATTTAGAAAGTCAATCCCTGTGGTATCCTGTGTTGGAACAATGGGCACAGCTTGTGATCGTCCTTGATTACACATATCAATACCTTCCCCAGGAGCATCTACCACCTCACCCCTAATTTCATCATGCACTGTCTCTGGGATGGCAAGAATATTAATTTGAGTACCACATTGTTGTAAAAGATCTCCTCCCCATAAATGTGTGCGCATATCAGCCACATAGGGTCTCGACTTCCGTGTTTGTCCTTCTGGTCCCACACATTTAACCCATCAGACATTTCATTGTATTAGAGATAATTTACCAATTCCTATAAGCTGTGTATGAACCTTCTGAAGTGGCCAGTCTGGATTCCAAGAGTTTTGAGAAAGGATACTGACATCACCTCCTGCATCCACCAAACCTTCTATTTCAACACAATTCATTCGTACTATTAATGTGGGCCTCTGCTGTTAGCCACTGATTGCCAGAATATGTATTTTCCAGTACTCCCAAATGTCCCTGTTCTTTCTACTGGAGCAGCTTTGCCCTGGGTGTAAGGAAACAGTAACAGCTGGGCGATTCTATGCCCTGCATTAGTGTGTATCATCTCTTTTTTCACATATGCCATGATTTTAATATCATCCTTGCAATCCACATCTATAATACCTGGATGCACAATAAGCCCTTAAGAAGCTAATCCACTTCTTCCCAAGATAATAATCACTACTGTCCCTGAAGGTAAAGGACCGTAAACATCAATAGTTAGCCTGCAATATTCAACTTTTGGGGATAATGTAAGAGGTGGATCTGTGGCCAGATCCAAAGCTGCACTGTCTTCACTAGCATGTCAATAATACTTAATTTTTATTTTCCTGCCCTCTTGGTACCTCCTGACTGACCAAAGGAAGATGACTCATATTGTTCGCTGCAGGGCCTCCAGCTGACAGATTCCCTCCTCTCATCTCCTCATATCAAGAGGTTACGTAGTATGTCTCCCTTGGATCTATAATCCCTAGACTAATGTTTGTCCTTTCCATAGCCGCTACAATACCCTGGAAGCCTTTGTGTTCCATTGCAGCCAGAACCTGCTTGTTCTCTTTTATGAATACCTTTTTCTCCAGAGCCAGTGCATCTGCTATTTTGAGCTCTGAAGCCACTAGCCTCATTATTTCTTTAGAAATGGCCAAATTCGCCACAATTAAAGCACCACGTATATTGAGCTCTATAGCTATGGCTTGTCCCATGATATTGCCATGATGCTCCTGAGAGCCAATATCATTTGTGTCTCTTATCCACTCATCTATTGGGGCTAATTGGGCTTTTAATGGTCTAATTACTCTTTTACATTCCATATTTGCATTCTCAAATGGCAAGATATGTAAAAGTAACTTGTATTCTCTTGGCTCAGTTGTTGTCTGGGAGGCTGACTGCCTCCTTCTGGTGGCCTAGGCCTAGTCCTGGAAGCCTCTAGCCTCTGTACAATCTAACCTAGGCCTAGAATGTTTTCAGTCTCTGAGACTTACTGCTTAATGAGCTCACCCTTACTTGTTCTTTCTGAGCTCTGGACTGGCTGGTTCAACTCAGCTGTTCTGGCTCAAACTCTTCTCTCAGCTGGCTTACTTAATCTGCCTTTTCTCTTGGCCTGGGATTGCTGTGCTTGGCCTCAAACTAACTCAGAATTCTGATCTAATCATCTGGCTTCTCATGTTCTGGCTTCTTCCATCTTCACCTGAGTTTTCTCTGTCTCTTTGTCTCTCTCTGTGTCTGTGTCTCTGTGTCTCTGTCTCTCTCTGTCTCTCTCTCTCTCTCTCCAATTTATACTTTCTCATAGTTTAAACCAGGATGTTCTTCCACTACCAAAAGCCACACCTCCCGCACAAGGCAGTTTCCAGTGACAAGGATCACATGCCCTCTCAAGAGGCTGTTATCAGCTGACAAAGATCACTATACTGTATTTCCATGTCCCACGCTTGGGATTACAACAAAGACATATTACATAGCATAACCAAAACTTCCACTACACAGCTTTACGACCTGTGACTCAGTCGCCTCATCTGTAAGTGAACTTAATACTAGTGTTTCTTTTCAGACTTCAGCCAAAAGTTGAATGAAATGATCCATGCAAAGTTGTGAGAATTCTTCCTGGCATACAGTAGTCACTCGCTTAAAGTTATTGGTTGTTACAAGGGAATGCGGAGTAGGTAACCAGTTCTTTAACAGAACTATGCGTATTGCTTGTGCAGTTCCTTTGGCCTGTGTTCCATCCCCCCACCCCCGGACCCCATCTGTGCACCTCAAAGTGGTACCCAATTTTATTGGCCCACATGAAAAATCATCATTGGTTTGAGTTCTTTCCCAAGCCTCCAACTTCAAGCCAATCTTTATCCTCTATACTGGGCTAGCACTTTGTTTATATTTTTCATGGCGTCTCAATTCCTCTGTCTCATATAGGAGGTAACTATGCATGTTTTTCCCCTACTGGGGACTGATTTCTATAAAATCTATGACATCCTTCATTTCCCTCAAATATATAAGCATAGAGACACTCTCTCTCTCTCTCTCTCTCTCTCTCTCCCCCCCCCCCCTCAGGCATGCATCCACATTCATTTAAATGTTTATCTATGACTGTTTCCGCAGCTGGGAATGTTGCTAAGTTGGTAGAGTGCTTGCATGACAAGCTTGGCTTACAACAGGCATGAAATGCAGGTGGAAGTGGAGATAAGATTATCAGGAGTTAAGTCCCCTTCTCCTGACGGAGACTTTAAGTCCAGTCTAGGAATCACCAGAACCTGTCTCCGCAAAAGAAAATCTAGCAGGGCAGTGGTGACATACACCTTTAATCCCAGCACCAGGGAGGCAGAGGCAGGTGGATCTCTCCAGGCCTGGTCATGGTGTCCCATATGGGAAATGAATCATCCACTCTTAGGTTTTCACTGAAGGGCACAGGAGTCTCTGATTTAGAATACTGTCACTCCAATAGCACATCCTTTTCTGACCTTTTCCTGTCTTGTCAGTTTCGCAAAGAAACCTCTCTCCATGCTGCCTGTAAAACACCTTCTGTTATACATGCAAACTAGAGGTTTCACACCTTCCCAGTTCGGCCAATACTGAGCCTGCGCAATCTTTCACCACCACGGCATCCTTCACAACCCTTTGCAAAGCCACCGGGAGCCAAGGTGTGAGCGTATTACTCAAGCAAAGGGACTGCAAACTTCCTTTTTTTCTTTTCAGTTCAGAATTTCTTTCTGAAAACTGGCAATGGATGTGTCAGCAAGATTTCAACGGTATCTCCTACGACCCCACTCTAAGGAGAGTCAGAAGTCTGTAAGACAAAACCTACATCCTGGTTGCCCTTTTCCTCTGCATCAGCAGTCGCTACTCGTTATCTCCGGCAGACTTTCATGCCGATTTCTTCCACTCAGTATGAGTAAGTGTTGGATCCATGCCCCCACCACCACCACCACCCCGCGTTATTTCAACTCCTGGAACTCCTGACATCATGCGGGCTGAGTCCGCGGAAGCGTGGAAGTCCACACGGAGTCAGATTTTCCCCACAACTTGACTCATCAATCCCATAGGTTAGAGCGCTTTCTGAAGCACCTTTTTGCTTTTAAAGAGCATCCGGACAATTTTGAGGGATGTTGCGGGGAGTGGTGAAGACGTATGTATGCTAAATTAAAGTGATCAGTTTACAGTATTTTCAATTTTATGACTGACAAGATTGTGTGTTTGGTAATCTAGAAATTCATTGTCCTGACGTAAAGGGCAGATATTTTTCTTAAATTTTAAAGCACTCACTGGGCCCTTGACATAAAGTTACTAAAGAAAGATGGAAAGTCATGTTGCAAAATGCTGGTTTACATCCTGATTTCAACCAATTAGTATTTCTTTGTCGAGCATTTACTACGTACTTTTCCCCATAGCTTTAAGGGTTGCAGAGAAGTGAGAAAAGCTGACTGGAGGATTAACTATAGTAAATGTCTTGGCTCTCATTACAGGGTGGGAAGCCATATTCTTTTCTTCCATCCTTATTTTCCCATGGTTATTTATAGAGGTAAGCAGGCTCACATTTCTTTTTTCCTTTTAAGTGAACTACATTTGTTTATTTATTGTGTAGGGTGTGAGTTAGAGTGTGAGTGAGTGTGTGTGTGTGTGTGTGTGTGTGTGTGCGCGCGCGCACGCGCACGCACCCACCTTTACTGACTAGGGCAGTGGTTCTCAACCTTCTGAATGCTGCCACCCTTTAATATATTATCTCATTGCTACTTCAAACTGTAGTTTTGCTATTGTTATGAATCGTAATGTAAATGTGTTTTCTAACGGTCTTGTGAATACCCTTGTGAAAGGGTAGTTTGACCCACCCAAAGGGGTCACAATCCACAAATTGAGAACCACTGTACTAGGCCTTCTTGCCAGCTCAGAGGTCATCTGGAGTCAGAGTCAAAAACCTGGGTCTACGCTGGAAAGATGGCACAGCAGTTAGGATCGCTTGGCTCTGAGTTCAAGTCCCAGCACCCATGTAGCAAGGTAGGTGTGGCCCAGTGCATACATGCTACCTAAGCATTGACGGGGCAGAAACAAGAGGACCAGCGTTACTTGCTGGCTGCCAGCCTCGCCAGAAAACCACCAGCTGCTCCCAGCACAGAGGGACTATGCTTCAAAGTAACCAGGCAGAGTGACACCCTCTTCTGTCCTCCCATATGCTTAGGCACACATTTGCACATACATGAGCACACACCATAACACATATTCTCACGTTTAGGTACACACACACACACACACACGTATGTTGGGGCATGTGCGTGTAAATTCCGTACTTTTACTCATGTTTAATACTTCACTTCGGGGACTCAGAAAAGTCACTTCAGTCGCGATTATGATTTATTGCACAGTTAAAATACAAACCAAAATCAGCAGAGGGAAAAAGCACGGGGCAGTCTCCAGAACCTCCCATGAACAAAGCTTCCAGTCGTCCTCAGCCAGAAACATCAGTGGTAACTTCTCCTGGTATCGATGCATAACCATAGGCACTACTGGCACACCTGTCAGAGGAGCTTGCCCAAGAAGCCTCCATGTTCAGCTTTTATTCGGCTTGACTGCATAGATGAGGCTGGCTGCCTGGCTGGCCAAGCTTAGTCTCTACTGCTTCCATAGGTTAGTTGACACTTTGCAATGCAAGTCCTTCCTGGTAGTGCAAACTGTGTCAAGGCACTCAGAGAAACAAAGAAATGCCCAGGGCTAGTATTGACAACTCTGGCTGAAGGCACACTTCTCTTTGGCCAAAATTAAACTTTCAGTGCATAAGTCTGTTTCATTTCACATTTTCCCTTTTTATATGGTTTACTATAAAATTTATAGAGACTTTCTTTTTTTCTTTTTTTTTTTTTTTTTTTTTTTTTTTTTTTTTTTTTTTTTTTTTTTTTTTTTTTTTTTTTTTGTTGTTGTTGTTGTTGTTACTTGATTACTTCATTCTTAATGAATAGGAAGATGTTGATAAAATATGGAGTTCATTTGGTTCTTACAGGATTCCCCCCCCCCATATACATCTTTCCTTATGATTAGAAAAACATCTTAGCAATATTTAAAGTCATTAGGGGAAAAGCCAGATTACAGCAATGTTTCATTTTAACGCAGGTTGATTAAATGAACTCCGAATTTGCTGAAATTTCAGCTCTGCTATGTGTATTACTGTGACACTGCAAAGACTTTCCTTCCTGTACCAAACAATAGACTGGAGAAAGTGGCTACAAGTTGGGTGTGACTTTCAATTGGGATGAACGTTACTTCTCAGAGAGCAAATGTCCTGGGCTCTGAAGTTCAAAGGAGGAAACATCAGGACGGTCTCGATGGATACGCTGCAATAATGCGCGAAAACCCCTAGAAACTGAGCAATGCTTACATGTTTCTTAGAACTTTCGTTGATTTTTATACTGGTGTTACTAAAGTAGTGCTGCACGGCGTAAGCTCAGGTTAGTTTTTCGTCAGCTTGAAGCAAACTATAGACACGTGGGAAGAGGGGGCCTCAATTGGGGAATTACCCCCACCATCTTAAGAGTGTGGGCATGTCCGTGAGGCTTTCTTTTGACTAATGATGGATGTAGGATTGCCTACTGTATAGGCCCCTGGACAGGGAACCCTGAGATACGTAAGAAAGCCATGGAAAGCAATCCAGTAAGCAGCATTCTTCCACACTTCCTGCCTCTGCTCCTGCTTGAGTTCCTGTCCAGACTTCCATTAACAATGGACTGCGATCAGGACTGTGTTGAGCCCAGTAAACTCTGTTGTTTTACTACACCAACAAGAAAGCAAGCTAGGAAAAATGTATTCGTCCCTTTCTTATTATAATAAAAATAGCTGAGGTAGGTAAACATAGGGATTTAGCAGGGCAGGGTATTGTGTACCTATAATCCTGGCACGCGGGAAGATGGCTTCAAGTCTGAGGCCAAGCTGGGTTGCATTAATAAGACCCGAGCAATCCAGGGTTGCTTAGCGTAACCATGTGTCAAAGGCAAGGAAGAAAAATAGAAAAGAGCTTTATTTAGCTCATAGCCCTGGCAGCCAAAAGTTCAAACAGAGTACTGAGGGTTCTTGCCTTCCCTCCACTCCTTGACAGGTAGCAGGTGACAATAGTGGAGAAATAAGAGGAACACACTGAATCTTGGCAAAAGAAGACAGAGAAGAGGAAGGTCTCACTTCCCGTTGAAAACGTTGTAGGACCACAGTAGGCCTATGGGCCTCACACACAGCCCGTCCCTAAAGATTGCACCTCCCAACAATAGCCTGAGGAGTGCACTTTGAACACACAAACCTTTAGCGGACCTTAAACCAGAGATAACTCATAGCAAATGCACTGCCTTCCCCATGATGTACTCACTCTGTAGAAGATGTGCGCTTCAACTTCCCAAATTTGCTCAGGAGATTATTCGTCAAAATGTGGCTTTTTAACATTAATGTGAAGACCACAACATTCAGGAAAAATCTAAATAAGTATCTCTTTTACTGCAGCAAAAAATGCAGTTTGGAAATAAGCATTTGTGTGTCCAAACGTTTTTCGCCAGTGACGTGTCTGATGCGTGATATTAAGGAACAGCGACCTGGAAAGCATATAAATGGGCCTCTCATTTAATTGACAACGTTGCTATAGAAGATAAACTTATTTTCACTTCATAGACCAAAAGAACATGAGGCTCAAGAGGATTAAACAGCTTACCAAGAATGACTGAGCTAACAAGAGACAAGTTCATTGTGGCTCAACCTATACCAGCACTCTTGACTATGCCAGTGACCCTGTAGTTAATCCTGGAAGCTTGATACATTTACTATAACTTTGATGGGTCCTTGTTCACGTGTTTAAAACAACTGTGACTAATTTTATCTATTAGACAATATTTATGAAGGAATCTGGAAGATCCCACAGATGGACAATAAAGCTAAAGGACCAGCTTCAAACATGCCATCCATCCCAAATAGTCTTAGCTCTCAGCCCCGTGAACATCAGCCCTCCCATAGGGCACCATGCAGGAATAAGGGAATGAAGCCTAAGACTTACGTTTTCATCTTTATGTCAATGTGGTCCAGGAAAGTGCATCTAACTGTCTGGCCGTGAATCGGTTGACCATCAGAAAAATACCTGGTGGCAGATTTTCAGACACTCAACTTAATTACACCTACCGAAGGTGATAAGATTCTCCAGAAGAAAATTAAGATGTGGCCACTGCGCTGGGTGATATATGACTTTCTTCACTTGAAAATTAGAGATATGATTTGCTAATTAGAATCCTAGGCCATAACTGATTATGTGAGGGGGAGTTATTTGTTTGGTTTGTTTTTATTCTTGTTTTTGGAAGCTTATTAAGCGGCAACAAATGCCCTGCATTCTGTCATAAGACCTTCCTTTAAGACAATAAAAATAAAATCAATCTCAAGAGAAGAAATCTAAATGGCACATCACAAGATCACCTCTACTTCCATCAGGAAAGTGAAAAAAATTGAGGGAGTAGAAAATATTTCTTGTCACCCTAGGTGGAGGTTGAAGCCTTTTTCTAGCGGTTCTTTCAGGAAGCCTGCTAACCTTCTGCTCTATTGGCCTGTGGTCAGGGACTTCCCCCAACCTGCCTCCCATCTTTTGGCAATAAGCAGAAATTTGGCATCTTAGGTTTTCTCTCTAGTCACCTGATAGGATTTCCCAGGACAGAGGTGTCAAGCCAGCTTTGATCTGACTTCCCATCTCCTTCCTGTGGGTCACCCTGAGAAGAAAAAAAAATTGCCCTTCTTTCCCCCTCGAGGCACTGACATCAAGCCTCCACTCCTCAGTGCAAGGTGACAAGTGCCTGTGTGCTCACAGAAGCTCTGGCCTGAGCAGGAGGCTGACACTTTTCAAAACAAGATGCACTTCTTGGCTTCCTCACTGAACCTACCAAGCTCCTGCAGAGTGCCCAGACATGATGCTTTGCTCTTTCTGTATCTCCCTTCTTCTAAAAACTCAACAACAGAAGCCAAGAAATCATTCAAACACAGAGAAATGAATCCCTGTGAATACAAATATCAAAATGAACTCAACAAAAGCATTTTCATAGAAGAATGAAGCTCCAACGTACCCTCCATTGGCTTGTCTCCACACTTGATGATAGTGCACTTGAGCGTGTCACAGTGCCTTAGTCATCTACACCAAAATGTGCCTTTAGTGCTTTGCGTCAACCATCCAATGCCTCTTGATTACTTCCCAGGCCTGGGCACTGGGCATCAGGGATGGATAATCTTCATGTCAATTTGATTGGCTTTGGAACACCTCTACTAGTGTCCCTTGGGGTGTTTTTAGAGACGTTGAGCTATGGGAGGCAAGGCCCACCTGAATGCAAGCCCTACCACCCCAAGCACTAAGAGGCCAAACTGAACAAAAGAGAAACAAAAACAGGAGGAAGCTAGCTAGCTGCGCACCAGAATGCCCCTCTTGCTGCTGTATAACGTCAGACTGCACCTCACATTCCAGCCCGCCATGCCTGATATACATGTATCCCTTCAAACCGTGAGCCAGAGTAAGTCCTTCTTTCCTTGAGTTGGTTCTGCAAGACATTTTGCCCCAGGAACAAGAAAAGTAGCATTCAGACACAATGAAGTTCCTTAGCCTGGGCTGCAAATCCGGAGACCTCACTATTTAATCCAGTGCCAAACAATACAGACAACAAGGTACTGTAAAATGCATCAATGTTTAACTGCGAACAGTGCCTGCCCTCTGTCTCCCTAGGGGCAGCATTGCCTGTGCCAGTGACCATTCACTGGTAGACGTTAAGGCTAAACGCTTTCTTGGGCAAACGATTAACTAATATTAGTCTAAACAGATGCTTCTGAAAATGACTTCTCTCCTAACCACTCCTGTTTGTATGTGACTTCCTTACCTCTGAGGTTACAGCAAACATCAAATTTCACTAGCTGTGTGGACTATTCACATATGTATGCGTGTATACAGACAGTTGCATGCAATGCTTACATATCGTGGTATGACTGGTGCCATCCTTCTAAACCATTTTTTCATTGTAGTATCATGGTGAGCAGCACCAATGTGGGAACTTGACTGTTTGAAGCCGGGCTTCAATTTATACCAGTTGTGTGAACCTGAGAAAGTTCCTGTGGATTTAACAACAACCTGGAAAGGTGTGGTGTGGTGTGTGTGTGTGTGTGTGTGTGTGTGTGTGTGTGTGTGTGTGTGTGTGTGTGTGTACTTGGAACAATGCTTGACCTATCCCAAGCACAATTTGATCATTATTTTTATTTTGTTTTCATGTATTCCCATTTAAAACCCGAATGACAAGGCATTTTTGTATGTGTCTTTTTTTTTTTTTTTAATTTACTTGTTCATGTTCAATTAAAGGAAGAAAAAAAGAATGAAACTTAGATTGGGTTATTCCAGACACAGAGCTGAGTAGCAGGGCTTTCTACCTCCCGGGTCACTTCATTATTCTTGTTACATTAAAAATGTATCAGTTCAGCCTAAGATTCTAAGGAAAGACACAGAGTCTGAAGCATACTTCAAGGATGCCAGCACAGTGCTGGGCAGAATCTAAATTAATACAAATCTTCTTCTAAACTATGGTAAACAAACCACTCTAAGCTGTTATATAATACATATAACTCAAGCATTTGCCACGAAGATGCTCCTCTGGCCAGTCTCCTCTTTGTCCTCCTACCCAGTCAACCATCTCTCTCCCAACTGACAATCCTCCTCCTCTCCTCCAGGAGGTCCCACCTTCCACCACCCCTCCACTCTCCCACGCCCCCATCCCCCATCCTTCTGCCCAGCTGATTGGCTAAATAGCGTTTTATTGACAGTTGTTACACCCATTCAGCATTCTCCACAATTCTCTTGAGGATGCTGTCAAGACACTTACTCCCCCATTCCCAGCTGGGTGGGTGTTAGCCCACTGGCACATTGCACCTGCTGAGATAGACTGAATAGCAAGAGATGGAAACTTCAGCAATGCTGTTTCTAAGAGAAGAATTTACGGGAAAGACTCAGGCATCATGGGTAATAGAGAAAGGACCTCGGAAACAGCTGGAATGAAGCACTAAGTATTGGCTGGGTTGTCTTTCTGGCCCTCCGGCATGCTTACTTTAGAGAGGTGTCAATCTCTCCTACCACGGGGTGGCATTCCTTAGAAGAAAACAGGTCATTGGGATATCCTTCTATAACGTCAGACTTCACAAGTCTTTACTCCCAAGAATAGACTTTCCTTCTCATTTGCAGTTTGAAGCATACAGTAACTTATCAGGTACTAGTTGAGATCCATGTCATATGTCCTCATGGGTATGTAAATTAGGACAACAGCAAGAGTCCACCACTCGCCTATTAGAGTGACAGATTCCAGGACCTAGATCTGTCAGCACAGTGCAGCTTCGTTAGAAAACAGAATGATGGTCTCTGACAAAGCTATTCTCCAGCTGTATAGTCCAGCACCGCTCTGTGTTTCCTCCAAATATGTTAAAAGCATATGTACACATTTTTTGCACTACACCAGAAGCCACCACATGTGTTTATAACAGCTTTTACGAAACTTGGAAGCAACAAGTATCACACACACACACACACACACACACACACACACACACACACACAATGATTTTTAAAAAGGTGTAAACACATACTCTCAAACCAGAGTCATTTTCAACATTAATGTACAAATGCAACATATTATTTCAGATTTGAAGGTTTGTTGTATGGCTTTTGCATGGTGTGCAAGGACTCCATCACTGATGTGCATCCTGAACCCAATATTTCTATTTGTAAAGATAGGGATGTATCTTATTTTTTAAAATATATTTTGCGGGGCTGGAGAGATGGCTCAGCAGTTAAGAGCACTGCCTGCTCTTTCAGAGGATCCAGGCTCCCAGAACCCACATGGCAGCTCACAAACATATATAATGTCATTTCTTTGGGATCTTACTTTATCTCTGGCCTTTGCAGGTACCAGGCATACACATGGTGCACAGACATGCACACAGACGAAACACCCATACATATAAAGTTAAAATGAATTCCTAATTTTTGCTGTTAAATATATTTTATTTATAACTGGTACATAATTGATGGTACACACTTAGGGAACACAGTACGACACTCTAATACATGCTTAAAATGTATGATGATCAGACTGAGATTAATTTGTGTGTGCATATACATGCATGTATACTCTCAATTATCATTATCTTGTGTTGGGGCATTGGAAATCCTCTCTATTAGTTTTGGAAGTCAAAATTTTATGAAAATATTGCCTTTATAATAGCATTATTATCCCTTAAATGCACATGTAAAACTGAATTTTATATATTGTGTAAGGCAATGTATAAAAATTCATAGCATTATCAGATCCACAAAAAAAGCTAGGCTAACTGTTATTCCTATTGTGCTAAAGTTGTTTAAACTGACTTTTTTCATTCATGAGCAAATAGCAATGCCCAAAGTCAAGTTTTGACTCTTTCTCTGCTTTTCTTTCCATGAAAGAAATACTGCCCATTTAATAACTTGAGTGTCCATTCCAGAAACAGGGACTTACCTGTCTGTATCATAAATCACATGCTGTTTGTTTTTTAATTTTACTAGTGCCTTATTATTGCACAAAATGATAGGTTTCATAGCAACATTTTCATTGAAATATTTCATGTACTATGGCCATAGTTAGAACCATTGCCCTCTTCTGTCCCCCATACATCCCATTAGTCTCCTTTCACCTCCCAACTAGGTAGATAGAGAGATAGACAAATGAATAGATAGATAGATAGATAGATAGATAGACAGACAGACAGATAGATAGATGATAGATAGATAGGTTCCACATAGGAGGAAAGGTGATATTTGTCTATCTCATTATGGCTTGTTTTATTTCACATGATGATCTCTACATCATCCATTACCCTGCAAATGACATAATTTTGTTCTTCTTCATGACTGCAAAAAGTTCCATTGTGTCCACATTCCATATTTTCTTTATTTACTCATCTGTTGACAGATAGCTGACTTGACTCTGAACTTGTGCACATATCTTGGTAGTATACCGCAGCTGGCCCCTTTGGGTACACTCCCAGGAATGGTATATCTGAATCATACGGGAGTTCTAGTTTTAGTTTTCTTGAAAGACTCCACACCAACATTCATAATGGACTCCTTTATATTCCTACCAGCAGGGTGTATGGGTTCCTTCCTACCCCACATGCTCTCACCAGCATTTGCTGTTTGCTTTCTTAACACTATCCATTCAGGTTGGGATGAGGTGGAATCGCAGTGTAGTTTTGATTTGCATGCCCTTGATGCCCAAGGTTCTTGATCATTCCTTCATATACTTATGGATTATTTGTATGTCTGGTTTTGAGACCTGTCTGTTTGACTCATTTGCTCTATCCATCTAAATTACTCAATGCCAGTCTTGCAAAGGCGATTCTTAGATTCCCTCTGTGGCACAATCAAACCAGAAACTCCATTTCCCCAAACCCTCTTCTCTGTACATTTCCTGATTAGAGTTGGATATTTAAGACATTTTCAGGAGAATTAGAAGGAAAAAGTGAAGTAGGGGGCACTGTAATTCCCTAGAAACAGCCACTAGGACAGACCTGAGCTGAAGAACAGTTTCTTGAGATGTCCCTATAGTCATGCTGTGAACTGAAAGGCTTCATATCAGCATCCCATACATTCTTGGTTGGATTTTACTTTTTATTGGTTCCTTGTGAGTTTCATATTATGTGCCTCAATCCCTCTTACCTCTCCTTCCCTTCATACCACCTCCGACCCTTGCAACCTCCCCTCCAACAGACAAAAACATCTCGTTGTGGAAGCTGTAGTGTGTCATAGTGTGTCACACAGCATACCTTTTGTCCACACTTATTTTTTTTAAAGATTTATTTATTATGTATACAATATGCATCTGATCACATTACAGATGGCTGTGAGCCACCATGTGGTTGCTGGGAATTGAACTCAGGACCTCTGGAAGAGCAATCAGTGCTTTTAACCGCTGAGCCATCTCTCCAGGCCCCGTCCACATTTATTTGTTTGCAAATATTCATTGCAATGAGTCTTTGGTCTGGTACGAGGCCTCTGGCTTCTGCTACTCTATCAATATTGGGACCTCACTGGGACTCCTCTCAAATAGCCTGTTGTTGCCTGGTGTCACGGAGATCCTGTAGTTTGGGATCTGTAGGACCAGCACCATCATGTAATCCTACAATTCATCGATGGGGTAGATGTTGGAGTGTGCCAATTCGAAGCCCTGGATCTGGGCTTGAGAGGGATCTGAGCTAATCAGGCCACCAGCTCTCCTACTCTCACACCCTCAGGGGCCAGCTCTCCAGCAACCCTCCAAACCAAGGCCAGCTCTACCCTGACTCCCAGGCCAAGTGTAGCCAGTGTGATCCCATACATTGCTGAGAGTCTCCCTAACTTTTTAGAGTCACACAGCACAGGGGCTTGTAGGTGGCATTGCCAGTGGTGGCTTGCCTGACCACATCTGCCAACAGCAACTTGATCAAACTCAGATTTGCACACATGAGGTCAGAGGGGTGACTCAGCATTTAAGAGCACTGGCTGATCTTCCAGAAGACCCAAGTTCAATTCCCAGCACCCGCATCACATCTCACAGCTGTCTATAACCCTTATTTCAGGGAGCCAACGCCCTCTTCTGGGTTCTGGAACAAGCATATGATGCACAGACATATTCAGGTGAAACATCCATACATACTATATAACATAAAAAATAAATTTTTTTGAAATGTTGGGCACACAAATTACCTTCTATTTTCCCAGCCAGATCCTAACTGTGATGCCATAGGGAACCCACTAAACAAGACCACCAGAGTCAGGGCAGATTCCAAAGTCATTCTATAATTACCTCAGATAGTCAGGGCAGATTTCAAAGTCATTCTATAATTACCTCAGATAGTCAGGGCAGATTTCAAAGTAGTTGTATAATCACTTCAGATACAATCAGATACCTTAGACCTCCTCTGTGCTCTCTCTCCTGGTGGGATCAACTGTACCCAGCCCTACGTTGGCTCACTCTCTTAGATCTATCTATTTTAGCCCCTGATCTAGTATTTGTAGACCCTACCCATTGTGGAAATAGGCCTGTTATCTTTCCTCAGTTCTGGCTGCTGCCTCATTTTGGTCTCTACTGTGACCCCTCTCAACTCCACTGTCCAGAGAGTCTTTCCCCCAAAGGTGAGATGGGTGTGGCATGCCTCTCCTCAAGCGACAGCTATCTCTCACTACACACATGTGCAGATCTGATATGCAGGATATGCAGTATGTGACCCCTGTGAAAGGTCAACTCCCATAGGGGCTGCAGCCTACAGATGAAGAACAACCGCTCTATCACATCTCGGCTTCTCTTCTTTAAAGCTCAGTTTAGACACCACCTAGTTCAGGAAGCATTTGCTGACTACATCTGGACCAACACAGCTCTCGTCCAGCAGCTGCAGCTGCAGCATTTTCTATATTTCCATCATAGTCCTCACCATAATATCTGACCGTTTCGTTTATATGTTTATTTGACCCACCAACCTAGAAATGTTTGGGCACGAGAAATTTTACTTTGTCCTCCTTTGTATCTCTAAATCTATCATAGTGGCTGATGTAGAGTGGATGCAAAATATGTATTGTGAATTATTTATGCGTGAAACAATGAGCCTTTTAAAGAGACAGGAAGGAAGCCACTGTGTAGGATTCACGCATGCACAGATCTGGGGGAGGAGCTTCATTCGGGACTATTGATGTGACTTCCAGCCCTTCCCCTCTGTGGACCTTTCCTTTCTTGCCCACTGTGAAGTTCTAAGCACTCAACCTAGATTCTGGCTTTAATGATTTAGTCTCCTTGTGTTTTGTCAGCTGCACTAGCCACTTCTGCAACAACTTAGCTCTGCATAGGTTCCCCATCTGGACTTTTCCCCACCTAGGGGAAGCTGCTACAAGACGCTCTCAATAAGGGATGTTGCAAATCTAGCAAAAATAGCTGTCTGCTCATTTCAGCATGTGGACAGGGCCCAAAAGATCAGCTTAACCACCTTCCCACCTGAGTGAGACCAGCACACGTCTACCTGAAGTACCTTCCATTTCTACTCCAGAAACTATTTCCCAAAGACCTTGATTTTCTAGAAGCTGTGCTAGAGTGGTTTAGAAAAGGCTATCTCAATATCATTTTGCTTACTGCAGATGCATCTTAAACATGACCTTTATGTTATCATTCAAGTTTAATTTGGAGTGGGCATTAGAGTATCACCTGCATCTAATGCATGCCCGGGGCTTATACAGCAAATGGGGTTTTTTTTTCCTGGTACAGTAGGCTCCCTTCTTCACTTTTGGTTACCCAAAATAAGTTTAGTCTAATACTTCAGAGGAAATAAATTGAAACTTTAAAGCTTGACATTACTTGCCCTCCTAAGCAGCACGATAAGATCTCAAAGCCTTCTGCTTCACCTTGAGGGATATGAATCATCTTTCGTCTAGCACATTGGCACCATGAGGGCTGCCTCGCATTAATCAGTAGCCTTCTGAGGCCTCAGCCTTTCTGTGTGCTATTGCAGTGCCTGTCTTCAGTGAACTCTTAATTAACACTTGTGCCAAGGCACAAAATTGGTGCTGCTAGCAATTTAAATATGCCAGTGGCAAACCCATGAAATGCTTCCCTTCATAAAAGATGAAAGTATAAAAAGATATTTTTATACATACTACCTTCACATGGCCAAAATAA
Source organism: Acomys russatus (assembly GCF_903995435.1). Taxonomy (NCBI): domain Eukaryota; kingdom Metazoa; phylum Chordata; class Mammalia; order Rodentia; family Muridae; genus Acomys; species Acomys russatus. The sequence goes on along the minus strand of NC_067164.1, from coordinate 27,401,924 downwards.
AGCTTTCTTCTGTTAAATTTGATTTTCCCCCTTAGATATTTTGTCATAGCAATGGACAGCTGTGGAGCAGTATATGCATATGGCTGGTTTCTCTGCTAGTCATGTTTTTATATGATGGTGAGGATACAACTTCTCTAATGTGAAAGTATAACAAAAAATACTGGAGAATTATCTAATGAATCCTACCACATTTGAATTATATTAAGAAATTTATCCCATGACAAATAGGTGAAATATGTACTATTTTCATTAGAATTTTGTAGATGAGCAGCTAGAATTTACACAGAGAAAATATTAGAGAAAGGAGAAGAAAAAGAAACAAAAAGAATAAGTTGTCACTTTGTGTCTTGATTTCTCCAAAGAGAATGGCTGATTATGCCTGGAGTGGATCACAGAGCAGAGGCAAACGGTTGGTTGATTGGTTGGTTGGTTGGTTGGTTGGTTGATTGGTTGGTTGGTTGGTTGGTTGGTTGGTTGGTTGGTTTATTGGTTGGTTGGCTCTAAAGAAATACTCTTAAAGGCAGCAGTAAGGGAGCAAGATGTGGGGACTGAAAGGGCTGAGCATGAAGATCAGCAAGGTGAGAGCTCGGTAGGACACCCAGGACAGCTAATTATGAGACTGGCATTACCTTCCTTAGAATAGTAGTTAGCCTGTGAAGGGCCACTTCAAGCCACTCTTTAGCACCCACACCAGGGGGGCAGCAGAGGCAGTGCCTATAGAGGACCTCTGCACTGGGCAGCTGCTTGTTTAGACTTAAAAGAAGTTTTTCTAAGGGGAATTTTGCAGATGCTTTAAGAAAAACTTTAAAAAAAAAAATAACTTAATTTTTTTTTTCAGAAAGGTGGTGGATTTTGGAGCTAAATATAACACCTAAAAATAATAACATATCTCTTTTCTTTCTGGCTTTGTGTTAATTGGAAAGTAAGACAAAGGTAGAGCAAAGAAAAAAAAATCAAAATACCATCCTATACAGATAAAGTCGATATTAGTGTAAGAGCCGGAGGATGAGGGAATTTTCTGTGAGGTTGTGTCCCTTAGTGTTAACTATACATGCAAAATCTCACCAGCACCACTGCCCATGTGTGAGCAGAAAAAGAATGATACCAACAAACAAGCCAAACTGGACAGGGCAAAGACCATGAGGCTCAACTCCATGCAAAGAACCACAGGCAACTGAGTAGAGCCGGAAGCAGGAGATGTGGCCTTCCCCAGGGAAAAGCACACCAATTGGTTGTCCAGTGTCAATTGGTCAGCCCTGAAAACATGCACACAAGTAACATTATTCAGATTCAACAGGTTATATGTAAGAATATGTACAAATATATATATGCGTGCAATAACAGTTCGTTTAAAAAAAAACAGGCCATCAGTTTGAATGAGAGTGGAGAGAGGTATATGGGAGGGTTGGGATGGAAGGAGAGCGGGAAGAAGGGGAAAGAAGGAGGAAGGGGAAGGAAGAAATGTATTTAAATTACAACCTCAAGGTAACAACAACCAGAAAAGCACTAGCAGGAGTGAATAAGTAAGGTCAAGTGTGAGGTCAAGTAGAAAGAAGACAGAACCTCAGAATTACAGATCTACTCAACCCATGGAGCTAGACAATGGCAGGCAACCTCTGCCAACCCCATGGAGTCAAGAAGAGAGCCTATACTCCTCATAGGCACTCCAAAAGGTAAGAAAGACCCTAGACATGAATGTCCAGGTTGCCTTCCAAACAGCAGTCAGCTGAGTCCCCAAAAGACATAACAAACCTCCCTGGAGATATACAGAATAAAAGCTCTATGCACCAACACGAACAGAATAGAAGAGCCACCACAAGATCTCAGCCATGACTTCATAGAGCATTTCCTGCCAGCTCCATGAAGCGACCTCCAGGGAGTCAGCAGGGAATGCCTGGAGCACCCCCTCCCAAAGCATGCTGGTTCAGGATCCTTCTGGACAACAAGTTAGGTCACGAGAAACATGACTTCTTTTCTTGCGTCCTTTCTTCCCTCGGTTTAAAAGCAGAGAAGACACTAGCTGTCCACTATTGGTGATGTTCACAAAATAATTAGAAGCCAGCCAGGCTTCTAGAATTTTACTGATGATAATAATGGTGACAGAGATAGGGGTCAACCTCGTTATCATCAGTACTTGCCAGAATCTGGTGGTGTGCACCGCGTGTCCTGTGTTTAAAATGCTTGCCTTGTGATTTAAGTTGTCATAGATACGGAGCTCAAGCTCAGCAGCAGAGAATTGAACATAAGCATAAGTGAGGTCTTGCCTAAGAAAAATAGTCATGAAAGTCAGGCAAGTGATAAGCCATAAAATTTAAGCTAGGTATTCAGGGAAATAAATATAGATTTAGAAATTGTAAAAAAAAAAATAAATAAATAAATAAATATATATATATATATATATATATATATATATATATATATATAGTAATATTGGTAGATTGTCAACCTCAGGGGGGTTGAATGTTGGGGTGAGATCTAAAGTTGCAAAGTTGTTGAGTAGATTCATGAAGCAATTCCAGGTTGAGAACAGTCCTTTCTATAAAGCAAGTTCTAGGAGTTTTATGTGGGAAGAGCTGTCTTTGAAAAAGTAAAGGACAAGATAGGACTGGAAAGGAGATGGTGGGACTGGGAGACAAGCGTGTTGAAGCATTATCAGTGTGCATATTGACAACGTGGAAAGAGCGAGAGCGAATTGGTAGGTAAAAAAACCTTCCTAGAAAAAAAGACCTCCTGCAGCATCAACAGATAGGAACCACAGGGAACTAGTGGGTGGTACGGTGTGATGCCATGATCTTCAAACCAGGAAGAAGCAAAGGGACTTTTAGGATAAAGCTCAGGGGATGACATATACCCTAATGAAATCAAGAAGGGCATTAAAACGTCCTCCATCTCCATACCCAGAGGTACAAGAGGACAGGGGAAAGAGACAGCCATATAAAAGAAACAAGGGATCCAATGTAACAGGAGAGGGTCAGGTCAGTCAAAGTAAGAAGTTGAGGGAAAATGCTAAAGTAATAAAGTGAGAGACGATGAGCACAAAGGACATTCGGAAGGGTTTCGAAGTTGGAAACATTTACGAGATGCAGCCAAGAAAGAGGAAATTCAGAGTCAATATAGCGTGGCCCATTGAGTTTCATGGGGCATCTGTCTAAAGTAGGAATAAAGAGCATCAGGGAATTACCCCAGTAGCCTCAAGTCCAGCAGTGGTTGGCAAATTGAGTGTGGGAGATCCTGCACAGAGCACATGGTTAGGAGCCTCCTCTTCACTCCCACCAATATCTCCCAGGAGGCTAAAGGAACAGAGTGATGGAGGCTCTGGGATGCTTCTGATCCATCTGGGAAAGAGGATGTCTACATCTCCATGGATGCTAGAAGACAGAGAGCCAATGGTTCCTACATCAAACCACAGAGGAGGAAGAAAATGAATGTGGCTCCCAGCATGAAGCCAAAGAAAGCCATTATAGAGCTGTGAGAGGGATTAAGGGTCTCTCACTGAATGGATCAGTGGGGAGAAACAGGAAGTTTATAGAAGTGAGTGGCTCCAGTGTGACTAGGAACCTATGTATAATATATCTTAAAAAGTAGAACCATCAAAAGGCATGTGGATTTATTATTCTAGAAACTGCTAATGAAAGGCAAAACTGTAAAATATGTCTCACTGTCTGCATAGAATTTCTGCCTGCATGTTATCATTGGAGTTGCTTCAGTCATGGCACTAATAAATGCATATGACAGAATAGTATAAATTAATTTTTCTTCAGATTTGGCACTTCTATAAAAAATGTGGGCCCTGAATACAATTTCTTGTTCATGACAAATTCAAAATCACTAGCTTTAGAATGTATCATTGAAATACCATATATATATATATATATTTTTTTTTTTTTTTTTTTTTTTGGACCACAAGATGCACTTTCCCCATCCCCAAAGTTGGGGAAGGGGGAATTTGGGTGCACCTTATGGTCCAATTGCTGTTTTTACTGTTTTTCTTGTTTTACTGCTCTAAAAACTGGGTGTGTCTTATAGTCAGGTGCATCTTGTGGTCCGAAAAATATGGTACTCTCAGATCTTTTGAAATATAGCTTATGAATTTAAAATGCACATGAAACGTATTCCCAAATTCTTTAAGTGAATCTTTAGGAAAAAACAGTTATCCCAAGACTTAATTTTTTAAACAATTTTATGTATGTATGTGTACATATTTACGTTGGCATGCATGGGAGGGTGTGGATTCATGTGTGCACAGAGGCCAAAGACTGACATTGCTTGCCTTCCTCAATCTCACTGCACTTCATTTTTCTTTGATATTTTCTCTCACTATGCCTGAAGCTTACCACTGTGGCTAGACTGACCAACAAGTTCAACAGATGCCCTCTCTTGACCTCTCCAGTTGTGGGATCACAGACAGATGCCACTGTGCCCAGACTTTTCTTGTTTTCATTTGTTTACACTGATACCAGAAGCCAAAGTCAGGTCTTTATGCTTATAGGGCAAGCACTTGACTTGCTGAGCAAGCTCCCCATCCCCGAGTTATCCCAGAATTTTTAGAAATTATACTTTCCCAGTGAAGAAACAGCTGAAGAAAACTCCTATGATCTTAAAACATAATTTATATAGTTGATGTTTGTGAAATTTGATAGACTATCTGATCAAAAACTAGACATTTTAGGATTTGTCTTAACTACTTTGATAGCTGCAACTGTACACTATAGGCTTTGGGAATTCTACATTGCCACTTTAAGACCCCAAATTATCTCCACTTTAACACAAAACAATATTTGAAAGAATTTCTAGAATACACAAGTTGCTTTCATATCTTGGGCCCTTTTGTTTTTTATGATTTAAATGTATACATATATAATTTATCATTTTAAACCCCCATTTTATGTTGAGATAAGCAATTGGACCATCTAGCTTTTGCCACAGAGTGCTGGCAGTCGTTAGTTTAGCTCTCCTCTTTCCAAGAACTGGCCCCCATGTGACAGCAAAGTGCCATTAACTATCATTTCCACTGACAGCTGAGGCTGTGGTTTTGCACTCTGCACTTTTTTCCTTGCAAGGACTTATAGAACAAAATTGTCACTAATGTAATACAGTGAGTAATCCACCGAGCCTGCGGTCCTGCCTTGGGAGGTTTTCGTTCTCAGTAGGAAAGTGTCTCGGGCCATTCCCAGGATGATGCATACCAACAGAAAAAAAAAAAAGTGAATACTGTTGGCTTTTACATTGTGTCTAGGAAATAAACCTTAGTTCTTCATTTGTGGTTAAGGGCAAGTTACTGTGGTGACAAACACCCTTTCTTCAATAGAAGAGCTAAGCAGGAAACAGCAGCCTGGGGTGTATCACTAATGAAATTTTACACTTACTTTGTTTCCAAAAATGCAAAAAATTAACTTAAAAATCAAGTCCATCAACTTATAAAAATTTCTCCTCCTAGTATCTTCAAAAACAATGTATCTTACATTAAAAATCACTGTTTCTTTAAGCATTTTTCTTTTGGGAGAAAGAAAAAGAATCAAGATTGGCTTATTGGATTAAAGCTCTTGTTGGCCAAGCTTGGAGAGCTGGCTTTAAATCTCCATAAATGCCAGTCTGTAACTCCAGCATTCCTACAGGGAGCTGGGAGGTTGAAACAGGAGGCTCCCCAGACGTCCACAGTGCCAATTAGCTGGAACTGACAACTGACAGAGGAGAGACCCTGTCTCAAACAAGGCAGAAGGCAAGGACTAGCACCTAAGGTTTTCCTCTGACCTCCGCATATGGAAAGACATGGACACACACACACACACACACACACACACACACACACACACACACACACATATCCATACACATATACCATACACACATCTCTCACACACATCTTACACACATATATCATACACACATCACACACACACACACACACACAATCTCTCACACACATACACATCCTATGCACGTATGAAACACATACACACACATTAATTTTCAATTAATTTTAACAGGAAAAATCCAGTAGTTGACTTGGGTTTGCTTTGAAGTTTACACACTGATTCTTTTGTTTTCCCACTAATTTGAAAAAAGAGAACATGAAAACTAACCCGTTTGTGTTAAGGATCAAGTTTAGTTCCAGGACCACGGTAGACAAGCCCAGGAAAAGTCATTTGGGGGGCGGGGTTCAAGCCAGAAGTGCACAACAAGGACATGGTCACTAAATTAGAGCAGTAGCTACCGCCTGCACAGCTCACGCGATGGGAACACTTGGGTCTCTCCAAGGCTTCTGGGGCAGATTCTTCCTCCATGCCCACTGCTCTGCCCTGAGCGATTCACTGATATCTAATACATGCACCATTACAAGTCATTTTCTTTATCTTCTCCGCTTCTGTGCTGAGACTCGGGGAAGAGTGGCTACACCTTGAGTCGGTGGGCATATTGATAGTCCTCTGCAGTGGAGGGGTTGTTCTCAGCATTCAGTTAACTGAAAGTGTCCCTTCTTACCAACCCTCTCCCTACAATGGTCAACTCGATCTTTGTAACACAAATCACTGCTTGGCATCCCCTTGATTACTCTAGTTTGATTCAGCTGACAACACGTGAAACCATTTATGTATCTTAACATCAAGAACAGGGAAACTTTGTGAGGTTTAGGTATCAAGGTAAAATGCAAGTAAATCCATATTTATCACCATGCACAAAACGCAAGTCCAAGTGGATTAAAGACTTCAACATAAAACCAGATACCTTAAATCTATTAGAAGAAAAGGTGGGGAAGAGTCTTGAACTCATTCGCACAAGAGATAACTTCCTAAACAGAACACCAACAGACCAAGCTCTAAGGTCAACAATTAATAAATGGGACCTCATGAAACTGAAAAGCTTCTGTAAGGCAAAGAACATTGTCAACAGAACAAAGCAACAGCCCACAGACTAGGAAAATAGCCACATCAACCCTACATCTGACAAAGGGCTAATATCCAAGATATATAAAGAACTCAAGAAATGAAACACAAGCAAACCAAATAACCCAATTAAGAAATGGGGTTCAAAAAATTAGATAAAATAAAAAAGAAATGGGACTCAGAACTAAACAGAATTTTCAACAGAGGAATATTGAATGGCTGAGAAACACTCATTAAAGAAATGCTCAACATCCTTAGTCATCAGAGAAATGCAAATCAAAATGACTCTGAGATTCCATCTTACACCCATCAGAATGGCTAAGATTAAAAACTCAAGTGACAGCACATGCTGGCAAGGATGCGGAGAAAGGGGAATACTTCTTCATTGCTGATGGGAGTGCAAACTTTTACAACCACTTTGGAAATCAATCTGGTGCTTTCTCAGAAAACTGGGAATAGGGTTACCTCAAGACACAGCTATTCCACTCCTTGTCATATACAAAAAAAAAAGATGCTCCACCACAAAACAAGGACATATGCTCAACCATGTTCATAGCAGCCTTATTCATAATAGCCAGAACATGGAAACAACCTAAATGTCCCTCAGTCGAAGAATGGATAAAGAAACTGTGGTACATTTACACTATGGAATACTACTCAGCTATTAAAAACAAGGAAATCTTGAAATTTGCAGGCAAATGGATGGAACCAGAAATAATCATCTTGGGTGAGAAAACCCAGACCCAGAAAATATACATGGTATATACTCACTCATAATTGGATATTAGCCCAACATGGATGTCCTCTGAGAGTCCTCACTCAGTGGGGGATTGGGACAGATGCTGGGACTTGCTATTGGACTCCAGGTGAGAAAGGTATGGAAGAATGGGGAGACAGAAGGACCCAAAGGGTCCAGGAGCCCCACAAGAAGACCATCAAGGCTGGCAGATCTGGACCCAGGAGGGGCCTACACAAACTGCTGCACCAACCAAGGACAATGCATGCAGTAAACCTAGACCCCCTGTTCAGATCTAGCCAACGGACAACTCATTCTCCATGGTTGTGGAGAGAGTGGGGACTGCCTCTGACATGAACTCTAGAGGCCCCTATTTGACCACTTCTCCTTGGTGAGGAGGCCTGGTGGCACTCAGAAGGGGAAGCAGTCTATCCAGGTGAGACCTGATAAGCTGTGATCATATGATGGGGAGAGGTGTCCCCTTCTGTCACAGATCTAGGGGAGGAGGATAGGGTAAAAGAAGGAGGGAGGGGGAACAGAAAGATACAAATGAGGGGATCACAATCAGGATGTAATCTGATAAAATTATTTAAAAATAAAAATTTAAAAATGATGAGAAGAGAACTCATTAATAGACTAATACAATCAAATGACCAAAAAGAACCAGGAAACTACAGGCAATCTGTGCCTCCTGGGATCGATGCAGCAGATAAAGATCACTTGTCCCAACCCAAAAGTATGTGGGATCATGTGTACCCATCTAATTATTGGTCTATGAGAAACTGGGCAGCTGGGGTTGGAGTTATCATTCATTATGAAGACAACAGCAGCAAAATATTCTAAAGGGTGAATGAGCTGCTTCCTTCAACAACTAGAGGAGGAAAAGGGTTGTAGATATAATAGATCCTTCAGCCTTTGGAATTTCTATCCCACCAGATCAAATACAAAAAAGAAAAGAATAATTATAGCAAGTTCGGTTTAATAGTATAAAGTAAGTCCTCATATTCTCTGCATTGCTCTACCAAGTACTGGTGATTAAACTCACATTTGAATGGCAAGTGTTTTACCAACAGGCATCTCTCTCAACCCTCTTTTTTATTTTCCTTTACTTTTAAAAAAAAATAATATACTTATGACTATTAACAAAAGAAAAATACCTAGAGGACCTGTTGTCTCCTTTGTGAAGTAGCAGCTGAGGAAACTCCAGGTTGCTGTGGCCTATCGGAAACCCAAGGAAGGAGTCAAGACTGAGAACAAATGTCACGTGAGTTTGAAGGCGTCAGACAGGACAGTTCTGGGCTGCAGTTTAAGATCAAGAGGCAGAAACCAATAGGAAACTAACGGGAGCCTATTGTGACCAGCAGGGGTTGTCATGAAACACATGAGATTCCAGTTTGTGGGCAACACTCCGTGAAGCAGACACGCCTGCCCAGTGGGGAAACGGAGGCTGGAGACATGATTGATGTGTTCCAGCAGCAGACAGGAGGTGTCTGCCAAAAAAGAAAACCTGTTAGTTTACCCCAGAATTTTGTGGCAGACCAAAAATACATTCTCAATTAGAGAGCCGCAGTTAGTTTCCACCACATCCTGACTACTACAGCGTAGCTTTCTCTATCTGTTCACCTCCTCTTTCCATTCCATTATTGGATATAAAGTAATTGATGAGTGACCAAGCATAGAGTGTTTTCTTTTTCTTTTTTAACTAAATGGCCAATGTTCAGTTTTGGTTCAGATCAGGCGGAAATGGTCTGTGGAAAAGTACCGTTTCTATGAAAACATCCTCTTTCTCCATTATTGGCATGTTCAGTCAGCTATTTTTATTTTTATTTTTATTTTTGAGATGGGGTCTCTCTACATAGCCTGGCTGTCCTGGCTCTCACTATGTAGACCAGTATTGCCTTGCACTCAGAGGTCTGCCTGATCACTCAACTTGTCTTTATATTCCAGTAAATTGCTTCTCTCTCATCATTTAAAAGAAAATCCAACAACATAAAATTCCTTGTATGCCTTGTTTAGCTGGAGAATGTTAGTGCTTTTCATTCGTCCTTGTAACACCAAGGACAATGTTCCACCCGTGTCATACACGGCTGTCGCTGTGGGGCAGCCTGTCTCCAAGAAGAGGTAAGTTACTCCTGTGTAAAATGTTCTAGATAATTCTGCCTTCATGACAAGCATCTTGTTGTTTACACAAACTGGTTTTAAATGCTTTTTAAAGAAAAAAAAAAAGGAAACCTTATAAATAACAACTTCCAGAAAAAAAAAATTCAACTCCCCACCTTGCCCCTTGACCTTCCAAAATCTAGTTCCTGTTTCTCTCAGCCATCTCACTGAATTTCACTGATGATTTTTTTCTCAGCAATGTTAATCTCCTTTTTGAAACCTTCTGAGGTCTTTCCCACCTCAAGACCCTCTGAATGAATTCTGTTTCCTCTCCATACGGCTATTTCCCCCTTGTTCCTACTGCCGCCTCGGCTTTGATCACACTGTCACAGCGTGTTGGAAATCTATCCACAACCTCCAATGCAAGCCAAGCAACCGCTTGCTCGGCCACCAGCCGTCACTCAGTGCTATGTGACGCTGCCTTCAGAGGGTCATTATGGGCACCTGCGTTCTGAAGTACCCTGCCTCCGTCCTGTTGTCAGCATTACTCATGTTGTTTCTTTTCTGCTTTCCAAGGAGGCTTCAGACGTTTTGGGGGGTAAAGCCTATTTTACTCTCGCAAGATCTATTCTTCAACTTTGGGAACGTATCTCATATGCAGCGAGCACTCAATAAATACTCCTTGAGTAAATGTGCTGAAACTAAACAACTGAGAAAGGTGATCGATAGCAAAGACCTTGAGTTAGTTAATCAGCTGAGTATTGCTTCAAAATTAAAAACCTAGACAGGTTCATGCGAGTACCTGCTGCTCTTGCAGAGGACCTGAGTTCACTCCCTGCAAGACATGGGTGCTAACAACCTTTGATAATTCCAGTCCCAGGAGATCCATCGCCCTCCTTCGATCCATGCACATACGAAAGCAAAATCACTCACGCACATAAAATAAAAAAATAAAAAAATAAAAACCTAGAAGGCCGAAAGCAGAGTAAATACATTCCCTGGAGGAAATGAGGAAAATGATTTCTGGAATGTTTCTTTCAGTTGGCCCAGGGATAACTGTTAGTTAGTGACACACATTTCCGGAGTCATCAGGTGACTGAGTCTGAACAATGATGGTCCGCTACATATAGTCCCTAACTACTCTAACTACTGTCCTTGTCATATCAGCAGCTCAAAAGCCTATGGAGGGGCCAGTGACCAACTGGATGTCCAGTGCTTTTCTATCCCTCCAGTCTTTCCTCTTCTAGAGGTGTGTGGAATCATGGGTCCAAAAAACTAGGATTCGTAGGCTCTTTAAACCAGACTGGGTTAGTCACATAAAAACCAAGCAGGAGAAAATATCAATACATTATTAGCATGACACGAATTCCTGTATTTTTCATTCTGACAAATTTTAGTCAGTGAGATTTTGAGGAAGGTGAGCTGCATCTAAAAATCTCTTACTGATTCATTCCCAGGAAGCTGGTCTGAAACTAAAACTGAGAACATGGTCTTCCCTGGTATCTGCCTTCCTGGCTGGGGAGTGATGACAGAGTCATGGTCTTGATAAGCTACAGTTGCCTGACTTTGTCCTCCTCAGGAGCCTTTCTAAGATCACGGGTTGACCAATGATGTAGCCAACTTGACAAAGAGCGTCCCTTGTGTGCACAAGGTCCTGGGTCTGAACCCCAGTGCCACATAACTGCATGTGATGGTGGCATCGCCACACCCAGAAGGTAGAAGCAGATGGATCAAAAGGTCAGTGATATCTTTGGGTATGCTTCAAGTTCAAAGCCTACATGAGATCCTACAGTCAGAAAGCACAGACACACACACACACAGACACATGATAGGTAGATAGATAGATAGATAGATAGATAGATAGATAGATAGATAGACAGACAGCTAGATATTAAGATATACTATTTTTATTCAAAAAATTGAAATGAAAGACGGAAGAGAAAGATGGAAGGAAGAAAGGAAGAAACAAGGAAGGAAGGAAGGAGAGGAGGAAGAAAAGTTCTTTCTATTTATCTTCAAATAACTGATATGCTTACCTGATTAAAAAAAATAAAGAAGCATAAATTCTTCTAGATTATAGATGTGTGTGCTTCATAATAATTTCACCATCTTACTGAAAACACCTAACTTCTTCTAGCCTCAGTTTCTACATCCACATAAAATACATGACACATAAAGTACATGATAACAGTAATTCGTTTGACGTGAAGTTCTGTCATTGTAAGGGCCTTCCATATCTGTGTGAAACGTCACAGAGCCTTCCTGGCCACTTTCCTCAAAGAGCAATCACTGCTCTGTTCCTTTTCACCCCTACCGCCACCACTACGGCCAATGCCAATGCCAACACCAATGCCAACACCATCACTACCACCAATGCTAGTACCAACATCTCTGCTGCCCAGCTTGTTTGCTCTTGTCATTTTGTTTTGTGGTGCTGAGAATCAAGGCAATGTTAGCGCGAGCTAGCCAAGTTCTCTAGCACTGAGCCACACTCCCAGTGTGCTGTCTCTTCTTAAGACTTGTGATCAATATACAAAATTCTATAGCAACGAACTAAAATTAACCCTATTTGTGAGTAACAATTAAGGCCTTAAGTTGAGGAGGAGATTCAATAATCTACTTTTTCTTCTACCATCTCTATATATTCCTATATCCCCCCTCCTTTCTTTTCAACCCCTATCTCCATACCTAAAAAAAAAGGAAGATAAAGGAAAAGAGAGACATCCCTGAGTCCAACCTTGTTTTCTCTATATATAAGATCAATAGTAACTTATAACCAACTACCAGTGAAAATAAGCATCTGTAGGCCAAGAGAGCAAACAAAAACCTACCCAACCCCCCTTGGAAAAATGGGAAGTCATTCACTTAAGGTTTTTTACAGCTGATTTGGGATGAATAGTACCTTTGTGGAGACCCGAATAAAATTAGGGAAATAATTAAACAAGCCTAGACTAGCATTTGGTGGTCCAATTTCTAAATGCTGAGAAATCTCAGGCTTACTATAAGTCCCTGTGTGGGACAGTTTGAAATGCTGAACCAATTGGGATCAGAAGCATTCTACAATGCTATCCTGGGATCTGTCCTATCCTGATGAGTAACAGCAACTGAAGTGCCTGGTGCTGGAACATGAAGGATACAGGACAGAGTTTTGGGTGACCTTTCAGGCAACAAACTGTCTGTCATTTTTTTCATTTTGGAAGCTGTGAACCTGCACTTCCGGCTTACTCGGGTAATTAAGTTTTATTCCTTCTCAGGTCTCTGATGGGGTTGAAGACCAGATAGTTACAATTAAGCTTAGTTGTTTAGGGGTTAAGATGTTTTTAAGTCTAGATAGATGTTTTAAGTTGATAGAAATGAGTGTGATAGATAATGATTTTTTTATTTTTTATTTTTTTTAGGTAATGATTTTTAATTCAGAATTTTAGACTCACCAAGATAGGAAAGATGTTTTCTTCAAGTTTGCCAAATACAATTAGCCAAATCATTATAAATGTAACATTTATATGATTCCTGATTGTTTCGTGGTTCTTCTTGCTGATTTTAGTTTATTGTATATGTGTGTAATTATATAAACGCATATGTAAAAAAGAAATATAATTCCAAAATTGCAAAAAAAAAAAAAAAAAGGAAAGAAAAAGAAAACTTAGATACTGTTGTAACTGATACACAGTAACTGTTGATATATGCTACAGTGAAGCCATGGAAGTGATGGACCAGTACCATCTTTGGAACAATAAAAAGTCCATTGACAATTGAAAACAGCTGATGATTATTGTAAGCCATAGTTAGGCCGCTTCCGAGTGGAACTTTAAGAGCTAGGCATCATATCCTTTCATCTTCTGTGCTTCATCACTGCTGATACTGTGCTCTCTAATGAATTTTCATCACAATGGGAGTCCACAAATCAGTGATAAAATATGATGTTTACCATTTTGTGCCCAGTTTCTTTCATTTAATAAAAGGTGTAAACATATCTGTTACTGAAAAATTTTATATTTACATTTTAAGCTGTTTTTGTTTTCATCCTCCCAACTGGGATGGAATCTTCACATGCTTAACTTTAGAACACAGCCCACTCCATCGTAAATAAGACAAAACAAATGCATCTTTTTTGGCTAAATGATTTTTTTAAAAAGAGGTTTAAATTTGAGGGGGAAAAGAAACTTGTAAGGCTGTGTTAGAACAAACTGGGGCAATTGAAAAAAAGAATACCAATAATATTAGATTTACCGTAAAGGCCTGAGTAAATTAACACTGAGAAATTTATTGGAAGGAAATAGTCAGCCTTTGTTACCAGAGCTGAACAAGAGTTTATGGACCAGAGGGAAATGTAAAGAAGATACAGAATATGACAAGAATTGCACAAGTGTAGAGGGCATTGCAGGTGTACAGGACAGCGTGTGAGAGGGTATAAGCTGGTCTTATGGGAAGAGTATGTATTAAACATGGTCTCAAGAGAAACATATCATCTCTGAGAGACAGGCTTGCAAACTCAGCATCTATGCCAGGCTTTTAGCTATGGCTAGTGACAGCAGGTGCCTGAGGAAGGACTGTGAAGACAGACTGTCTTGCGAGGGTACCTTGTTGATCCACAGTGCTCTGAGAGACAGCTCGTTCTACGACGATAAACATCTGGATCATTATCCAGCTGGTGGCCGGTGTGATGAGAGCAGGACATTAGGCCAAGTGTCTAATCAGAGAGCCACGGCAGACACGTTGCTGAAGACCAACCAGTGTATCAGAATTTAGAAAACACAGCTGTGGGGAGAATGGAAAAGCCAGAAACTATTAATAGATGAAGTGCCGCCAAGAAATAGAATATGCTGGAAATAAGTTCTCACCCCAGTTTTTCTAAGTCCCAACCCAGACTTTAAACAATAAGAAAAAAAAAAAAAGATCTTTTCTTGATCCAACAAAGTTTCTCCTGTTTCCTCAGAAGTCACAGAATAGAGATTGACAGCAGAACAGGCGCTGTCTACTGGGGTCATGTAATTTAAAAAAAAAAAGAAAGAAAGAAAAGAAACAACAACAACAACCAAAAATCAGCTCTGCATTCTTCAGAACACTCCTTCATTGTTTGCTGGGTCCACAGCAAGTCTCATTTTTTTTTTCCAAAATATCTCTTGATGTGAAAGATATTCCCTTTACTACCCCCCCCCCCACCACCACCACCACCACCAGTAAAGTAATGGCGGCTCTTTTCTCTCTGAAAACTGCATCCCAACCTTCTCCCCGCGGAACAAATAATTCCCAGTTAATCATCCATTTGCTTGCGTCCCTTCTGTGTTCTGTGTCCTTTAAATGTCGGTTAATAATCAACAACACTTCGGCCCTGATCTCAGGAGCCTTTCGATTTAGCTAGAGATTAAGGTGAAAGGTTCAAAGGCTCTGTGACTCGTGGCAGTTGTAAATGCTTAGCACATACCACGGCAAGTAAAATAATCTCCGGGGTGCCAGCTGGGCCTGGAATGGGATGGCAAGCACGGCAGGGCAGCTGGCGACTATAAGCGGAGAGTTAGAGTCGTAAAGGATGTGAATGTGGCCTCTCGGGCTTCATGAGGTCTGTGTTTCAGTAAGGATGGAGGAAGGAAGACAGACGATGAGCAAGAAAAGCTGCGCGTAAACAAAGTACGCGGCAAGATGGCTAAGCAGATGCTGCCGGTTGGCAGTGGCAACAGCTACATGAGCAGCAAGGTCAAGGACTCTGTCGGTCCTGGAAACATCAGCACACTGATAACAATTAAAGCCTCGGAACTGATGTGGGCCAATAGGGCACAGAGAGATTGGAAGATGGCTCAAGACTGGCCCCAATTCCTCCGGTTTGTAATGTTCTGATGGAAAGAACTCACTCACAAGAGCAAGAAGCAACTTTCGGGTGAGGAGGAAAAACAACGAATCTTCAAGGAGTGTGGCTTCGAGAAGGTGGGTGGTTAACATGTCGGTTTCATCCTCACCCAGACCCTGTCCCGTGGTAAAGTGGGAGCTACCGTAGTTCCAGCCTAGACTTCATTGAAAAGATATCCCCCTTGTGCCCAGGGCACATTCATGAAGAAACGATATATGCCCTGATTGTGGCTGGTCAGATCATCAACCCATTCTTAAATCCTGCACGCTCACTGTTACTGGGAGACCCTAGAGGAGGCCTCCATGTGAAACATTCGGATAAAAAAGACGATGTCACACCAGCCTCTGCCTCCTAACAAATTGTCACCACAATTTTTTTTTTTTTTTTAAAGATTTACGTGTATGGGTGTTTTGCCTCCACATATGTCTGTGTACCACATGAAGTACCCACAGAGGACAGAAGAGGACATCAGAACCCCCTGGAAATGGGACTAAAGATGGCTGTTAACTGTAATGTGACTGCTAGGATTGAGACCAGGTCCTCTGGCCACTGAGCCATCAGCCCATCACAAAAATTGTTTAAACTACTGCAATTCAAAAAACCAGAGAGATCCAGGTTCTGTGACAAGCACACTTTCTTACCACTTCTTTAAGAAGAGGACCCAGAGGCCATCTTACTACGCAATAGTTAGTGACACGTAATACTGTCCACTTCTAACTTGGGAACGTGTTCTCCCAGGCCAAGGCGCTGAGCACCTGGTCTGGAAACACTCGAACGTAAACCACATGGTTAGGTGGGAAATAGAAAGTCACCAGAGACTCATTTTGAGCCTTGTGCTTTGAAACAGTTCTATTTAGAGTCAACGTGACCACAGTTTGGGAAGCCCGTTCACCCACTCCTTGTAGGTGTGTCAAAGAAGGTTCCCGTTCACCCACTCCTTGTAGGTGTGTCAAAGAAGGTTCCCGTTCACCCACTCCTTGTAGGAGCTCCTGTCCTGTCAAAGAAGGTAAGGACAGAAGTCCACAGGGAATTTGAGCATCTTTAGTCACCCTGTCCGGGTTCCTCCCCTATGTCTGTGAAATTGCCATCTACTCACTGACTGACTCGTTAATAGCTGGAAAAGCTGTTCAGAGACTCAACAACAGTGAGCAAAGCAAATGAAACCCTGCCTGTCTGCACATTTAAATTCTACCGGGGGGGGGAGGGGAGGGAATCAGTGCTACTAAATAAGAGCAGCATGTATCTGTAACATAGATGTGTAATTATATGGCTTGAAATTTTTAAAAATGATGGCTGTCTTTCTTTGGCACATCTGTCTTTCCTGCCTTTTGCTTATGAAAAATGTACCTATTTGTGTCATCTGCCTGAATTGCTCTGCTTGGCCTAACTCTAGCAACCTGTTCTAACCTTCCGGCTCCTTCTCAATTCTTTGGCTGATTCTATCTTCACCTGTGTCTAGTTTATTCTCTCTACAACCTGTCTATGTAAAACCATCCTGGTAAAACTCCCTCCCCCACCCCCGTGTGTGTGTGTGTGTGTGTGTGTGTGTGTGTGTGTGTGTGTGTGTGTGTTTGTGTGTGTGAGACTCCCTTTTCAGTCACTTCTCTTTCTCCACTCTTCTTGTGAGAGTTGGGCATACCCTATTCTGTCAAATCTCTCCCTGATTCATCACTTTGTCTGCTTCTCAGTTAGACATTACTTTCAAACAAGGCTGCTTTCCAACCAACTTTACCTTCTTTGTGTGGGATTAGAAGTGTATACTAAGGACATTTCTGCATTCCAGCCAGAGTAGCCACGTTGCTGGATTAAAATCCCTCTATAGACTCTTTGCTCGGGAGTATCCTCTGCCTCTTCCTCTGCCTCCCAGATGTGATATGAACATGGGGCTGGCTTCTTCCTCTCCCTTGACCATCCAGAACAGCAGGGAGCCATAGTGAAGCATCCACACGTGAGACTAGGTGTGCAGGGGAAGATGGCCAGTTACAACCTCCGGCTGGAGGTGTTCGCCTTACATGGGGTGAAAAGTATGCAGGACATGCTTATCCTGGGTGAGGTTTGTGCCAACAAATTAACTGAAATATTAAAAATGATTAAAAATGTACAGCCTCTGTTTAGGTTCCAGTAAAATTTTGTTTTGTTTTGTTTTTGATTTTTTTGAGACAGGGTTTCTCTGTGTAGTCCTGGCTGTCCTGGGACTCACATTGTAGACCAGCCTGGTCTTGAACTTAGAGATCTGTTTGCCTCTTGCTCCCAAGTGCTGGGACTAAAGGCATGTGCCACCACACCCAGGGACCACATAGATTTTTAAGAGAGCCTATATAAATAAATGTTTTCAGTGTTCCAAATAACCTGGCTTTATACATTCTGCTTTCTAAGAACCACTGCTTAAAGTCATATTCTTCCAGCATTACTTCATCTTTTTCCATTGTTGATGCAGGTACTGGTGTTAAGGCTGAAAAGGCATATAAACATCTCACTTCTCCAATGTTAACGCCCAGTAGAAAAATAAAGTACCAAGCATTCCACTCCAGCAAATAAGAAACAATAGTACTGTAAAAAATGAATAAATATACAATATTTTAAAACTAAATTTTCTAATAGATGTTGTCTTCACTCCTAATTACCAGAACATCACTTTTTTATAAACTTTCAAAAAGATTTTAAATTTTCAAAAAAATGTTTAAATGAACATGTAAATATAAAAAAGCACATATTATACTCAACATATTACTTTCTAATGATTTAGTTATTGGTACATTTTGGTAATCAACAATGCTTTATTCATTATTTAACCAGTATTCATATTCAGGGTGTTCTCTACATTTTCCTATGAGAAGCAGCACTTATGAAATCTATTTATAACTAATACTGTGAATCTTGGTCATTTACTTTTATATTAATTCCTAGATATAGAAATTCTGGATCAAGCAGAATGTCTTACTCTGTCTTTTTTGGAGCCCTGTTCTAGATTAATACCATGCTAAATTACGTGCCTACAACCAGTGTGACTTGTTTTAGACGTGCTCATTTCACTACCAAAGGTCAGAAAAACATTTAATAACCCATTATGATAAATTAAATAAATACATGAAGTGCTAGCTGCATGTTGCATTGCTTCTACAATTGCTATTTTTACATTTTTTAATGGCAATAAATTTCTTTCTCATATAATATGTCCTCATTACAATTTCCCCTCCCTCCACTCTTCCCAGTTCCTTCCCACCTGGATCCACTCCCTTTCTGTCTCTCATTAGAAAACAGACAGAGCCCTAAGGGATTAACATAATACAATATAATAGTATAATTGATAAAACAAAACTACCATATCAGAATTGGATAAAACAAGAAGAATGAAAAGAGGCCAAGAAAGGGCACAAGAACCAGAGACGCACACTCGGTAATCCATGAAAACACTAAACTGGAAGTCTTTTTTAATTATTTAAATAATTTATTTCGATTACATCCCAATTGTTATTCCCTCACTTGTATCTTCCCGTTCCCCTTCCCCCCCTCTTTTCCCTCCCCTAGACCTGTGACAGAAGGGGACCTCCTCCCCCACCATATGACCACAGCCTATTAGGTCTCATCCTAGTAGTCTGTTTACTCTTTCTTTGAGTGCCAACAGGTCTCCCTACCAAGGGGAAGTGGTCAAATAGAGGGCACCAGAGGTCATGTCAGAGGCAGTAATCTCTGCTCTCCACACAACTATGGAGAGTGTGCTGTCCATTGGCTATATCTGCATAGGGGTTCTAGGTTTACTGCATGCATTGTCCTTAGTTGGTACAGTAGTTTGAGCAGACCCCCTTGGGACCAGATTCACCATCCTTGATGGTCTTCTTGAAGCATTCCAGGACCCTCTGGGTCCTTCTATTCCCCCATTCTCCCTTAAATCTCTTACCTGGAGTCCCAAAAGGAAGTCCCAGTATCTATCCCAATCTCCTGCTAAGTGAAGACTTTCAGAGGACATCTCTGTTGGGCTAGTGTCCAATTATAAGTGAATATATACCTTGTGTATCGGGGTCTAGGTTAACTCCTTCATTGCTGGTGGGTGTGCCATTCCTTAATTGCTTAAGGGTATTGAGCATTTCCTTAATTGTTTCCCTGCCATTTGAGTTTTATTTTTTGAAAATTCAGTTTAGGTCTGTACACCATTTTTAAATTGGGTTATTTATTTTCTTGATAACTAGTTTCTTGAGTTCTTTATATATTTTGGATATTAGCTCTCTATTTGATGGGTAGTTGGCATTTCTAGGGAGGTGGATTTTTAAGACAGGGTTTCTCTGTGTAGCCCTGGTTGTCCTGAAACTCACTCTGTAGCCCAGGCTGTCCTCGAACTCACAGAGATCTCCCTCCACTTTCTCTTCGATATTACTTGATAGTGCCTCTTCTATCATATTGAATGTATCCAGTTTTAATGTTAGGCCTTTGATCCATTTGGAATTGAGTTTTATGCATGTATCTATTTGGAGTTGAGTTTTATGTATGGCTCTATCTTTATTCTTCTACATGCAGACATCTAGTTTGATAAGCACCATTTTGAAAGATGCTGTCTTTTAAAAATCATGTCTCTATAGGTGTGTTAATTTATGTCTGGGACTTCATTTCTATTTCATTGATCAGCATTGTCTATATTATCTCAATATCATGCAGTTTTTATTACTGTAGTTCTGTAGTACAACTTGAAATTAGGGACGGTGAGACCTCTAACAGTTCTTTTATTCTTCAGGATTATTTCATTTATCCTGTTTTGGGATGTGTGTGTGTGTGTGTGTGTGTGTGTGTGTGTGTGTGTGTGTGTGTGTGTGTTTCCATATGAATCTGAGAATTGTCCTTTCAAGATCTGTTAAGAATTGTGTTGAAATTTTTTGATGAGGATTTCATTGAGTCTGTAGAATGTTTTCATTGAATCTGTAGGATGCCCATTTTTACTATATTAATCCTTTCAATCCATGAGCATAAGAGTTATTTCCACCTTCTGATATAGTCTTCAATTTCTTTCTTCAATGACTCCAAGTTTTTCGTCATGTAGGTTTTTCACTTGCTTGATTAGAGTTACCCTAAGAAGTTTTATGTTATTTGAGGCAATCTGTGAAAGATGTTGTTTCCCTGATTTCTTTCTCAGTCCTTTTGTCATTTGTATGTAGAAGGGCTACAGATTTTTGTAGGTTAATCTTCTTTCTAGTCTCTTTGCTTAAAGTGTTTATCAGTTGTAGGACTTTCCTGATGGGATTTTTAGAGTCATTTACGTATACTTTCATAACATCTTCAAATAAAGATACTTAACTTCTTTCTTTCCAATTTGTGTATTTTTTTTTAAAATCTCCTTCACTTGTCTTACTGCTCTAGCTAAGACTTTGAGTATTATATTGAATAAATATGAAGTGAATAGACAACCTGCTCTTGTTCCTGGTTTTAGTGGAGTTGCTTTAAGTTTCTCTCCATTCATGCTAATGTTAGCTATGTGCTTGCTGTAAACTGCCTTTATCATGTTCAGGTGTGTTTCTTGTATCTCTGTTCTCTCCAGGACTTTTATCATGAATGGATGCCGGATTTTGTCAAAGGTCTTTTCTCCATCTAATAAGATGATCATGTCATTTTGTCTTTCTGTTTGTTTGTATAGTGGATTACGTTTTCAGATTTAATATTTTGAACCATCCCTACATCTCTAGAATGGACTCTACCTGATCTTGGTGGCTAATATTTTTCCACTGTTGTCAGATTTGGTTTGCAAGTATTTTATTAATACTTTTTGCGTGTTCAGAAGAGAAATTAGTCTATAATTCTCTTTCTTTGTTGAAGCCTTTATGTGGTTTGGTTATCAAGGTAACTATGACCTCATAAAATAAATTGAGCAATGCTCTTTCTGTTGCTATTTCATGGGATAATTTGAGGAGACTTGGTGTTAGCTCTTCTTTAAAGGTCTGGTAGAATTTTGCTGTAAAACCATCCAGCCCAGAGCTATTTTGCCTGGGATACTTTAATGGCTGCCTCTATTTCACTAGGGGTTATAGGCCTGCATAAATTCCTTATCTTATCTTGATTTAACTTTGCAGAGTGGTATGTATCAAAACAATTATCCATTTCTTTTAGATTTTCCAATTTGGTGTAGTACAAGTTTTTAAAGCATGGATTTTCTTGGTATTTGCTGTTATTTCCCTCTTAAAGTTTCTGATTTTGTTAATTTAGACATTCTCTCTCTTCTTTTTAGTTAATTTGGATAAAGGTATATTTATCCTGTAGACTTTCTCAAAGAACCAACTCTTTCTTTCATTGACTTTTTGTATTGTTCTATTTGTTTCTACTTTATTTATTTCTGCCCCAAATTTAATTATTTCCTGCCATCTGCTCCTCTTCAGAGTGTTTGTTTCTTTTTGTTGTAAAGATTTCAGGTATGCTGTTAAGTTGCTAGTATGAGATCTTGCCAATTTCTTTATGAAGGCACTTAGTGCTATGAACTTTTTTCTTAGCACAACTTACATTATATCTCATAAGTTTGAGTATGCTATGCATTTTCATTGGCGTCTATAAAGTCTTTAAATTCTTCATCTATTTCTTGACCCATTTTTCATTCAGTAGTTTGTAAACTTTCTATTTAGTTTGTAAACTTTCTGTTGTTGCTGCTAGTCAGCTGTAATCTGTGGTGGTCTGACTGGATGCAGGAAGTTATTTCAATGTTCTTAAATCTGCTGAGACTTCCTTTGCTTATTAGAGTCATTTGCTTGGAATAACTTTTGTCAGCCCTTTACCCTGAGGTAATGTCTATGTTTGATGTTGAGGTGTTTTTTCTTTCTTTCTTCTTTCTTTCTTTCTTTCTTTTTTGACCAAGGAATCCATTTCTTCTATCTATCTTTAATGCCTGAGATTCTCTCTCTTATTTCTTATATTCTATTGGTGGGGCTTGCTTCTGAGGTTCAAGTTCCTAAACTTTTCATTTCCAGATTTTCCTTAGTTTGATTTTTCTTTGTTGATTCTATTTCCACTTTCAGGTCTTACACTGTCTTATTCATTTCTCTTCACTGTTTTTTTTTTTTAATTTTCATAAGTTTCTTTAAGATATTTATTCACTTCCTCTTTGAGAATTGCTATCATATTCATAAAGACTATCTTAAGGCCTTTTTCTTGTGTTTCGGCTATGTTGAAATACTATGGGCCTGCTGTGGTAGGGCTCCTGGAGCCTAGTAGAGACAATATGGCTGTTTTAATGTTTTTATACTGCTATTTAGGCATCTGAGTTTGAGAAGATTGTAATTCTAGGTGCTGATATGGGTCTTGTCTTGTTTGGGTGAGCATTTTGTTATTTGGCTCTTAGGACTATGTGTTGCCTGGTAGTAAATGTTTCTTGGATCCTGATAGGTGTGGCCACTGGGGTTCCATGTAAAATGTGTCTATACTTATTGGGAGCTGATCCTTAGGAAGGGGAATGAGCTGGGATAGTGGTGTTGAGAGAGCTCACAGGAGGGAGAAAAGCAAGGTTGTTCCAGCAGGATCTACTTAGTCTCCTGGGAATGGGGGCAGAGACAGAAAATTGTCTTCTGTGGAGCTAAGAATAAGACTGGGGGATTGGACTTGAAGGAACAGAGGGAGAGATGAAGACCTGCAGTTAGCTGACCTGGTTTTCTGGCAGGCATGGCCTATGGGGGAGCAGGGGCTGCTGAGTGGAGTTTGGGGCTGGGATAAAGCAATGAGTGGAGGGAGAGAAATTAGGAGGGGAAGACCTTTGTGATCCACTGAAGATGGGGGAGGGCTCAGCAGGTGGTCTTCTAGAGAGCTGGGGGGCTGGTTTTACAGAAACTGAGGGAAAGGTGAAGATCTACAGTTAGCCCATCGGCTTCCCTGGCCAGAGTCTCAGGTAAAATGTATAGCTTACTATACAATGGACATCACATTGGACTTCCTGGACGCTTAGAGTCTCATCCTTTTGAAAGGTTGTCCAGGTTTGCATCTTACTCCGGAACCTCCCTTATGAGACAGCCCCTAGCTGCTCTTACAGTTACTAGAGACTATTTCTGGGAGGATCTTCTCTGTCCTTAAACGGTGCCTGACTTTGGCAACAGGAATGTTCCAGCCCTACACCCTGGCAAATGGAGACAGCATGGCCCGACATTCACAGGACAGCTGGATTATTTAAGAGGTCTGATGAGGAAGAGGAGGCCTTGACCTGTCCTGTAAAGAGTGAAGCTCTGCAGTAAGAGAAACCACTGGCCAAGGCTGACAGCAGCACAAACCTATGGGCATAAACACAAATCCCAAAGCGTTTGCTCGGCCAAAATGAGATGCTACGTCTCATGTCAATACATTGCTGTGTATTCTTACCTGCAGAAGGAGCTAGGCAAGCAAAACATGATAAATGCCGTTCTGCAAACATGTTACATGCATGTCATAGAACCTTGGGTGGAGGAAGGCTTCCTGACTCTGTGCTAAATCTCAAAGGAACATTACTTTAAACTTTACCTCTTCACAAAATGTGTGCTGCTTAGGTATCCTTGATTTCTTGCATTATACTGTCTGGCCAGTTGTCTTCACTTCCATCCATTCCCCACTATGAAACTGCTACAAAGAAACTTTGGGTTTTAATTATCACTGTTACTTCAGCCATTAATTGTAGATTACAACATTCAATGAGCATTCACAGAGTTCATTGGCTTTCATATTAGTCGGGGTCTCGCAGCCACAGCGCCAAGGGCATGCAGTCTTGTGGAGTCTTGTGATGCACCGCCACTCTCAACCCCATTGTACATCTGCTTCTGAGATTGCCTGATGCTCTCCCTGCTCCACAAGACCAGGTCTTTTCACAGGTTGTTCCTCACAGTGGGTGTGCACAATCTAGAAGCTTCCTGGGATGGCAGGCAGTGTGTCTGTCCTTCAGCTTTCCCTGCTGTACATATTCACACCTGCATCACCATGGCTACTGGATCAGGGATGTCCAAAGACAAGGACCACAGGACTAGGCTAAAGTCCTCAGTCAAGAGCCAAAGTCATCAGAACCATGCAGTGACTGGCAGGGTGAGTGGGATCTGTTCACTGTCTCTGGAAACAATGACAGGAAGCTTGAAACCAGTTTCAAACCCTGAATGTCATAGCTTGACTTTTTCTAAACTGGTATCTGTGGGTAGGTTAAAATGGGCTGTTCCTGTTTTAATGTATGTCTAAACTGGACCAAAATGAGGCAGTGGAAATTTATTAAAATGCAGTGTTTGCCAACGTCAGGTCGCATTCTACCCAGAAGTTTTCGAGATCATCCCCCAGTATAGCCTGCACAGGTGCTGCTGTGTTAGTTAAGAATACATTTATTTAAGCACTCTAATTTTGAACCACCCAAAAAGCTATAGGGAGGCGAAAGGAACTTTATGATTAAATATCTAAAGATCACACAATACGTACTTCTTTGTTGGTGGCAAATGAGTATTTCCCAGTGTCGCTGGCATCCACAGAGCCTAAGGAAAAAGGCATCTAAAGAATGGTGTGTCGCCAACACAGACCACTGAGAGGCCTGTCTCAGCCATGTTCACGACAGCTCAGTACCATAAAAGTGGAACACGGGGCAACAGTGGCACGTCATCTCCCCTGTTCCCCAGGCTACCCCACCGGGTGGAAGAGCTGGCCCAGAAAGCTATCACTAAAACTGGAAGACCATCCTTCAGGCTTCACTTCTCTAATCGCCAGTTCCTCACCATCTCTTCTCCCACCATGCTTGTCTAGTTGAGAGGTAGGTACCCCATATGAAGTCCCCCACAGATGCAATATGTGGGACCACTGTGTTTTGATAAGGAAGATGGAATGTGAGACCAATCAAGAGTAGGTTGTTTCTAAATAGACAGAAATTTTGCCCAGGGCAGGAGAGTGTTGCCTGTGTACAGCAAAGGCATGGTGAATGCCTTGAGATGTGAACTGGCTGGCTAGCTGACTGGCTAAACCATGTTGGTAAATCTGCCCATGTCTACTGACATGTTCCTATAACACAGAGCTACTGACATGTGCCTATCACACAGAGGCAGAGACTCTGGAAGAGACCACATCCCTCAGTTAACTAAGGGGGGACCTGTGCGAAGGGGGTTTGTAGAGGCTTCAGAAACTGCTGCACTTGAGTTTGGTTTTGCCTCTACCCTCTCCTTATCACCCATTCCCCAGGGAAAAAAAAAACTCACCACTAAGTTTTAGCATCGCAGCGCCCTGGTTGCTGTATTTTGGCTTTGGTTTGCTGCTGAAGGCATTCGTAATAAATGTTCCAAGTAGTGAACTGACTCGTGTGTCCTGTCTGACCTGCCTGTCACCCATTGCACCAATGAAATTATAGTGTGCTGTTGTAGAAAAGGTACCAGGAGGGGAAAAAACACCTTTTATTTAATATCAAATTGTGCTACATTCACACTAGACATAATTAAAGGTCACGTGACCCTTCAGTAGACAATAATCATAGAATCCATAGATAGAATCCATGTAAGTCTACATGGATACTACAAGATATCCCAGAAATCTGACATATTTTTCTTTCGTAGATTTTGTTAACTTGTTATGCGTCCCAATTAAATGTATCCAGTGTAGTGCACTTGTGAGTAACAAAATAACCAGCACGACAATGTTCCCTAAACACACAGTAAATGTACAAATGAAACAATTTCTTTAGCTCTAAAGGTTGTTGGACAAACTTTGAATCATCCATCAGAGTTGTCAGTAGCATACACAAATCACTGTGTTTGGTTTGTCGATTTACTGAGGTCTTATCTCTAGCAGGTTCTCGTCGTATTTTAAAATAACTGCCAAGTCAGTGTGCTTGGTTTCTTGGTTTAAGGAAGATTTTCTAAGAGCTCTTGAATCCGGATCAGAAGAATATTCTGATACTTTCATAGCTTCCTTTGTTTCCAATCTGTAGATAAAAGAAAGATGAAAGGCCACCTACAGCCTCACCCTAAGCTCTAGGACCATCCTGATAAACACAGCTCTAACTCTTTGGCAGCTGATAGGAACCATTACAGAAAGCTCATCAGGTCAAAATTTAGTGAAAATTGACCATGGGGTGCCTAGCGCCCACTGATATGTCTATCAACTTTTTCAAGTTGGATTCTTTTCTATTCCTGGAAGGGAAACCAGGGCCCAGACAGTTTAGACCAGCGGTCCCCACCCTTCCTAACACTACAGCCCTTTAATACCGTTCCTCACGCTGTGGTGACCCCTCCCGCC
The DNA here is from genome assembly GCF_903995435.1 of Acomys russatus. Lineage (NCBI taxonomy): Eukaryota > Metazoa > Chordata > Mammalia > Rodentia > Muridae > Acomys > Acomys russatus. The sequence continues at coordinate 27,375,184 of NC_067164.1, read as the reverse complement.
CCCCCCCCCGGTTCCTCACGCTGTGGTGACGCCCCCCCCCCAGCCGTAAAGTCATTTTGTTGCTACTTCATAACTGTAATTCTGCAACTGTTGTGAATCATAATATAAATATCTGATATGCAGGGGATCTGATATGACCCTTGTGAAAGGGTTACAACCCACAGTTTGAGAATTGCTGGTTTAGAGCCCCTCTTAAGGTTCTGACAACAAAATAATGTGGGGGTGTGCCAGTCAAGATAATTCAGCCGAGACCCACAGAATACAAGCAGCTAAGTGGCAAAGCCTATCAAAGCGAATGACACACGGCCGGGTCAGCCAACATATCTCCTGAGGAGTTCTTGGCTGATGACGCCCTCACTCTACCCAAATGAGAACTGTATCTTCAGGGCTATTACTGGAGGATTCCAGAGTGCTGATTTAGACCAGCCTGGGCTGAGGGCCCTGGGTAAAGGCGTTGCACTGAGCAGAGCAGAATGGAGTTCTTCTGACATAGAGTAACTGTCAACCCTCACCAAGCATCTTTCCATGTTCCAACCACAAAGGAAAACAATTGCTTTTCAAATAGCTGAACTATGTGAGCACAGTATAGGGTAGGATAAGGTGTGTGTGTGTGTGTGTGTGTGTGTGTGTGTGTGTGTGTGTGTGTGTGTGTTTAATCCTCAGCACAACTTCTACTTATCAAAATGAGTCCTTATAATTTAGCATGTCCAGCATTAGGGCTCTGCACCATGACTTTAACAGAGACCTTACATCATTAGCCAAGCAACGAATTTGTTGGCAAAAAGATTTTTAACACAGAACAAGGAAAATGTATTCATCAAGACCAAAGGCAATTGCTCGTAAATTATCTCTTCCTACTTAAAGCAAAGCGCTTATGTAAAGGACCATATTATTCACTGTAAAACTACCGTTCAGCACTGAAAAGATACTTGGTTATCTCAGAAATCCACTCTCTTGGAGACTTGTAAGATGTAAATTTTTTAATAGATGTTCTGTGTATGAGGCACTGAAGAAAGGCAGTACCAATGGGGTGACACAAGCCCGCCAACCCCTCACTCAAGAAGCTGAGACAGGAGGATTGTAATGTACAAGGCAACTGTCAGGACAGCCAGGATACTTACAGTAGACTTTGTGGCAAAAAGCAAAAACAAAACCAAATGAGCAAAAAGACAAGAATTTTGCAGACCTATTTCATGCCAAACCCTTTCCGCTATTTACTTATTTTTCCCGATAACTCTAACTCAAGGTACTGTAATTGTTGAAGGCATGGGAAGATTTTGCTGTGCTGTTAACTAAAAATAAGACACAGCTGGCCTCACCTCTACTTCTTGCCTTAACAGTTAAAGCCACTGCAAGAAAAATAAGTAAATAAAATAAAATGACAGGGATGAATTGAAGGCACTGTGTTACACTTTGATAAGCTAATTGCAATTGATGATACAAATTACTCACCAATTGCCTTTGAGAGACGGAGATTCGACAATCCCATTTGCTAAGAAGTCAGAGTTTTGAATCCAATTACAAACAGTGAATGTGGGAAGACGCATCTTTCTAATTACCAGTTACTCCTCAGGCTTTCAAATTTTAATTAAAGCAAATGATGAAATGTTAAAGCTACTGGAATTTTTTTTTTTTCTGTTTCAACTTCGATCACTAACAATTAGGAAAAACTATTTTAGGAACCCAATGAACCCTGTAGGGCCTGAGAGATGATTCAGCAGGTAAAGGCACTTGCCAGGAGCCTGACAGCTGAGTTCCATGCATGGTGGAAGGAAAGAACTGACCCTTGTGAGTTACTGTCTGATGACCTCACATGTCAATGTATGTCCTCCTACCCCAAACAAACAAACAAAAAAATGTAATTAAGCAAACAAACAAAGCATTTCTTAGGGGAGAAGGGGTTTATTATAACTCCTGGTCATAGGTTACAAACGCCAGTGTTGAATTTGTGCTTCACTTTCTCCTCTTGCACACATCTGCCTACAGGATGGTGCCGCCCTCAGAGGGCAGATCTTCTCATCTTAATTAATGTGATCAAGAAACCTCACACACACATAGATACTGCCAGGTGTCAACCTAATCTAGACAATCTCTCATTGGGACGTTCTTCCCAGGTGATGCTACACTGTGTCAAGTTGACAATAAAACTAAGCATCATAGGGAGGCAGAGGCCAGAGGATCACCGAAGACTTGAGGCCACCCAAGGTTATCAAGTTAGATCCTGTCTCGAATGAAAATAAAAATGTTAAAAGTCCAAATCGAAGTACAATATATATGAATGGAAATTATATCAATATACAGTATATAATGAATAAAACATTATTTAGTATGCCAACTAAAAGGGTTAAAACAAAACAATGCGTATTTTGGAACAGTCTGCCAGACTTCAGCAGGCCTCTAGACCTCAGCATAACTGACTCCATGATGGAAGGACCGTTTGGCACATTGGCAGCACCACCTGCCAAAGTGAAAACAAATCTAGTAGAAAAGGGAAATGATAAAGGTCAAAGCTAGAATCAAAAAAAGAAAGACAATCAATAAAATGAGACCCTGGCTCTACAAAAATGTTTTAAATGAGACTCTCTAGTCCGTCAATTAGGACAAAATAAAACAGTAAACACAATATCGGGAACATGAAAAGTGGTGTCCTTCAGTCCTTCAATAGGTAGATGTTAAATGTTTATGAAATAACTATCCTTAACGATTTTGTGATTATAATTTTGAAATTCTTGATTAGATAAGCAAAAGTGCTGAAAAATCACAAAACTCCCAAACTTCACACGAAAAGAAATCGGACAGCCTCTGACCCCCTGAAGTTAAAATGTACGATTTAAAGTCTTCCTACAAAGAAAGCACTAGACAAAAAAAAAAATTGAAATAAATAAAAGTTATTATCAAAACACTGAAGACTGACATCCCTCATATATAAAGTTACAAAGTTTTAACAAATTAATTTGACACTATATTAAAGGAATAATAACTTTTTTCTTGAGTGTACCCTAAAAAGACAAAGTTGACCAAACTTGAAAAAAAGATCAGTCAATGGAAGTCATCATTTCAATTGTAAAATAATAACGATAAAAGTATTAGTTGTCTCAGATTTAGAAAGTTGTTGACCTGAAAGGAATTTTATAACTAGAAAACTTCTACATGAAAACATATCAGAATTCCTTCAGACTTTTGTCTAAACGAAGACCTCTTCACTATGACAGAAGAAGCATGCTCCACTAGAAAAAAACACTGACAAATTGGTCATCATGCAATTTTAACTGTCAAAAGACACACATTGAGGTGTGGAAAAGATGTAACAGAGCTAGAATAAAGACTCACAGAAAATGTAGCCAACGTATATATTTAAATATGTAATCAAACTTTAGCAAGAAAAAAATGAACTCATTTTTGGGGGACATTGGGGGCTTTTTGAGGGGTTTGGCTTTGGTTTGGCTTGCTTTTTTTGTTTTTTGAGACAGGGTTTCTCTGTGTAGCCTTGGCTGCCTGGACTCACTTTGTAGACCAGGCTGTCCTTGAACTCACAGAGATCTGCCTGCCTTTGCCTCCCTGAGTGCTGTGATTAAAGGTGTGTGCCACAATGCTGAACTGAACTCAATCTTAAAACAGGGACAAAATATTTGAATTGGCCTCTCACCAAAGGTTTATGTTTGTTATACAAGCAAACCAAAAGAGACTGAAACCAGTAATCATTGAGCAAATGCAAACTGTAGGCACTGCTCTGAACTCCCCTGGCTAACATTGTAAACACTACCTGTGCCTCATGATCTCACAAATATTGAATACTTTGATAAAGTATTGTATCCAACAAACCTATGGCCAATATTCTACTAAATTGGAAAAAAATAAAAGCATTTCCACTAAGGTCAGGAACCAAAAAAAGTGTATATTTCCTCCACTCTTGTTCAATATAATGCTAGAAATGTTAGCTAGAGAAATAACAAGTCAGAGAAACTAAGGGATATGAACAGGAAAGGGAGAAATCAAAGTATTCTTATTTGCAGATGATATGATTCTACACATAAAAAAACCCCAAAGACATTAGCAGAAAAATATTAGAGCTGATAAACAACTTCAGCAAAGTGACAGTATAAAAATTAACATATAGAAATCAGTAGCCTTTGTGTATACCAATGCTGAAAAATAAATGAGAAAAACACTCCCATTCACAGTTGCCTCAGTAAAATAAAATAGTTTGGAGTAAATCTAAATAAAGAAGTAAAAAAAAAAAACCTCTAACAAAACAAAACAAAATCAATAAACAAAAGAAAAAATAAAGCCCTTTAAAATGCTGAAGGAAGGATACCCAAAATTGGAGAAGACACTAAAAAATGGAACAATTTTTTCATGCTCATGGATCAGAAAAATTAATGTAATAATGACTATACTACTATATCAATCAAACTCCCACGCCATCTTTTACTGAGATAGAAAAAAAATATTAACAACTCATATAAAAGCAAAAATGTCTCCAGCTAGCCAAAACAATCCTTGGGGGGGGCGGGGGAAACAATATTGGAGTTATCACCATACTTGATCTCAAGTTATATTATGGAATTATAGTAATAAAAAAGGCATGGTGCTGCTGGCACAGAAACATAACTGAAGGAAACAGAATTCTATAGGACCCAGATTAAAACACACACACACATTTACAGACACCCGACTTTTTTTTTTTTTTTTTTACAAAGATACTGAAAATACACATTGGAGAAACGAGCTTCTCCCACAAATAGTGCTTAGAATTTTGAAATTAGATCCATTTATCTCACCCATATGAAAAAACATCCAAGCAGATCTAAGATCTTAGTGGAAGACCTGAAACTCTAAGCTGATAGAGGGGAAAACACTACAAAATATCAGCACAGGCAAGGGCTTTCAAAACAGACTCCAGTCCCTCAGAAAATAAGGCCAATAACTGATGTCTCAGTCACTGTTTTACGGCTATGAAAAGATATAATGACCAAGGAAACTCTTATAAGAAAAAGCACTTAATTGGGGACTTGCTTACAGTGTCTGAGGCTTAGTCCATTAGCATCGTTGTGAGGAGCATGTCCTGTGATCTCTGTAGGCAGAGAGGAAGAGCCTGGGCCTGGCCTGGTCTTTTGAAACCCTCTGAGCTCAACCCCAGTGACATACTTTCTCCAACAAGGCTACAGCTCCTAATCCTTCTAATCCTTTCAAACAGTGCCACTCCCTGATGACTCAGCATTTGAATATATGAGTTTATGAGGGCCATTCCTTTTCAAGCCACCACAACTGACAAATGGGATCATGTGACACTGGAAATGCTCAGCACAAAGGGAACAACAGTTAACTCAGTGGTCACAACCTGTGGGTCATGACCCCTGTGTGGGTTAAATGACCCTTTTGGGGGTCAGGGAGGGCACATATCAGATATCCTGCTCATCAGATGTTTACATTCCAATTCATAACAATAGCAGAAGTACAGTTATCAACTTAGTTTCATGGCGGGGGGGGGGGGGGGGGGGGGGGGGGGTATCATCACAATATGAGGGACTGTATTAAAGGGTCACAGCTGGCAGCACAATCTGCATTAGCCCCCAGCCTGTGAGCAATGTCGGGCCTTCGTCTGTCTCTGCCTACCCACCTGAAGCATACTGCCAAGACACAGCTAAGACACAATGCAAACAGGCTGAGCAGAGACCTGCTCAGGCCACAACCCTCACTAGCAGTTATTCTGCTAGCAGCTTCTGGCTCTGATCTCACCTCACCCACCTACAGCCTACTGGCCAGATCCACCAAGGTCACAGAGCAGATAGACAGAGCAGAGATCTATGTGGGCAACACCCCACATTAGCTGCTGTTTCATGAGCACCTTTGAGGTCTAATCTCTCTCTGCCAGCCAGCAGCTTACTGGCCTGGCCCAAATGGGGCACAGAGAAGATACGCAGAGCCCTGTCATATCAATAAGGCCTGTAGAACACACTAGCAGCTTTGGGCTCTAGTTACCCTCAGCCGACCCCCACCCCTCCCCCCACCCCCCCACCTCCCCTCCCACCCCATCCCAACCCCCACCCCCCGCTTACCATCCTAACCCACGTGGGATACAGAGCAGATAGACAGAGCTGAGTCTGGCACAGACCAAGACTCACATTTGTTGCCATTTCAAAAAGGTCTGTGGAACACCTAAGCAGTTTCAAGCTTGAATCTCTCACAGGCCCCCAGCTGCTTCCTGACCCAGCCCATCTGGAACACAGCAGAAAGACAGAGCCCTGCCACCTCAAAAAGGACTGTAGGGCACCTGAGCAACTTTGAGCTTGGAAATCTATCAGCCTACTCCTTTCCTGCCTGACCCAAGTGGGATACAGTCAGAGAACCCAGATGAGCTGAGCTGGGTGCAGGCTCTAACGCCCACTGTCCAATATCCTGAGGAGGACTCTGGGGAGCCCTAGCAAACAACATTTGGCTTGGAGCTCACTTTATTTGCCCCCAACCTGCCTGGATAAGGATAAGTCTCATAAGGAGACTCAACCAAGGTATCCAGCAAGGGACAAATAATATAGAAAGCATGGTGCAACAGTAATAAAAAGCAGCATGGTACTGGTATAGAAAGAGGCTGGTTGATCAAGGGAATTAAATTGAAGACCTAGAAATAAACCCACATACCCATAGACAATTGGTTTTTGACAAAGAAGCCAAATCCATATGATGGAAAAAAGATAGCATCTTCAACAAATGGTGCTGGTCTAACTGGATAGCTACATGTAGAAAAATGAAAATAGACCCATATCTATTACCCTGCACAAAACTGAAGTCCAAATGGATTAAAGACCTCAACATAAAACCAGATACACTAAATCTGTTAGAAGAAAAAGTGGAGAAGAGCTTTGAGCTCATTGGCACAGGAGACAACTTCCTGAACAGAACGTCCACAGCTCAGGCCCTAAGATCAACCATTAATAAATGGGACCTTATGAAACTGAAAAGCTTCTGTAAAGTTAAGGACACTGTCAACAGAACAAAATGAGAGCCTACAGATTGTGAAAAGATCTTCACCAACCCTATATCTGACAAAGGGCTAATATCCAAAATATATAAAGAACTCAAGAAATTAAACACCAACAAACCAAATAATCCAATTAAAAATGGGGTACAGAACTAAACTGAGAATTCTCAACAAATGAATATCAAATGGCTGAGAAACACTTAAAGAAATGCTCAACATCCCTAGTTATCAGGGAAATGCAACTCAAAACGACTCTGAGATTCCATCTTACACCTATCTGAATGGTTAAGAGCAAAAACTCTGGTGACAGCACATGCTGGTGAGGATGTGGAGAAAGGGGAACACTCCTCCATTGCTGGTGGGAGTGCAAACTTGTACAACCACTTTGGAAATCAATCTGGTGCCTTTTCAGGAAATTGGGAATAACACTACCTCAGGACCCAGCCATACCCCTCCTGGGAATATACCTGAAAGATGCTCCACCATACAACATTTGCTCAACTATGTTCATAGCAGCTTTATTCATAATAGGCAGAATCCGGAAACAACCTATATGTCCCTCAATCAAAGAATGGATAAAGAAACTGTGGTACATTTGCACAGTGAAATACTATTCAGCTATTAAAAACAAGTAAATCTTGAAATTTGCAGGCAAATGGATGGAACTAGAAAAGATCACCCTGAGTGAGGTAACCCAGACCCGGAAAGACAAGCATGGCATATACTCACTCATAAGCAGACATTAGCCACATAATACAGGATAACTACACTATAACACAAAGGCAGAAACATCAACCAAGGACCATGTATAATGTGGTAGCACAGTCTCCTTGTGGATCCCACGGGTGGAGAATACTTTGGACATGTACTCTGGCCACCGAACTTAGATCACTTCCCCCTGGCAGGACTGCCTTGCCCGGCTACAGAGGCCTACGCTTGCAAAGCCTGAGAAGAAGAATACATGGTTTTGTTTCTCACTTGGACACATAATATACAGTATTGTGAATACAGTAACTAATAGTTTTTAGATACGTCAAAATTGCTGAAAGTGCACTCACATGGTCTCACCACAAAAAGGATAAGGATTTAACATGATGGATTCAAGCATCCCCATTTAATTATTCCACGTCACATTCATAAGTCATAAAACCACTTTGTGCAAGGATGCAAAACTCCAGTTTGTCAAATCACAGTTTTTAATAAATTTTAATTAAAGTTAAATGAATAGCAGTCAAATGAAAGAACAAGTGAGGATGCTGTGAGGTCGTAGCCGCTTGAGATACAGAAACAGTTGATTTCTAAGTTGTTCAGACGTCACAGCCTGGACTAACACGGACCTAGATGGCGAAAGCCAATTACTGGGCATGGCCCCTATGCCGACTTTACACAGGATGCTATTTTACAGTGAACATGTTTTGAATAAGGAGAAGCACACTGTGAATTATAATTCCTGAGCCAGTAACATGGTCACGTGGCGTCGTCATCAAGCATTATGTCTCATCATTGTTTTAAATTTGTACACACACACACACACACACACACATTATGGTCATGTGCCACTACACCTGGCTGCCTTAGTTAACTTTTTTTTTTTTTTAAGATTTATTTATTTACTATTATGTATACAGTGTTCTGCCTGCATGTACACCTGCATGCCAGAAGAGGGAATCAGATCACATTACAGATGATTGTGAATCACCATGTGGTTGCTGGGAATTGAACTCAGGACCTTTAGAAGAGCAGGCAGCACTCTTAACCACTGAGCCATCTCTCCAGCCTAAATTTTTTTTTATTTTAATTGTGTATCTGTGCAAGCATATGTGTGTGTATATGTGTGTGTGTGTGTGCAGGAATGTGTGTATGTGAATGGTGTGTGTGTATGTGTGAGTGGCATGTGTGTGTGTGTGTGTGTGTGTGTGTGTGTGTGTGTACAAATGTGCATGTAACAGCACATGCCTGAGGGCTCTGGACACCTGAGGGTTGGAGTTACAGGTGGTTGAGAGCTGTCCAATGTTGATGCTGAGAATCAAACTCAGGCAAGAACTCTCAACCACTGAGCCATCTCCCCAGCCTCACGTGCATGGCCACCACAAACAGATAAGTAATGTGCTGGCTGTTCTATGATGTCACACGGCTATGACAAAGAGTTGCTCAGCTCTGTCATACACCCAGGAGCTCACCATCGTGGGCATAGTCCATTGCTGAGTGGCACATGGTTACGCAGCACGTGGTGATATTTATTGAGGGCATAACTTTCTTAAGTCTGAACGTCCAACCAAAGAGTCTAAAACTGGGCACTGGTCAGTTGTAGAACTTCCTGTCACTGGAGTTGTGCCACCAGCTATAATGAGTGATCTCAACCCTCAGGCTAAGAAGCACTGGTCTAGTGACACAAAACTGAGGAGAAGCCAGTAGGTGTGACTGACTCAGGCTCTATGTAGAGAATGAGGTTCGGAGTCCGTATTTCCCCAACCCAAATCCTCCTAATTCCCCTAGGGAAGGCCACTGCAGATTTTAAAATGGAAATTTAGTGCTTGGCTCTTGATAAGTGAAAAAAAATTCCACCTAGTTCTACGTGCAACCAACACATTTACCCAGCGTCAAATCCTGCTGAGACAGGCAAGCTTAGGAAATAAATATGTACTAACCTGAGACTCCACTTGTTTGTGTTGTGTACCCTGTGTGTGTGTGTGTGTGTGTGTGTGTGTGTGTGTGTGTGTGTGTGTGTGTACAGTTTCTAGGACTGTAATTTGCCAGCCTAACTCCTTTACCTCTGTGTACTGTTCGCGTACAGTCTTCTCTGGTCAATGCACATCACAACCTCAAGACTGCTCAACTGGCAGGATGCCCACAAAATAAGGCACAACTGCCCTCAAGTTAAGCTTTAGGGAGAATCTGCTATTACCACCTTGCGTCTATGTATCATGGGCACTGCATATGGTTAAATCCAGGTGCATTATGGGAAGGAACACATGTAGTAGAAAACTGATCGCATGACCCAATCCAGCAGTCAAAACAGAGGCCCACCCTCGCTCTGCCCCTTAGTAACCACACTCCTTCTGTTGAATGCCATAAAGGGAAACCACAAAAGGTCCACAGTCCTGTGGCCTGCTGGTCCTCTACAGCATGTTCTGATTGGCTTTTAAGTCAGTATGGTCTTTTTATTCATTCTAGAATAAAATGCCAAAAACACAACGCGGCGATGCCGTTGTCTGAAGTTAAAATAGAGTAACAATGTAAAATATATTTTCATCTATACTAAATAGTCCATTTGGAATCATTCTGGTACCCATTACACACTGTCAATAGAATAAAAAAAAAAAACTCAACACAGTCAAAAGTATTTAAAATTGCATACAAAAATATTTATAAAAAAGTATGGAAGTGAATCTGTCTAGTGGAACATATGGGAGGGAGGGAGGGTACAAATGGACGAGATGGGGCTATGGGGGATGGCTTCAGCATATATTATACGCTTTACGGAAATGTCCTTAGCAATACAGTGGTGAGTGAACATGTAACAATAAAAAGTATTTCTATTGGCTTTTCAAGGCATTAAGACAAAATAAATTCCCGCTGACTTGCAGCATCTGTTGGGCATGTTTGATTCTTTACAACTTTTTTGTGTGGAGGGGTTCAGAGGATCAAAGTTTTAGTGTCCGCTGTTGGCGTGCTTTCAGATGTGAAGTGTACATGTTGAGGGAGTGCACTACATGGACAAATTCTGTTGTCTGTGTTAAACACTCGGAACAGGGCAGTCCGGGGCAGCAGCGTGGACACACTAGATCCTGTTTGCTGATAGTGATACACCACCCAAGCCTGGGCCAGTTCCTCCTGCCCCCCCCTCCCCCGGTCATGCGAGAAGATTCTGACAGTTTCAAAATAAATCAAGGATCTGTGGAAACAGAACCCACGGGACTCGGAATGGGGCGGTGAGCGCCTGTGATCCCAGCACTCAGGAGCTGCATGGCATGACCGAGGACAACCTGGGCTGAATGAAATCCTGGGGTGTGTGTGTGTGAGAGGGGAGAGGCGGATAAGGTCATGTTCTTAAAGTCTTCCCTATTCTGTCCTGAACTTTCCACATCTACTCTGAATCCCAGAGCTGTCCTAGAGCCCCTGCTAAAGTATTTTCACGTTCCTCCTTAAAGGACAAACATCTGTGACTTCAAGTTGCCCTCTCCTTCCTGCCCCATGTCTCTCTGAACACACGCAAAGACACACACACACACACACACACACACACACACACACACACACATCTTAAAGGACAAATTCTACATTTTCCTAATTTCCCCAAACAAACCCATGGGTAGAGACAATGAGGAGAAATGCAGAAAATGTAAGTTTGTATAGTATATATACTTACATATAGTGTACAGTATACAGCATGTACTGTTTATGTGATATACACACACACACACTTAGGTATCTGTTTTTTATTAAGAAAATATTTAAATTAATGCCGCTTTCTATGTTTTATAATTTCTTTCTGCTACTCTCTGTCCTGAAATAAAATATGTAAAATTAAAAGTAAGAATTTCTTGTAGGGAAAATGCTCACTAAATTTACATTTAGTTGATATAAAGTTTTCTGCCAGATAATATAAACTTATGATCAGAGGAAAATTAAACATGTGGCCAGGGTCTACTTTCCCACAGCAATGCCTGAGGCAATTTAAATATCAGTCTGATGTGTTAATTTCTCCTTCCGAGGGCGATTGCTTTGGGGAGTGGGGCAGGCATGATTGGTGAAACACATCCACCTGTGCTGTGCTTGGTGTGGAAGGAAAGCCCCAATGGGCTGCTGTGCTAACAACTGGCCACAAGAGGGCGCAAGTTTCACAAAACAGCGCTGCCCCACTTCGTGGGTGGAGCTAGGTATGCTGAAGAAAGCTTCAACACAAATTGTCTTTAGAGTAACAAGTTAAATCGGATGGCTAATAGCATCCAAATAGAAACTGGAGATTCTAGCAAGAAAAGAAACAGTAAGCGCTTTTTCCAAATCCCCATTTTAAATGGCCCAGGGGGAGTTCCTGCACAGCCATCCTTTCTGGCTATTGCCGCCCCCCGCGCTTCCCCCCCCCCCCCCCCCCCGCTTCCCCCTCCACCACACACACACACACACACACACACACACACACACACACACACACCATCCTGAGTAGGGCATGTCTCTTCCCCTCGGTGTTTAACCCTTTCTTCTCTTTGGATCTCTGGGTGGCATAAATCTCTCTGGTTGGGAATGGTAACCACATAATACAGTGAAGTGCACACTCATACAATGACTTGACTTACATTTAAGGAGTCTTAGTAAGGTGGTTGTATAGTTTAAATGTGGAATCAAGCAAAAGTCAGTGATTGACCATCATTTCAGCCAAGGGAACCAAGCCAGGGCGCTCTCTCTCCTCTGTGTTCCACAGGGGCATTAGTTCGTCGTTTTTATTATAACTTATCCCATCTTGATGAATACAAGAATGTGTGTAGGGAAACGACAACGCAACACTTAGTCCAGGAAAAGGGTAAAGATCAAAGAAGCATTATTCAGGCAGAGACCCTGGCTTTGTGCCCCGCCCCACACCATGCCTGATCCCTCTGGATATTTTTTTCTTTTCTTTTTTTATTAATTTATTCAGATTACATCTCACTTGTTATCCTCTTGCTTGTCTTCTCCCGTTCCTCTCTCCCTCCCTATTCTTCCTCTGAGTGCCACCAAGCCTCCCCACCAAGAGGAAGTGGTCAAATATGGGGCACCAGAGTTCATGTCAGAGTCAGTCCCCGCTCCCCACACAACCTTGGCTAGATCTGAGTAGGGGTTCAATATTTACTGAATGTATTGTCCTTGGTTGGTGCAGTGGTTTGAGCAGAACCCCCTGGGTCCAGATCCACCAGCCTTGATGGTCTTCTTGTAGGCTTCTAGGACCGTCTGGATCCTTCTATTTCCCCATTCTCCCATACTTCTCTCACCCAGAGTCCCAATAGGAAGTCCCAGCACCTATCCCAATCTCCTGGTAAGTGAAAACTTTCTGGGGACATCCCTGTTGGGTTAGTGTCCAATTATAAATGAGTCTAATACCATGTGAGTCTTTCTGAGTCTGGGCTAACTCACTCAGGATGATCATTTCTAGTTCCATCCATTTGCCCACAAATTTTAGGCTTTCCTTGTTTTTAATAGCTGAGTAGTGTTCCATAGTGTAAATGTACCACAGTTTCTTTATCCATTCTTTGACTGAGGGACATTTAGGTTGTTTCCAGGTTCTGGCTATTATGAATAAGGCTGCTATGAACATGGCTGAGCATATGTCCTTGTTGTGTGCTGGAGCATCTTCTGGGTATATTCCAAGGAGTAGAATAGCTGGGTCTTGAGGTAGCCCTATTCCCAGTTTTCTGAGAAAGCACTAGATTGATTTCCAAAGTGGTTGTATAAGTTCGCACTCCCACCAGCAATGGAGGAGTGTTCCCCTTTCTCCACATCCTCGCCAGCATGTGCTGTCACTTGAGTTTTTTATTTTGGCCATTCGGGTGGGTGTAAGATGGAATCTCAGGGTCATTTTGACTTGCATTTCTCTGATGACTAAGGATGTTGATTTTTGACAAAGAAACCAAATCTATTCAATGGAAAAAGGACAGCATCTTCAACAAATAGCGCTGGTCTAATTAGATGTCTATATGTAGAAAAATGCAAGTAGACCCATATTTATCACCATACACAAAACTCAAGTACAAGTGGATTAAAGACCTCAACATAAAACCAGAGACACTAAATCTGTCAGAAGAAGAGGTAGAGAAGAGCCTGGGACTCATTGGCACAGGAGACAACTTCCTGAACAGAACACCAACGGCCCAGGCCTTAAGGTCAACAATTAATAAATGGGACCTCATGAGGCTGAGAAGCTTCTGTAAGGCAGGAGACACTGTCAACAGAACAAAGCAACATCCTACAGACTAGGAAAAGATCTTCACCAACCCTACATCTGACAAAGGTCTAATGTCCAAAATATATAAAAAGCTCAAGAAATTAATCACCACCAAACCAAATAACCCAATCAAGAAGTGGGGCTCAGAACTAAACCCTGTGGATATTTTAATCAGAACCTCGACACTTTCACCTTCTCAGTTAATCCCCCATTGTTCAATGTGACAACAACCAGATACAGTCATCAAATGGTTTAGGTATGAAATTATGTGCACCCTTCTTTTTATTTTATTTTTCTTTTTATGGTAGCTATAGTTAAAATGTTAGCTGCATGTAGTGGCTGGCTCCATGTATCAACCTTACACAAGCTAGAGTCATCAGAGAGGAAGGAGCTTCAGCTGAAAAAAAAAATATGCCTCCATGAGACCCAGCTGTAAGGCATTTTCTCAATTGGGGATTGATGGATGGTGCCATCCCTGAGCAGGTGGTCTTGGGTGCTATAGGAGAGCAGGCTGAGCAAGCCATGAGGAGCAAGCCAGTAAGCAGCCCCCTCCACGGCCTCTGCATCAACTCCTGCCTCCAGGTTTCTGCCTGTTTTCTGTCCTCACTTCCTTCGGTGATGGATTATGGCCTGAGAGTGTAAGCCAAATAAACCCTTTCCTCCTTGCTTTTTGGTCATGGGGTTTCATTGCAGCTATAGACACACTAACTAAATAAGGAAAAGGCTGTCTCGACTTGAGTGTGGCCACACCAGTGAGTAATCCCAGCACTCAAGTTCACCACACCACACACACACACACACACACACACACACACACACACACACACACACACACGTTCTCTCTCCCTTCCTCCCTTCCCCCCCACCCCCTGCCCCTCGGGTCTCTCTACATAGCCTTGGCTGTTCTGGAACTCACTACCTAAACTAGGCTGACCTCAAACTCACAGAGATCACCTGCCTCAGCCTCCTAGGTGCTGGAATCAAAGGTGTGCACCACCACCATGCCTGGCTCTGCTCGCTGTGTCTTATTGCCATAGCACAACTTTGGAAAGGACAATGCACCCGAAGTTCTCATTTTTCCCCTTTAAAACAGGAACTGGATCTTGCCGATCAACCTGACTCTTTACAAATAACAGACTGTGTGGTCAATGCGATTGCCTTCTGAATAAACTGTCAGTCACATTTTAATGACACTCCATTAGAGAGGTGGTGTTGGGGGCTGGAACAGTAGGTTTTCCTCTCACCTAACCCGGGGGACCAGCTTTGTATGAGTGACAGGAACTGAAAACCAGGAAGAGGGAGATGTGGGTGGTCTGCACGCTGAGGTATGACCTATCTGTGCCACAGTGTCGCTTGCCGTTGCCAAGGCTATTGCCAGCAATTGTAAATGTCTGTCACCAAAACTCCTGACACAAAGGACCCACTTGACATACTCTGTGCCAAGGCAGCAATTCCAGTGAGTATAAGGCTCTGCTGGGTAGTGTAACAAGCCAATTATAATCCTGACACAATCAATTTTTCTTTTCTTTTTTTTTTTTTTAATTGTGGGAGCACTGCATTAAAATATATACAATTGTCTAAAAAGAAAACAATAAAAGCTATTTCTGGTAAAAGAAAAAATCGAAAGCCATTTCCATTTTTACTTTTCTACTTGTTTAATGCTCTTCTTGTGTGGCTTAATTTTTTCCCAGACAGTCATTAAGTAACGACCTGGGGACATCCCAATGACATTAGAAACAGACACATAATTCATGCAGTTTCTCCTACTTTAGTTGCAGGGAAACTGCAGGCTCCAAGAGCAGCCCTGTCCTTCACAGAAGATGTCTTTGCTCAGTTCCCGTTATACATTCTCAGAGAAGTTTACTTCGTGGAAGACTTTCAGAGCCTTAGGCAGACACTGAGCCGGTGGGTTAGGAATCCACCACACAGGAGCCAAGTTTCACACTCAAAACCTGTCTAAAAACAGCGTACGGGAAGCTGTGTCCACACAACATGGGCTTGCTGTCCAAGGAGAGGCTGCCACCAGAGAAGTGCCTCTCAGTGCCTACTCTTCCTTATGTCTTAAAGAATACAACATGACAGAGAAGAGACAGAAAAGCACGGGGTACCTCAGGCACAGGTGTATTTTAGTCATTTTTTTGTTGTTGTTGTTCACTCCCAAAGAAGGTCTGATTATGAACCAAGCTTTTAAAAAGATAGGACAAGCAAAGTTCTTGTCCTCTTTATAAACCATAGGCCACATGTCACTATGCTACGCCAGAGCAGAAGGACCAAGTCACAGATATCTGAACAACAACGTTGTGCCAAAACATTGTTCTAGAGTGTTATATTCTCTCTCGTTCTCTCTCCCTCTCTCTCTCTCTCTCTCTCTCTCTCTCTCTCTCTCTCTCTCTCTCTGTGTGTGTGTGTGTGTGTGTGTGTGTGTGTGTGTGTCTGTATCTCTGTCTCTGTCTCTGTCTCTGTCTCTCTCTGTGTGTGTATCTGTCTCTGTCTCTCTGTGTGTGTCTCTCTCTGTGTCTCTGTATCTCTGTCTCTGTCTCTGTCTCTCTGTCTCTCTCTGTGTCTCCATCTCTGTCTTTGTCTCTCTGTCTCTCTGTCTCTCTCTGTGTCTCTGTCTCTGTCTCTGTCTGTCTCTCTCTGTGTCTCTGTCTCTGTCTCTCTCTGTGTGTCTCTGTCTGTCTCTCTCTGTGTCTCTCTCTCTCTCTCTCTCTCTCTGTCTCTCTCTCTCTCTCTCTCTCTCTCTCTCTCTCTGGTTTGGTTTTGGTTTTCCAAGACAAGCTTCCACTGTGCAGTCTTGGCTGTCCTGGAATTCACTCTATAGACCAGGCTGGCCTTGAACTCATGGAGATCCATCCACCTGTGCCTCTTAAGTGCTGGTCATTCTCCTTCTTTTATCTTCCCCTCTTCCCCTTACACCCTCCACCTCTGCTTCTCTGTTCTGTCTTTTCCCATTAAAATGAAAGCTCATGGTGAACATGAGACCACTGTGTGCTTATCTTTTAGTCCTCATAAGAAACTCTCCTTTAGCCTTGCCCTGGAAGGGGCAGCCCTGTGAACTGGGAAGTGGGAGTGGCTATCTTTTCTCAAGCCTGTCACCTGCCCCACTCTCCTCTCTCAGAGTCATCAGCCTACACCAGTGTCAAGTCCTTTTCTAGTTTAGAAATTGTAGCCCCCCCCCCAACATCTTTATGATTTAACTGGTGCAAAAACACATTTTATTTGCCTGATGTAATTGTGCTGAATAAGCTCACCCTTTCTAGTTCTTTCTGAACTCTGGTTGGCTGGTTTAACTCAGCTGTTCTGGCTCAAACTCCTCTCCAAGCTGATCGATTCAAACTGGCTTCTCTCAGCTCCTCACTGAATTGCTCTGCCTTAAACTAACTGGCAGTTGGCTCTAATCTTCTGGCTTCTTCTTATTCTCTGGCTTCACCTGCCTCTACTGACCTGTACTGACCTATATGAACTCACAAACAAATTCAGCTCTACAGCACTGACTCCCATATGACAGAACTATCCTGAACTCCCTGTGCTGCTCTTAAGTAGCCTCTCTTTCCCATCCTGTTCTCATGAGAGTTGGGTGTATCCTGTCTCTGACTCATTCTGTCAGATCTTTCTCTGATTCATCACTTTGTCTGCCCCTCGATTAGACGTCACTTTCAAACATGATGGCAGCCTCCTTCTACAAACTAATTTTACCTTAAAGGAGTGTGCTAGTGGCCTGTCTGTATTCCAGCCAGAGGGATTAACAGTGTGTGGTGTGTCTGCATTCCAGCAGGACCACACTAAGTCTTTGGATGTGATCCCTTACCAGAGCAGCCATATTGCTGGATTAAAAGTCCTCTATACACTGAATCTCAAATACAAAAGGTTTTCTATTGTGGTGGGACCCCGTTAAAATAGGTAATAAAAAGTATTGCCTACAGTTCATTTTTGACACCACAGTCCTCACTCAGGTTTCCTCTCTCACTAGCGTCCAGGCTGACTGATTTCTAGCTCTCTTTTAATCTCTGGCACTCCTGTTCCCATAGATGTTTTATGCCCTTAATTTTACCCTATGAATTTCTTGAGGAAAGGGCTTTATTTGTTCTCCGAGATCAGAACTCCTTTAAATGCTTCCCTTTTCTCATCACAGGCTGCTGCGTGACTATTCCCCATTCATTTATCCCATTCACAAGTTTTTGTTAAGGAACAAACCCTCTATAACAGAGACCGTGTCTGGGTACTAGGGGCAAGCAGACAGGGCGCAAGGGGACTCCCACCCTCGGTTCTGCCTCAGTTCATCCTGTGCCTTGGGACATAGCGTGGTTATAGGTAAAGCCCATTTGGGGCAGCAGTCCTGGTCTAAGAAGCAAGCATAGCTTAGATATAGCAGATTGCGACCAAGGCTTGTCAAGAGTGAGACTTAATGTGAGAAGTGGGCTAAGT
Organism: Acomys russatus; assembly: GCF_903995435.1. NCBI lineage: Eukaryota > Metazoa > Chordata > Mammalia > Rodentia > Muridae > Acomys > Acomys russatus. The sequence goes on along the minus strand of NC_067164.1, from coordinate 27,356,864 downwards.
CAACCTGCACTACGATTGTGACAAATTTGTCACAACTAGATGCGCCAGAGACTCGATTCAAAACCAAAAGGAAAAGGCTAAAAAGGAGAGAGGTCTAGACACACACACACACACACACACACACACACACACACACACACATACACACACACACCCTCAGTGTTTTTCTGCTGTTTTAAATAAGAGTGGATTCCTTTGGAGAGCTCAAGCTGAAAAGGAAAAGCTCTATGCCATGACAGGAGAGTGACAGCAGAGACAGCTAACAAGGGGCACCCAGGGACACTTACTGAAATGCTATAAAAATTCAGGGAACAGGACCATTATTTGAATTGGGAGTAGTTGGCATATTTGAACCCGAACAAGGTTCCTGAGGCACACTTCTCAAAAGGGACCCTAGAGTTCTAAGATCCTTCAGAAAGAGTGGAAACCCCAGGATCAAAGGTGTTCATGTCATCTGAGGACATGAGATTAACCTAAGCTCCCCGTGGCTGGGTACAGGACACTGGTGGTTAAAGCATACACAGTCATCCAGCTCAAAAATCTGCTTAATCGTGGAGTCTGTTAACATGCCCCCCTGTGTCTGCAATAAAGAGGCCTCCCAGAACACTTCCAGGAGCAACATCCTACCCCACCCCCAGAACAGCCAATTTGTTTGTTTGTTTGTTTGTTTGTTTGTTTTGAGACAGGGTTTCTCTGTGTAGCGTTAGCTGACCTGGAGTCACTTTGTAGACCAGCTTGACTTTGAACTCACATTGATCTGCCTGACTCTGTCTCCTGAGTGCTGGGGTTAAAGGTGTGCACCACCACGCCTAGCTAAAGAGAGCCAGTTAGTAAAGAATTGAACCCCGGGCCTTTTGGTTTAAGGTCTAAAGTCTTAATAGTTGAGGTATCCAGTCCCAACAATACTTCTATACAACCCAGATTGTCAATAAGACTAAATAAAGACGATTGGGTCCTGGCTATTATTTTCAATGTTTGGCAGTTCCGTTTCCATAAATGTCTTATGTCCTTAAAATCATCACCTAAGAAAGAGCACATACATCCCACAAATGCCTTTGCCCTGCACAGCCTACTCTCAAGAACTGACATATACTGCTAAGCTTGGAAGCTACCACCTGCTGTTCACAGCCAGCTCTGTCAGCAGGCCTGCCTCACTGGTGTCAGTGCATCAAAAGATGCGTGTGTGAATAGTGCCCACTTTGACAGAGACTCACACACAAGTCCCAGAGACACCAAGGGGAATCTTCAAGAGTGTGAAATTAAGAAGAATCACTACAATCAAGGTGTTTGGAGGGAGAGGAGTACATGCTTGTTACATAACTTTCATGTGCTTCTTGTGAAGAAATGTATGGAAGACACTATAAAGTTTGAAATGGGATTTGGCTTTGAATCTTGGATCTATACTCACCAATTACATGACCCTGGGAAATCTACCCTCCTCTCTAAGCCTAGTTTTTAATTTTTAAGTGATTTTAATACTGAGACAGAAGTTTTTAAAATGTATTATTATTTTTAGTTTTCTGCATGTGACGTGTGCTGTATGTGTGTATTGTGTGTGTGTGTGTAGTATGTCTGTACATGGTGTATGTATAGTGTGTATGTAGTGTGTGTGGTGTGTGTGTGTGTGTAGTGTTTGTATGTGTTTATTCGAGTGTGCACGTGAATACAGATGCCTACAGAAGCCAGGACCAATCCCCTGAAGCCAGAGTGACAGGTGACTTGGAGCCACCAGACTGGCTGCTGGGAATCAAACTTGGGTCCTTGCAAGATTAATAAGTATTCTTACCGCCTGAGCCATCTCTGCAGCCCTGAGATAAAAATGATGACTATGGATTGCATCCCATCAATAAGGTGTCTAAAATGTGCATCAACAAAAGTGCTCTCTGTACATATTCTTCCAGATTTCCAAGTGTAAGTAATCTATGGCATCGTTTATTTCAAGAGCTGAAGAAATTCTTCAAAGAAAATGTGCTCACCTGTATTCATATCTTATCAACTACCATTGGGGAAAAAGCATTTTTAAGACAGTCCGTGCAGAAGGAAAGAGATTGTGAAGATTTGGTCAGTCAACCACACTGCCACTGTGAAATAGAAACACTGTGCCGTCATGAGGCATGGCTTCTCTCTCACAAAAAGCATAAATGCTTGGAAATGAACCCAGTGGCCTCCGTCTCTGTGTCAGTGAGCCAATATTACAAACGCAGAGGGACATGACTTATTTTTCGCTTTAGTATTTTGTCCTTGTTAGAGTAGACCAGTCAGTGGGGCCAGAGAGAGGGCTCGGGGTTCAGAGTGCTTGCCGCATTTAAGGGCACCTGAACTCCTTCCCAGCACCCAAGTGGGGTGTCTCTCAATTGCCTGTAACTCCAGCTCCATGGGACCCAAAGCCCTCTGTGGTCATGAGTACACACACACACACACACACACACACACACGCGCGCGCGCGCGCGCATATAAATTTTACAAAGTAGAGGTGATCTTTTTTCAAAAGTAGGTAGTTATGAGCAATAAACAAACCAGCAGTATAAATAGAACATTTTGCCCATGGCAGCCGTTGAGTGTCAGGAAGTAGAGGCCGCTGCGTCACTTACGGCACAGTAAACGGAAGTACTTGTATAACACCCTACACAGTGTCACAGGTCACCATGGAATTCAGAACACTGGCAAACAGTTAAAGACACTGAAAAATAGTGTCAGACGGGCAGCAATCGGGGCATTGCGTGGTCTGGATGTAAGAAAGCCAGTGACTCCCACAGACCATCAAAAAGTTTTCCAACGCGACACTCTTCCATAATGAGCAGAACAGGCAGACCGCAGATCCATCCGTCCGTAAACACCTACTCCAGGACTCACTGCCTTTGCACTTTAAGCCGTTCCTGCTCACGCCAAGGCCAGCTACCCTCACTGATGGCTCAGCATGCGCAGTGAGGCAGAGCACCCACCAGCTCTGAGCAAGAAGCACAGTCCATTCTAGTCCTCCAGGCTCATTTTTAGGAAGCCAAAAAGAACGGGCCTCCTGAATCACTAATCCCTTACATTAAACTCTGAAATGTATCCATGCACATTAAAGCGCCGGGGACCATGGGCCCTCATAATCTTGATTTAACAGATGGTTCAGTCAGAATCCACAGGCTCCCAACTGCTCAGGGCGCCCGCCCTTCAGATGAGACGCATGCGTGCTAGTCACTGCCAGCATTTAACTGCTGCGCTCCAAAAGGCTGCTCTGTGATTGAGGAGGGATACCAGGATTCAGATATTCGAAGAAAAGCACAGAGCAGCAGGGAGTACATTGGCCAGAAGAGAAGAAAGTATTTGTCTGCGGAACATGGACTAAAATCGCCTATTTTATTTACTTACAGGGCGACAACCTGACGAACGTGTTTTCCTTCTTTAATGGGAAATTACATTTGCTGACACAGTGTTTAATGACTTCGGCAAAATGCGGTCTTTAGTGATGTCAGGGATTGGTACTATCCCTCCAAGGCATCCCTCTGGAACCGGGGCTGCTGAGCAGCAGTGGATGGAGCCATGTTAAGCCAACCATCCCAAGAAAACAGAACCACGAGGGGTGTGTGTACGTGTGTGTGTGTGTGTGTGTTCCTGAAATGGATCCAAAGGGCACAGATACGAAAGTGTGGCACGCATGAGAACACTCTGAATTCCGTGAGCGCGGGTAGAAGAATGTGGGGCACCATCACAGTCTATTCCCAGCGAGCATTGGTAAGAAATTATTCTATCTCTGTGGTGGTCTGATGCAGAGGCCATGGAGAGGTGCTGCTTACTGGTTTGCTCCCCATAGCTTGCTCAGCCTGCTTTCTTATAGTACCCAGGACCACCAGCCCAGAGATGGCACCCACCATGGGCTGGGCCCGCCCCCATTGATCACTAATTGAGAAAATACCCTACATCTGGATCTCATGGAGGCATTTCCTCAACTGAGGCTCCTTCCTCTCTGAGGACTCTAGCTTGTGTCAAGGTGACACAACACTAGCCAGGGGGCTTTGAGAGTCTAAAGATTAGCGCCATCACCACTTTGCTCTCTCTGAGTCCTCCTTTGTGGTTCAGTATGTGAGCTCTCGGCTTTCTTGTTACGGTAGCAGTGCCTGCCACTTGACGCCATGCCTCTGATGCACCATCATGGAGTCTTACATATCTGGAATCATAAGCACAAATAAACCCTGTTGTTGTCGAAAATATAAAAAAAATGACTAATAATGTTTATTATTAAATTAGCCTATAATTATTACGGTGATATTATCTAACCTGCTATCATAATCAATAGAAGACAAACTAACCTGCTGTATTTTAGAATAAGCCTCATTTTACCTGGAGCTGGGCAGATATTAACCCCTTAAACTACCTCCCATTAGCTCTCAGCCTCCACCCCATGTCATCTTCTTTAATTTTTTTTTAGGTTTTTGGTTTTTTGTTTTGGTTTTTAGAGACAGGGTTTCTCTGTGTATCCTTGACTGTCCTGGACTTGCTTTGTAGATCAGGCTGGCCTCGAACTAAGAGCAATCCGCCTGCCTCTGCCTCCCAAGTGCTGGGATTAAAGGCGTGTGCCACCACCGCCCAGGCTTCTTTAATCATTTTTACCTGGGCTATTTCCCATCCATCCAAAATACTTGCTTACACTGTTCACCTGGGCCGCTTCTTTCCATGTGGAACTTCAGAGTTTCTCTCTCTCTCTCTCTCTCTCTCTCCTCCTCTCTCCTCTCCTCTCTCTCTCTCTCTCTCTCTCTCTCTCTCTCTCTCTCTCTCTCTCTCTCTCTCTCTCCTCCAATAGCTCTCTCCCCTACCCAAGATCCTCCTCTCCTCAAAGCCCTCCAACCTTAGCTCCACCCCTTAACCTGCCCTGCCCAGGTGTAGGCTTTTATTAACCAATCAACTTTAAATGAGGTAGAGCAAGGTTCACATAGCTGATGTGCCCTCTTTCTTTCTGAGCCTGTTTGAGGTGTGACCGCCTGCTTCTCTGTGTGCTTCTGTCCCACTGTGCCCACCGTGCTCATCAGAGCCCAGATCATCGGAGTCAGCCCCTTTTCTCGTCAGCGGTCTGTCGGAGATGTCGCCACGGTGATGAGCACCTGGGTTAGCCTGCTGGAGCCACAAAATGATAAACGTTTTAGGAAAGAAAATAGTATGCAGATCTGTCACCCGAAAAGCAGAGAACATTCATCTGAAAATTAATGGTTTGGGGAAATCGTTCACTATAGCAGTACACATCCCGTGGTAAACTATCCGTGTAGTCAGGAGGAAATAACAGCAAAATGAGGAGGATTACATGGGTTCCTTTAAAAACCGTCTGTGGATACAAGGGCTGTCCTGGTTTGTATCTGAAAATTTCCCCAAGGCCATGTGTTGAAAGCTTGCTTGTTAAAAAAATAATAATAATAACGTAAAATAAAGGAAAGGAAAGAAGGTGGGTGAGAAAGAAGCGCACTCCAGACAGGAGGGATGGTAACTGATGAGGAGGGATCAGGAAAAAAAAAAAAGCAAGACTGAAACTCAGCCCAGGACATCTTAAATCCTTCAGCACCTGCTCCGCTTGTGGTATAGTAATGTGAGGTCCCGCAGGCTCGGGCAGCCTTGTACCTATGACTCTTTGACCTACAGTCCTTAATGGCTTCCCACTGTCTGTGGCTTTCTTAAGAACACATTCTACATTGTTGACACTGCCAACACCCCGAGGTTTCTATTACAGTCTCTGCTTTGCGCTCTCAACTTTACGTGTTGCCCTCTCATGAGCTGCCTGCCAGGATCCTAACCCTGGCACGCACTGACTTGACTCCCAGGCTGTCTTTGAAATTTTGGTGGGAACCCCCATGACTTTTTAACTCTTGCATTCTGCATACCTACAAAACCTGTGTCGTGTGCTGATGCTAAGTTCTACTTCCAGCTTGGACAGTAGCCCATGAATTCTTGGACAAAGGCTAACAGGGCCTCTGGGTGCCTTGGCAGCTGCTCCCAGGAACAACATTTTTCCTGGATGGTCCTGTGCAGGCGAGGTATGACTGTGAAGGTTTCGCAGATGAGTTTACAATCGTACGCCCTTAAGACCTACAATGAACAGAGTTTGGTCAACTTTGGAAATCCCCTCAAGGCACCGCTCCTGGCGTCCCACTTACAGATGATATTTTTGCACGTTGATCTCTTTGACAGCCAAGCGGTCCTTGTCTACAAAACTCACTCCTTTTCCCCTCACCATGCACATTTTCTCACATCTTCCTTTCAGCATCTTACTTCAGCTCTTAAGCCGCCTCCTGCCTTGTCGTGAATGCTACTCTGTCCGGGGAGACTTCCTCTGCAAGATCCGGTAGTCAGTGGTCCTCAGCCTTCCTAACGCTACGATACTTTTAATACAATTCCTCATGCTGTGGTGACCCCCCCCCCAACCATAAAGTTATTTTGTTGCCACTTCATAACTGTAGTTTTGCTTCTGTTATGATTGTAATGTAAATATCAATGTCTGGGTTTTCATATGGTCTTGGCCAACCCCTGTGACAGTGTCATTCGCCTACCAAAGGGACTGAGACCCACAGATTGAGACCCGCTGCCTTAGTCTGTTTTCTTTAAGTTCAGACTCGCACAAAGTTTCAAGGCATGGACAAAAACAGACAAACTATTTGCCAGAATATGACATAAATGACCTTTACTCTGATTCTTGAGAGATAGAGTTTTCCTTCCCATTTGGAACTTGAGCCTGACCTTCCCCACGCACATTCCTATTAACATCCTTGGGGGAGGGGTTGGGGGGCAGGGGGAGGCAGGGGGATAGGGGGATGGGGTAGGGGGGCAGAGGGATAGGGGGGGGCAGGGCTCCTCTGTGCTGCACAAAGAAACACTCTAACAAGGCAAAAGTGTCCTGCCAGGCACTTTGTTTTCTTCAGAAGGGATGTGCCCTTGGCCTAGTTGGGCTTGCTGGCACACGGGGACAGGAAACTTTTGTGCTAAGGCAGGTGTTAACTGCCTCTCATCCCGCTGGTGGGAGTGCTTCTTCAGAGTCTGTCTTGATTGGTAAGTCAGCACAAAGGAGAATGGTGTGACAGGGGAGTCAAACCTCAGGAAAGTACCAGGACATACCACAAGATGGTGGAGATGGTTGGACTGTTGTCCCTTATCAGGCTAGCTACTTTTGATAGAAAATTTTTAAAAAGGGAGGGGTCTTATATCCTTCTGAGCTTCCAGTAGAATCTCCTATTAAGCTGCACGTGCCGTGTTCTGAGCCTTCTCTAGCTGGTGTCCGCCTAGTCTTCCAAATTCTTCCTGAAATTTGTTCCCCAAGCTTTGAAACCGTGTGGTCAGGTTTCATCACAGGAATGACCCCAATGCCTCTGATACCCATCTTCTGTGCTGGTTCATTTTCTGTCGCTGTGACTGATATCTGCCAGAGCAACTCAGAAGAAGGAGGACTTCTTTTGCCTATATTTTCAGAGAGCTTAGTCCATCGCAGCAGCTCCACTGTATCTGGTTCCATGATTAGGCACCATGCAGCAGAGGCGCAGAGCTGTGGCCACTCCACATCAGGTGGACGGGAATCAGAGCAACAGGTAGGAAGGAGCCAACAACAAGATAAGCCCCTGCCCCTGGCACCAAAAGCTGCTCTTACCCACTTCCTAGACTAGATCCTTCCTCCTATAGTTACCAGGACCTTCAGAAATAGAAACCTGCAGGCTGGGGCCATAAATCCAAAGCATGAGCACATATGAGGTCATTTTGTTTATACTATAGCAATAAATAATATGTTTTTAAAGTAAGAGAGGTCACACACACACACACACATACACACACACACACACACACACACAAAAGAGCTGACACTGAAAAAGTCAGTGACTCACCTGAAGGCACAAGCCAGGGAAGAGAATGTGGCCTTGGACCCATGTCTTTCTACTACAAACACAGGAGTGCTGTCACTGGTCCATCTTGCCTCTGGTTTATAGAGAAGCACTCCGTACTTATGGCCTTGATTGAGAATAAACCTACCTTTTCAGTAGAAAGCGTTGCACATTTTCAGAGTTGTTGGGCAGTACTCACGGTACTGTCCTTGGCTGTTTTTATTTTACTTTATTTATTTGTTTTACTTTAGCATTTTCAGATCTGATTATTTGATTTCATGTAAATGAGCAGCTATTCATTCTCTGACAATGAAGAAAGTGCATCAGCCACAAATCTGGCAAAGATGGTGTGCCTATGTGAGTCAGTCTTGTTGATATAGGGATAAAATAACTGGCAAAGCAACTGTGGTGGCTGGTCTTGGATGTCAACTTAACCACATCTGGAATTAGCTAAAACCCAGTGGGGGCATACTTGTGAGGGATTTTTTTTTTCTTTTCTTTTGTTTTAGTTTTTTCGAGACAGAGTTTCTCTGTATAGCCTTGGCCATCCTGGACTAACTTTGTAGACCAGGCTGGCCTCAAACTCACAGCAATCCCCCTGCCTCTGCCTCCCAAGTGCTGGGATTAAAGACATGAGCCACCACCGCCTGGCGGATTTTTTTTTTGTTTTGTTTTTCTTAATTTGAAGTGGGAAGATCCACTTCTGATCTGGATCTGGGGTGGGAAGAAACATCAATTTTTAAAAACCTTTTATTGATTCTTTGTAAGTGTCACACCATGCACCCTAGTGCCATTTATCTCCCCATCCCCTTATATCCATCTTTCATTCTAGCAACCTCTGTGCTCCTCCCGGCCCCCCGCCCAAAATAACAGAGAGAGACACACACACTATCAGAGAGGGAAAGCATAGAAAAACCATCTCATCATAGAAGCTGTAGTACGTCACAGTGTGCCCCACAATATATCCCTCTGTCCACACATCTTCACTGGCAAATGTTAATTGCAATGAGTCATTGGTCTGGTCTGAGATCTCTGGCTTCTGTGACACCATCAATATTGGGTCCTCTCCAGGACTACTCTTGGTTATCCTGCTGCTACCTTGTGTCCCAGAGATCCTGCAACTTCAGAACAACACAACCTGCCCTTTCATGCATCCGAACCTGTAGCAGATAAGACAGATTTGGGGGGAGGGAGCAGGGCAACTCAAAGCCCTGGATCTGAACCTGGGTGGTAGCACAGCTGGTCAAGAAATCGGCTCTTCCTATTCACACCACCAGGGCAAGCTCTCCAGCTCTGCTCAGGCTAGGCCACCTAGCCCAACCATTGGCAGGAGGCAGGATCAGCCCTCCTCCTCACACGCCCTGGGGGGTGGCTCACAGACTACCACAGGTGGCAGCAGGAGAACTGGAAAGAACATCACCCCATCACCCCGCCCACATGCTACCTCATGGCAGATGAATGTCAAGGTCAGCTCTTTCCTGCTCTCACTCTTGAGGCTGGCTCATCCATGACCCCATCCACCAGGGCCAGCTCTATTGTGCTGCCCTGGCAAGGTGCAAGGCCACCACTGAGAGGTGGGGCCAGCTCTCCAGAGCACAAGAGCCAGTGAGGGGCTGGGCCAGTTCCACACAGGCCCTGGACATTCATGGAAACGCTGGCAGCTGCCCCAGCCAGGGACATCCCCATGGTCTCTAGTGGTAATGTGAGCCACGGATATCGGATATCAACACTGAGCCCTGCCACTGCAGAGCCACAGACCCACACATGGCCCGCATTGGCAGCTAAGGCTGCGACTTCCCCATGGCACCAGGTGGTGGGGCTGGCAACTCACAACAGGGCATTCCTCTCCACCCTTGAGTCTCTCCATCTCTCTTCATATTGCTCAAGCTGCTCCACTATGTTTCCTCGCTGATCTGTCCACATACTTGCACATTGTGGTGGCTCCAGCTGCAGGCTGGCCATGCTGGTGGGCCCCTCACTGTGTTGCGTGGTGGTACATGGGCTCTGTGCTATGGAGCAGAGGGCAGGTCTATGGGCATCTTTCTCTGCCCAGCACTTCATGGCGTGGCAGAATGCAGGTCTCTGTCTTCCTCCCTGGATTTGATTTGATTTGATTTGATTTTTTATAAGCATAAAACAGCTTTGGCCACCAAGTCAGGCATCAAGCTGGGATGAACAAAGGACTGCCATCTGCTCTGCCCCTGACTGATATAAGAACACCAACAACAACAAGGTGTCTCTTTGCCCATTACCAAGGAAGCAAAGATCCGCCTTTTATGTTTGGGCACAGGAAGACACCTCTCCCCTGGGCACACCTTCTGCTAGAAGCCTATATAAGGAAATGGAAGATGGAAGATTTGCTCTTTGCTTTATTGCTCTCGCCTTGCTATCAAGTCCATTCCTTCAATGGCATTACAGCCTACTTCTTTGGTATTCCAGCATATTCTACAGACCAGCTGAGATATCCAGCATCAAGGACTGAACCACTACTGGATTCTTGGACCTTCCGTTCATTCATAGGCAGCCATTGTTGGGTCAGCTGGACCACAGCCTGTAAGTCATTCTAAGAAATCCCCTTTTCCACATATGCAGAGAGGTTCATTTAATAAGTTCTGTTACTCTAGAGAACCCTGGCTAATAGAGCCACACATGGAGGAAGCTCTCATTTTGGTCTACACTGCACATAGAAGCGAGGGCAGCGGAGCCAGGAATACAAGCAGGAATGGCAAGTTCCTGTCCTTGGAAAGCTCTTAAGGTGGGAAGGTATCAAATGATTAAACGGTGACAAATGTGAAGGGAGACATTAAAGCTCACCTTTCAAGATGGGAGATGTTTACCATGTCAAGATACAGAAAGGAAGCAGAACTGGCACGTTTCACAAAGAAGATATTTTAATCTGCAGAAATAGTTCCAATCTCTCAAAAGATCAGCTCAGTTTCCAACCTTTGAGTCCCCTTCTGTTGACAACTGTCATCTTGTCAGAACCTTTGAGTCCTGTTGACACTTGTCATCTTGTCGGAACATCTTCAGTTGCGCAATTTAGTCTGTCTGTGCCTTGTGCGGTTGTACACTTGTCATCCTCACAAGGTCACAGCCTTCTTGCCGACATCCTCCAAATATTATGCCTCCTGTCACACAGGGTCTTCTATAGCCTGTGACAGAATTAAATCTAACAGAAACTGTCAAAGTCTTCACACAAGCAAACAGCAACCTAAGAACCACAAAATTCTTCGACAATCATCATGTGGAAAAAATAACACCTGCTGCCATACCAAGAGGGGAGTGTCACAGGAGAGAAGCACGCAGCCCTCACAAGGAAACAGCACGTGGATCTCACGGCACAGGACCCCACCTGTAAGGGCACATCTGGCTGAGGTGAAACTGCATGTGCTCCTGAGGGAAGATGTGAGGTGCGGAGAATGATCCCAAGTGGTTAAAAATCACAATAAGGAAGGGACCCTGGCTAACACAGACATATGTGGCCACTCTGAAGGTCTTTGGTATTTGCAACAGGGAAACGGGAGAGAGTAAGGAGAGCCAAGCAGGTCAAAAGTAGCCTAACGCCAAGCTGGGATGAGTGGAATAAATGGAGAGGCCCAAGTGTTCACAAGGAGCAGCAGTGAGAAAAAAAAAAAAAAAAAAAAAACTCACCAAGTAGAGGAGCAAGGACACTTCTGAGCCAGAGAGGAGAAGGCATTTGTTAGGTTGCCTTAGGAGAGAGTGCACATTGGCTTATGTGTCTCTACTTCCCAGCATAGAAACTTATTGAAACAACAGGGGGAAACTAAAAAACAAACAAACAAACAAAAACTTGTTCAGTGCTTAACCAGGAGGTGAGGGCCCACGCCTTTAATTACAGAATTTGCGAGGCAGAGGCAGGTGCATCTCTGTGAGTTTCAGTACAGCCTGGCCTACAGGATGAGTTGCAGGACAGCCAAGGCTACACAGTAAAACCCTGTCTCGAAAAATGAACAATAACAAAAAGACATTAAGAGCTTAATTTTTAAAATGAAAATACTACCATTTCATGTTTTGTTTTATTACACGTTGAATGTTTTTTATACAACTCCAATATGCTAATGATTGGCTACACTTGTTGTCTATAAATAGTCTTATCCAGATTTCCAGACTTTAGCAGAAGTAAGGTGGGAGACATAAAAAAGATAGGTGTACTGGGCAGAGACCCAGTGGAAGTCAAGACATGCAAATTGGGCGATGGAGAAGAGTTTAAAAGGGACTATTTTGTTTGTTTTTAAGTTATAGAAAGAGTTAAAGAAAAGCAATAAGAAAGTTTGCAATTCTGTAGAGCTCATGGTAGCTGAAAGCCCACTGGGGACAGATTGAGAGCAGTTACCAGAACAACAGCAAAAAAAGCGATGGAAAGAAATGCTGAGGGAGCTTTGGCTTTTCAGAGAAATGTACTGCTGATGTGAACAGCAACCCAGCAGGAGGGTTTTCAGGGACCCAAGGCTTTGGCCTCATTCTTCAGCCTCCTGCTAACCTAGTCCATAAACCAAGTGCAAGCAAATTTCGGAGAGCAAGCATGGGGATAAAGGCAATCTGTTTCAGTCACGTTGGATGCAAAGTATTATGGGAAAGGAGAGGGAAGGAGTTGGAAAAACCAAACAGCATAATTCATCTTCCTTCAACATGGTACCCAGTCCTGTCTCTGATGAACATCAACAATAAAAATATGTTGTAGCACAGAAAATTCATAGAATTTTACCAGCTACTATAGTACTATGTGATGCCATTATGGTTAGATTTCCACCTAAAAATAAAACACTACCCACTGTAAGTACTCTTCGTATAGGAGAAGGAGATGAGAGAGAGGGAGGGAGAGAGAGAGAGAGAATTAATAGAAAGTGGAACATGTTCTCAAGACCTAAGGTAAAAGTCATGGGCTATAAGATTTCTGGGCAAAGATAGCAGTTTTAAAACTGCCTCTACAAGACAGTGTGAATGAAAAGCATTCGAGTAGCAAAGCACACACTTTATACCAAAGATAAAGAGGAATGAGCATTGGGAACAGCCAAAGAGGTCACAGGACAGCTAAGACACATGGAGAAACAGACAAGCTCTGCAGAGAAAAGTAAACAGTAGCGCACAATCCCACCCCTGACCCTCTTGAAGAAGAAGAAGCCAAAGCCAAGACCACAGGGTAGACCAGTAATCCCTGGTGAAAACAGACTGTCAAGTCTCACCATAGGAAAAGAATGTGGTTCTCACAAGCCTTTAATCCAGTGAGAGAATTTGGTATGACAGACGAGCTTTAAAGGAAACAAACATTTTCTTCCTCTAATTTTCTATTGCCAGGTGCCATCTTAGTGAGACATGTGGCAGAGCCAGCAAGGTGGAGAGAGACATGGCTAAAGCAGAGAAGATAGACATGAGGGAAAAGGAGTCGGGATGGTTGAGGGGCATGACATGAGCTACGGATTCTATCCTTAGTGCGATGGCAAGCCATCAGCAGTAGGAGATTACCCAAGCTAATGTTTTGTTTTCTAATTTATGTAGCTATAGGATAGAAAACAAATCATTGGAGGAAGGACATTTATAAATTAGAATAATTTGTTGGAGAGATAATCACAGCTCAGGGGAGAACCAGCCATTTGAACAGTGAGAAGATCTGGCCATTATTTCAGACTTAACAGAGAGAATTTCTGGCACATTCAATGTAAGGCTAGGTCAGAGGAAGCGATAGTTGATGCTATCTGCTTCTGAATGTTGCCTGACATTATAGAAAAAGCTTTTTTTTTTTTTTAGTCTCTTAAGACCTTCCAATTTTAGTGCCAAATATTCTTCTAATCATGGCTTGAATTCCAGGAGGTTGGCCCAAAACAAGTGCAACTCAAATTTTTCTCAAATCATTGCCCTGGAACTCACTTTAGTTTGTTTATGAAGGAGGTAGGATTCACACACAGGTTCATTGCTCACCACCTCATGTTGTGGGAGACTGGCAAATCATTGGCAAATGACATGGGGAATCGACTCATGGCATAAGATTTAGAAAAACAAAACAAATCAAACCACTTTAGGCAGCTGGTCACTAATTTTTTCTACCTAGTCACTTTGACCTTCTATGAAAAGACATGATCAATAACCTCCCTTCTTCCTTGTGGCTTTTCTGTGCTCCTGTCATGTGTCATGTCTCCTAATCTAACTTTTGTTTCTTTCCCCTAGTGTTTCTCTCTCTCTCTCTCTCTCTCTCTCTCTCTCTCTCTCTCTCTCTCTCTCTCTCTCTCTCTCTCTCTCTCTCTCTCTCTCTCTCTCTCTCCTGCCCCCCCCTTCTCTCTCCTCTGTACCACAGTATAGATTTTGAAAATACAGATTTTTTTTTCTTTGTATGTTTCATGATATCTTTCCCATTTTCTGGTACAAAAGCCTTAATAATATAATATAAATGATATTTAGTAAATTATATATAAATGATAATTCCACTTGTCAGAGAAACTTACTACCCAAACATAGTGTGCTACCTTCTGCTCAGGAAGACTGAGGAATGCCCTTCCTAGAAATAAAGCTGTTCACCCACCACAAGCCAGGGCTACATGTGTTCCTCTCCACTACTGTCACTCCTCTGCTTTATCTATAAACAGCTAATCTTGTAGCCAACATCTTTTTTCCCTTTCAGAACTCCATGCTGCATCAGAGCCTTCAAATCAGATAAAAATGCTTCAGTAAAGGCCAACTATGTTCATAAAACATTTCTTCATATGTCTCTGGTTCTATTTTCATATCCATAAAAGTGTATGTGTATGTGTGTATGTGTGTCTGTGTGTGTGTGTTAGTTTTATATCACTGCAAAAACTATCAGAAGCAATCATCTTATAAGGAGGTAGAGTGTATTTCTATCATAGTATCAGAGAGTTCAGTTCATGGCCAACTTGGTAACCATATTGGACTTAGAGCCAGGAACATGTCATGGTGTATGAGTGCATGACAGAACAAAGTCACTTACCTCATGCCCAGGATGCAGAAGAAAGAGAAAGTAGAATGGGCTGCTGTTTAATTATCCTCTTCAAGGGTACACCCATTTGATATGAAAATCCCCACCTAGGCCTAAGGCTCCACCATCTCTCAGTAACCTTATTCTGAAAAACTAAGCCTTTAATTCATGCTTTGCAGGACTGAGGAGATGGTTCAGAGGGTAAGAGTGTTGAGTTTGGCTCCACAACACCCGGGGCAAGAACTGATGAAGCAGAACACGTGATATTCATCTCTGGCTTTCACCTGCATGGCCATGCATGCGCGGGCGCGCACACGCACACACGCACACACACACACACACACACACACACATAAATCACAGACGTCTGGTAACAAGATTTAGCAGTAGAAGACTATAGCTGCCTCATTTTCATGGGTCAAGCATACAGTCATGAGAGTGATCGGATGATGATGATGATGGTATTGTCCACATTAAAGGGAGAAAGTCACAAAGACAGAAGATTTGACACTCATGTGTTTATTGAAGCCCAAGATACCTTGTTTCCATGATTATTGTCATAAATATTGTTTGCTTTATAGTCAAATAGCAATGTCAGATAAAGTTTCTATAAATAAATCCATATTAATAAACTGTCATAAATAAGATGCATACTTAAAATAAATAAACTTACATATATAAAGTATTAGTTATGGGAATGAAGTTACAAAGGCTCTTTTTTCTAAAGGAATGAGAAGTAATTTTTCCTGTGGAAGTAAATAATTTTTTAAAATACATTTTTTTTCTACTGTATTTTCAGTTACAATAAAATATTGTCAGTGAATCTCGGTGGCTTGGAAAGTCTACCTCTGATCTTATGGACAATACGACATTGGTTTTCTTTTTCAGCTGGTGCAGGTTTCACGTGAACTCTTCTAATGACGGTAGAGTTTATTTAGCTTCTCACTTTCTCTTATTAAAAAAAAAGTCTTTTCAG
Source organism: Acomys russatus (assembly GCF_903995435.1). Classification (NCBI taxonomy): domain Eukaryota; kingdom Metazoa; phylum Chordata; class Mammalia; order Rodentia; family Muridae; genus Acomys; species Acomys russatus. Next base: position 27,341,104 of record NC_067164.1, on the reverse strand, counting down.
GAATCTTGTTGTTATTTTTTTTTAACAGGCAGGCAGGGTCAGTTCTTCATTTTCTAGTCTCTCCCGTTTAGACACAAGTATTTCTCAGGGACAGAAACAGCAGATCCAGTTCCCCAATTGCTTTGATCTCTCCACCCTCTCCGAGCTGTGAAGGCAAGAGCACAGACTGACCTGAGCACTCGTGTCATTTTCTAAGTTAGAGGGAGAAGGCCCAGCCAGCAACCAACAACAGTGCACAGTTAGCATGAGCGTAATACAGTGTGCCAAAGACCTTCAAATCATGCCTCTCTGACCTGATGACACCACAGGCATCTACATCACTTGTAGTTCACACTAGTGAGGCTGTTGGTGGGGCTGTTAATCTGCCTTCTTGAACCTTGAGCAATGCACACACGGATAAATCATTGCACTGTATCCCACAATTTAGACAATTATTTGTCAGTTAAAACTACATTTTAGTGAGGGTTGGGGGAAAAAGGCTTGCTTAATCCCTAACTATACCAAGCATCAGGAAGCCATACTGAGACTGGGAGATGTTAAGGGCCACCCTGGCAGGACTTGACCTGCCATGTGCGCTCTACCTGTCTGTGATCAACTGTTGACGAGAGCTCAGCTCAAACAGCCTTGACTCAAAGACACACGTATCTAACTCCTATAACTGGGCTTTACCTGTAGTCGCCTTCTTAACAAACAATAATAATAAAAGACTAACAAAAAGCTTTGTTTTCGTAAAGAGGGATGTCGAGCGCTTCTGTCCCACTGCTTTAACGAGCAATGGGTGAAACTCTCAAGCTCAATGGGACACAAAAAACCCGAATTCCAGTGCAAAGCCTGTCCCTCTGAACTCCACCTAACCCACTACCTGTGTTCTAGATTGTTCCAAGAAAAATCATCTCATGGCTGCCCTCTACACTCTGTTCTCTTTCCCTTTGTTGCCGCCTTCCCACATACCGCCTTCCCAGGCTTCCTCTGTTCTGGTGCCCAAACATGCTATTTGGTTAAAGACTCCCAAATGCATGAAAATTTATGGCTTATCCTACCTCACTCTGCCATCCAGTCAACTCCCTGAGCCTGCTCCGCTGCTGTCCCTACCTCACACCCACTGTGGCCACCTCCCTGTGCCAGGGGCCCTGACAGTTTCCCTTGAGTAACATTCCTTCACCTAGTGTGCTTTTTCCTCGCCACCGGAGCAAACCTGATCAATCTCGCACGTGGCAGCGTGGTAGAAAAGTCAATTGAAGTTGATGGAAAGTGGAATACAGGCTTTTAAAATTTAAAAAAAAAAATAAAAAGGGTTTTGCACAGAGATCGTATCTCCTGTTAGATCTTTCTCACACACACTTTGCCTTTCCAAAGGCCTAGCAAATAAACAATAGCTTTTTAAGCGAGTGTACAAAGTGTGTGCCTTTGCTTGCTAACACCCAAGCCTGTGTGTTGAGGTAATAAGCTCTCCAACAAGGGAAACGGCATGGCACTGGAAAGCTACAAAGCTAGTCACACTCAAAAGAGGAAAACAGTAATGTTTCTCAGACTATGTGAAACAAGAAGAAAGCATTTAAGATGGAAGAAGGAGATAAAGCTAGACATATTACTGATAATTCCATCAATAGGAGCCTTTTTGTTTCTGATTTTGTCATCGCACTCACTTGCAAAAAATGTAGCTTTCTATGCTAAAAAAATCACACTTCTGGCTTCGGGGTGTCTCACACTTGCTGACCTAAGCCTCCTGTTACTGTCCTTTTCCTCAAAGAGGTCACACAGGGATGTTTGTGGTAAAGTTATACACTATACTGCTCTCAATAGAAAGGTGACCACCAGCGGCTCGATGGGCGTATGAAGGAGAAAACTTAAAAAGGAAGGTAAAAAAAAAATAAGAAAAGAGGGCCTGGAGAGACAGCTCAGCAATAAATAGTACTGACTGCTCTTCCAGAGGTCCTGCGTTCAATTCCCAGCAACCACATGGTGACTCACAACCATCTGTAATGGAATCTGAATCCCATTCTGGTGTGCATGAAGACAGAGCACTCATATGCATAAAATAAATACATAAATCTTTTTTTAAAAGTAAGGAAAGGATTTCCAACTCACACTCCCATTACACTGTAAAAAGCCCATGACTGATATTGAAACCATGTAAAATAAGTTCGGAGGTTTCCCACTCTTGTGTTTAATCTTAAATCGGGAACATTTAAGTACTATATTATAATTAAGATTATTGTTACTAATGCCAATGATTCTAAATATTCATCCTGTATGCAGATCCAGCTCTTCAGTTTCTGTTCTGGGCCTATTTCACCACATTTTAGAGCATCTGTTTAATGATCTCAGAAATCACACCAACTAAGCTTTCTCAATGCATGCTTCTTCAGGTTCTATGAGTCAATGGGAACTGGCTTTCCCAAAGAATTAATCATTGCTAACATAATTATGTGTGGCTGCTGGGTAAGTGCCGAGCTGGGACTCAGGAGTGCTGCTGCCTTCCAGCATCAGCTCTGTCACCAGCTGTCCTCAGAGCACAGGCTGATGAGACTAGCTGCACTAAGTGTTCTGCTAGCTCTAGGATGTATAACTTCCGAAGCTAGAAACAGGTTGAAAGATCTATAGGCCTAGCTAGATGCACATTCTGCTAAGCAAGTACAAGTGTTACAAAACAGAGGACGGGGAGGTAAAAAAAAAAAAAAAAAAAAAAAGGCAAAGAAAGCAAGCCTTGCACCTCCTATGGAATGGGTTGGTGTTCCGCTTATCAACAGTACCTTTTTCACTGTCTCCTTCAGCATCCGTACATTCCTCTGGATGCGCTGGTCATTACCACTGATGTGCTACAAAATAAAAACAGGACTCACTAACAGATTCTTGTCCTGCTGAGGCCCAATACCTCAGTGCATCTGAGACATGCGACCATTCACCTGGAGTAGAGGCATGCAGTCGTTTGTTTCCCCCCACCCCCACTGGTGACCTAGATTTCACAGGTGACCTAGATTCTCTGAGCTTTTTCACTCTCTGGGACACTGCAATCCAGGTACGTCCCTTACAAAAGAGCTGTCCTCTGTCTTTGGAGGGGGGAACCCTACTGAGGTTTCCACCGGTAACAAAAATGGAAGAAACGAAACCTAAACCAAACCTCATCAAAGGTGGGAGTGCAGCACAAGAAATGAGCGTAAGGCTCCTCGTGTGAAAAGTAGGTCTTCCCTGTCAGTGCAAGATCTCCCTCGACCTGCCCACTCTTTATGGATATGTTACATGGTTTAGGGTGTCTGGAGGCACCAAACTCATACACTGATTTGTCTCATCTTCCCATCACATGGAAAAGGAGCGAGCTTTACCACCCCTGACCATGAGACCCTCCCATCTCCTCTTTTTCTTTCATCTTTTCCCCGGTGCCATTCCCTCCCCACAAGAACTTGTACTCATTGGTTCTGTTTGTATGTCTAGGTCTTCTTTTCTTACAGTTCCCAACATCTTTTTCATCATCCAAAAGTTGAGTGGCTCTCTTTGCACAGGTAAAACTAAGAGAGTTCCTCCACTCCTACAGACGCAAAGCATCCCTCAACTAAAGCCAGCGCAATTGCTTTGTGACTGATTCCAAGTGGCCTCAGTCAGAGGATGATGTTGCTGAGAGCTTCCTCAGAAAGGAGAAGGGAAAGGGAAGAGGGAGGGACACAGGCTCTAACTGGAATGGGAGGTGGGGGAGAAAATGAGCAGAGGTGGATAGAGCCAAGAGATAGACTTACACAGGAGCTGAGATGGTTGCTTAGCTTGGTCAGGAAGGGGACCACCTCCTGCATGTAGGGTTGGAATCTGTCTGACTGTGGGAGCAGAACTTCTTCAAGGGTAAAGTTGAGCACCTGCTTCATCAGGTAGCATTGATTCTTAGTCTGCAGGTAGGCAAGAAACAGCAGAGGTCATATTGCAGAACATTCCAGAGGGGTGCATCAACCACCGCCCCCTGCTCATCACTGTGAGAACTTACATTGACTCCCTGAAACAGTGTGTCTCCAATGAGTCGGACATCTGTGTTGTTATCTGCAAGACGAGCCTGAAAGAGAGAAAACCCGAAGTGCCTGGATGACGCGGAGGCAGAAGAAAAGCCTGTGAGTAGAGATGTATGCTAACAACCAGCCACTGAGTGTATGAGTCTTGAGTTTATGAGTACACAGAGGGGTGAAAAGCCAATAATAGATGCCTTTCCAGATGGCTCCTGTGTGGATAAAATTCAGGATGTGCATCCTAAAGGTCCAAATGGAAAAAGGTTCTCTCTACCTATGGAGATAAAGTGTTGGCTAAAGAGTTTACGAGGGCTTCAGAGAAAATGGCAAGGGACAGTTGAGTCCCAAGTAGATATGAAGAGAAAGGGATATGCCTGTGTACCTTCTTGGCCAGCATGAAGGTGCGGTTGACGATGAATGGTTGCTGGAAGTTGGACATATTGAGCTTGCAGTGGGAAGTGATGGGCAGCGTGTCTGCCTCCTGGGTCCACAGGCCAATGAGAAGCAGGCAGCTGGCAACCAAAGTTCCCATAAGGGAAAAGCTCATGGATTTCTGCAGGACGGCCATCATGGAGAGTGCAAATGTGAGCAACGGCTAGCTGGAGGAGGAGAACCTGTAAGCAGGAGAGCAAGAAGCAAACACATGAGGGGAACCAGTTAGCCTGGTAGCATCGCACCAAACAGATCAATACACTGTACCAATTTGCACACTTACCCGTTCTGGTGGCTCTGCTTGTGATGGAAGAGGCAGAAATTGCTGCTTTTATAGCCATCGGGACACCAGATTTTTTTTGTATTGAAAACAATATGACATCAAACATTATCTAATTTCCAGTACTGTCTTCTGAGAACTACCTAACCACCATAGGAGGCCACAAAAAAAAAAAAAAAAAAGCAAAAAACAAAAAACAAAAAAACCCCGCCACCTCTGACCCTTCCTACCTTGAGATGTGAGGCCTTCCCTAAAACGTCACTATTAGAGCCAGGGGGCGGGCGTGCTTTTGCAGACAAATTCCAGAAATCTTCTAAACTCTACATGTTTTTCAGAAAAAAAAAAAAAAAAAAACAATTGCTTTGTCGTAGTAGGTTCTCATTGAGTGTAATAGTCTTTGATCTCTTGTAGTAACTGAGTCAGCATTCTGGTCACGGACTCATTTTCCTACCCACTTCACAGATTCTTATACCTCTAGAAGTGACCAGAAATAAAAGACCCATGCCCTATATTCTGTGCTTTCAAATAAGTAACAATGAAAAACCTGGAGCTTATTCCAATTTTTAAAATAATTATCTCAATTTTTTTAGTATATGGAACCCTAAACTACAACTACTTTTTAAAAATAAGAATATTGGCTAATGTAATCACTTTTCTCATGGATTTCATTCCTACAGAATGTTCTCATTCAGAGACTATTTTTAAGTGAGCAAATAATTTTGTTAGGTGAAAATGTAAAGATTTTACTCATAAAATCATAACCAAGGTCAATTTAAATTTGGAAATATCGATAGTTAACAGTCTAGTCAACATTTTAAAAATAGATTTTAAAAAGAATACTACATGTGCACTAATTCACTCTGAAATTCTATTTGTATGAACACAAGTCTCAAAATATTATCTTTAAATAATCCTATAATAACCTGTATTATATGGATGGATATCTGAAGAAAAGAATCTAGAAAACACAGGAATTCAATGCTGACTTGAGTTCATTGTAAGTACATTTAATCCCAAATAGCATCTTCCAACTAGACTGGAAAATTCTTTCCCAAGGAGTGAGAGCAAGAAGGAAGAACGGCCATCCATAGGCAAATGTCTACATCTATGGTAGAGGGAAGGAAGGTGAAGTAATGAACATCACTTTGATGAGATTTTTCTCCTAATAGCTAATTGAGATCAAAAGTGTTAAAGAACTGAAGAAAGGGCTCAAAGAACTGTAGAATCTTGATCTACTAAAAGGTGCAGACTTGAAGAGTCAGAACAGTATGAGAACTCTAGCATTCTGCTGTAGCCTTAGGAGGAAGACACAAAGCCTTAGCATCTTGGTTAACGCTCTATTAGTACAGCTTAGCCAGTCCACATTGTAGCTACATAGTCAAAACACCATGTTATAAGTATATGTTCTGTTTGCTTTTCATTTTGAGAAATATTTTTATAAATTAGAAAAATCTTAAATAAGCGATAGATGTTTTAAGGGGTTGTTTATGAGCCCAGAATTTTTTTTCTAAAAAGGGAAACTTTTCGGTATTTAATTGTCCAGTGTATGAAGTACGGTGATCTACAGACCCCTGTGTAATAATATGATCACTCAACTTAAGCTAATTCTGTAGATTAGATAGGCTTTTGTTGGTTGGCCTGGGAAACCGCCAAGCATACAGAAATTTATTTCCATTGGAAAACAAATGTCACCATTGAATTATATTTTGGAAGAGAGTCTGACTCTTTCATCTTTGTAACTCCAACAATAGCAATGTAATGCCCTTAGGAGAAGACTAAGTGAATATGTAGATTCAGGGATTTAAATAATTTAGCATCATTGGGAAATAGAGGTAATTTGACTTCCTGCCTCTTCTAAAATTGGAGTTTGATATGATTCTACTTAGGAGCTTCATTCTTGTCTCTGGATACAGATTAAATAGCCATGAGGAAAAAATAAAATTCCAAAGTAATTTAATAGCAGCATATGTCCCATGTGCATAGTCTCCAACAGACAAACCATTAATATGAATGTTAACATATGGGGATTTTCATGAGTTTGACTAAGATTCCCTAAAATGTAATGTAACCTGGGATGGTATGTGGGTTTCTGAACAGTTGTAGAGAGAATCTCAAAAGTGGTTGAATGTAGCATATAAATGCTCCGGTTTAAAAAAAAAAAAAAAAAAAAAAAAAAAAAAAACAGCAAGAAGCACATGTGCTGAATAATCTCTGATCACAACAGGCTTTCTCTCTAGGGGGTCTCTTCAAGAATTTTCAAGTCACCCCAACTAGAGTCATCTCAGCATCCTGTTCCCAGACCCCAGACAGACTTCTCGTGAACAGTCTTAGGTCTATACAACAATCCCCCGATCTCCTGCCAGGAGAAGTTAACCAGGGCCCCAACCAGAAGGTCCACTCTTATTGCTTCCTTCTCTGGACCTAGACTGGTCCTCCACACACTGCATTTGATGAATAGATTTTTTTTTTTACTGATGTAATGAATAAATCTACTTCCTATTCATTGACTGAGGCTTTAAAATCTGCATCTAGGAATGCAATCTTTAAAATAAAACTCTCTGTAGGAGAAGGAGGGCTTTTGTCATCCCAGGCAAAAGGTTTATAGTCATCAGACTTCTCATCCCAATGTACAGGGCCATTACTCCAAGTTGATGCACGTGTTTAATATGCGTTCCTATGCATGTATCCTTCTAAGACAAGTAGTGCCATTTAGTGTGTGCAGTTATTTTATTTTATAGGAACAGTTCTCTTTGTTGCTTCTTTCCACTCAGTATTATGGTCTTGCAATCTGTCCATGTTGCTATGCGTAGCTCTTATTTCAAACTTAGCATTTTAGACAATATATCTACTACTTTTCTTTTCTAAAAAATTAATTTATTCAGATTACAACTCAGTTGTTATCCCATCACTTGTATCCTCCTGTTCCTCCCTTCCTCCCACCTCCACCCTATTCCCCTCCCCTAGGTCCATGACCGAGGGGGACCTCCTCTCCCACTTTATGGTCACAGGCTATCAAGTCTTATCCTGTTAGCCTACCTATTCTTTCTTTGAGTTCCACCAGGGCTTCCCACCAAGAGGAGGCCATCAAATATGGGGCACCAGAGTTCATGTCATAGTTAGTCCCTGCTCTCCACCCAACTGTGGAGAATGTCCTGTCCATTGGCTAGATCAGAGTAGGGGTTCGATGTTTACTACTTGTATTGTCCTTGGTTAGTGCAATAGTTTGAGCAGATGCCCCTGGGCCCTGATCCACCCATTACAATGTTCTTCTTGTAGGTTTCTAAGATCCTCTGACTCCTTCTATTTCCCCATCTCCTATATTTCTCCTACCTACAGTCCTAGTAGGATGTCCTCACATCTATCCCAATCTCCCTAAACAGCCTTCAATTGCTCGCAAAGCCGATGTTGCAACGCTAAGCCACCTTGTCCAAACCATTCTCAAGGTGTTTTTAAAGGAATTTTTTAAGGGACTGGAGAGATGGCTTGGTCATTAAGACACTAGCTGCGCTTCCAGAGGACACGGGACAGGCTCAATTCGCAGCACCTGCATGATAACTCCCAACCACTGTAACTCCAGTCCCAGGGGATGCACTGCCTCTTCCGGCCTCCGTGGATAGTCTATGGAACACAGATGTACCTGCAGGCAAAACACCAATACACATAGAAATAAATAATTTTAAATTTTTAAGCATTTTTGAAATATTTACCCAAGAGTAGATCCACTGAGTTATGAAGATAGATTTAGTTCCCATAATCTGGAGAACACAGAACACGGAAAACAACATCATCTCAAAGAACTTGGAAAGAGACAGCATTGACCTTTCCTCTTAGCCCATTTATGTATCTGTAACTGAGAAGTAAAAACAAAACCAAAGGGTTCCCTGGGCCCAGTGGGGCAGAAACAAAAACAGACATCGTGAAAAGAAAAAAAATAGTTTATCTCAGCTAGAGAAAAACAGTCTTGGAGACGCCGGGCAGAAACGTCAGACATTAAGACCCAGAGGAGCCGCATCTCCAGCTTCCTAGGTAGCAGTGGTTGGAGCTGCCGCTTGCCTAGCACCTGGCAGTCTATGCTTCAGGTCCCAGTTGCGATTTGTATTCTCCCAAGACTTGGCCCCCAGCAGCTGCACGTTTACGTGCGCTTTGGGGTCTACCCATCTCACGGTATTCACTCCCTCTGGTAGCTGTCTAGGGCTGGCAGCACAAGACTGGGGAAAATCTTAGTCACCTTTAGAAACCAGTAAACATGCCATGCAAAACAACGTGTCAATGTTTTTTACATCCACAATTGAGGTCTGTCGCTTCCCTTCTAAACTCTCTACCGATTTTGCGTGAAGAGCAATATAAGCCCCGCCCTGGCCAAAAGCTCATATTTAATTGGACTTAGAGAAAAAGGCCCTGTGGTCTATCTGAGATTGACCTTACGAACGAGATATGCAACAAATCAAGGGCGAGGGATTTGGTCATGGAGCTGGATGTTCTGTCTTGCACAGATCAAATCTGTCAAGTCACTGAATCTCATCCCTCCCTTACGACCTTAGCATTAGTCTGCATTCGCGCTTGTCAAACTATGCCCTTTCCTTTGTTTCTTCCTTTGAAATATGTCTTGATTTAGGAAATTTTCCACACTTCTCAGACAAAAAACATTATGTTTTCTTGTGGTGCTAGGGGCCACTGTTACATAGCCAGTCCTTTCTTTCTCATTTGGACAATAAATATCTATGAACACTTTGCATTTGAGAGACAAACTAGAAGTAAGTTGCTGTTTACAATGACCTCAGAACCAGGTGATGGTGGCGCACGCCTTTAATCCCATCATTCAGGGAAGCAGAGGCAGGTGGATCTCTGTGAGTTCGAGACCAGCCTGGTCAACAAAGTGAGTCCAGAACAGCCAAGGCTACACAGAGAAACCCTATCTCAAGAAAAACAAAAAAGTAAATAAATAAATAAAGTGACCTCAGAAACATTTGCAATATACCCAACGAAGTTCTCAAATCCAGAATACATTTTTTTTAAAAAAAAAAAACTTATGAATCCATGAGGAAAAACAAACAAAACAAAACAGATGCTTGGACATGCACTTTGCCAAAGAGATTGTCGAATAAACATAGGTAAAGAGATTAATTTAATCAACACAAGGAACTGTAAAGTTAAGAGCTACACACTTTGGGTGGAGGTGCAGTTCACTTGGTAGAGTTCTGGCCTACAAAGCACGAAGCCCTGAGTTCAGTGTCCAGGATGACATAAATCATATGTGGTGGTGCATGCCTGTAGTCTCAGAGGTGGGAACAAGAGGACCAAAAATTCAAGGTCACCCTTGGCTGCATAGTAAGTTCAAGGCCAGCCTGGACCATGACATGATACCAAGCCTCAAAATAAATAAAGAGAAAGAAAGAAAGAAAGAGAAAGAAAGAAGCCACTCACCACAATCACTAAAATTAAAATGATTGTTGACAAATATCTACAGAAAATGAAACCATAAAAAGCCCTTTGAAGAGCAATTAGTACTGCCTCTCTTTTGTTATTTTATATTTAATTTCTGTCAAATGGAAATGTTGCTGGGGTTTTTTTTCCATTTATTTTTTAAGTTTTTTTTTTAATTTATTTCTTCTCTCATACAAAACACCCTCCTTCAGATACTGTTTTGAAGCCTATCCCAAGGCAGTGCAGATATGAGATACATAGTCTATGACTCAACTATGCATTTTCTAAACACACACTGAACAAAAATGAGTTTGCACACCAAAAGCATATACAACATATTCACACCAGCTCTACTCATAACTGCCCTACACTGAAGCCAATAAGATGGACAAAGCTTCATGTGAGCTCATATTGGACTATTGTACAACAATAAATATTTATTCTATTTCTACATGAAAGTATAGAGATGGGTTTCCTAAGCAAAGATGTCAAGCAGAAAAGCACAAGACTTGTAACGAAGTTCATGTAACATTCAAAAAGCAGGCAAAACTGATCTGCTACACTCGGGGTCAAAAAAGTGGCTAACTCTAGATCATGCATAGCCAAGAGCAGTGGGTGAGGGGGCTTCTGGAACTTTTTTTTCCCCTACTGGCTGATTGTATGGGTGTGTTTCTCTGGCAAGACATTCAACAGACTATGGGTTCATAGTTTCCTTACTCTTCTCTGTGATCCACACTTGAATGTCTTTGGGGTGACGCTCAGAATCAATTGAATGTTTCCAGCTCTTCCCCCACCCCCCTTTTCTCTAAACTAGGCTACAGCCCCTTCCTCTGCTCCCTTCTGTACCTCCCAGGAAGCAGCCCGAGTTAATCTTCACTGTGTGCTCAGGTCATGGCTAACCCAGGGTACAGCTAGGGGTCTAGATGGCCTTTCTCATGCTAGTCTTCCTGTTATCAAGCTTGCACATTCTAACTTTATCATACATAGTGTGTGGTCCTAGTGGACATCGACCGTGTATTTAGTGCTGTCCTCAGTCTTGAGACATATTAAATGACTACAGGGGATATTGAGAGAAGGGAAGTGTGAGGTGCCTTAGCATGGATGAGCCAGGCAGCCACTGACAACACGATAGCAGCCACAAGGGTCCTTAAATACCATGAGTGAGGTGAGAGGTTGGCAATGCTCACTGTGCCCCCAAATACTTGAGCCACTCACTGGTGTATAAATTTAGAGGTAATGCTAGATTATGACCTATGACATAAAACAGTTTTGGCAATTTTGGCATATCCAGACTGCACAGGAGGCCCATGGAGGTCCCTGAGAAGGGAAATAACACTTAGACAAAGGCTCATGGGATAAAAGCTGCTGGCTCTAATGGGCATTTGGATCAATCTGAAAACTGAATCACCAGTCTGACCACAGCCACCTTAGTCCAGATATTTTGGGCCCATCAGCCTCTTGGCCAGCCTGCAGCAGGAGTCATCACAATGAGCAAATATGTGTTGGCCAGATGAGAGAGAAAGAAAAGTGGAACAGCTTGAGGATTATGAGGAAAGATAGATTCAGAGACTCAAGGATGGAGAAAACTAGCCCGTTATGAGTGGCCAGCCACGCCACCTGGGGCCATGGTCAAGTCCCAGCCTGAACTGCCACTGGGGGACCATGTATGAGTCTGTGGCTACACAGTGGCAGGGTCAGCAGGGGTTGGTGTCAATGTCCGTGGCTCATATTACCACTAGGAACATGGTCAGGGCAGCTGCCAAGAACCCCATGGATGTTCAAAGGCTGTGCATATATAACTGGCCCAGCCCCTCACTGGATGAAGGCATTCTGAAGAGCTGGCCCCATCTCTCACGAGCAGCAGTAGGTGGGATGCTCAGCATGCCCTGAGCCTCACCAAGGCAACATAATGGAACTGGTCCTGAGGCTGGGGGCCCCAGCTCAGAGGGTGTGAGTGTGGGAGAGCTGACCATGCCACTTGTCTGTCGCAGGGTGGCATGGGCACAGAGATGATGCCCCCTTCCTCTATGACTCTTGAGCCACCTTTGACAGTTGGGAAAGTTGCCTGGAGTGTCATGAGCTTGGGAGAGCTATCCCTGCCCCTCGCCCGCTGTAGCACTTTAGAGAGCAGGCCCTGTACCTCTCCTGGACAGCACAGTAGAGTTGACCCTGGTAGCAGGAAGAGGGGTGCCGGTGAGCCAGCCCTGAGAGTAAGAACTTGGGAAAGCTGGCCTGCTTCTATGAGGTGGTGTGGGTGTGGGGGGTAGTGCCCCACCCAACCACCACCTGTGACAATCAGGAGAACTGGCCCTGGGTCATGAGAGCAAGTGAGCTGTCTCTGCCCCTAGCTGGATGCAGCACTGGAGAGCAGACCCTGCACCTCATTTAGGCAGCATAGTAGAGCTGGCCCTGGTGGAGGGGGTGCAGGTGAGCTGGCCCCAAGGGTGAAAGTGTGGGTGAGTTGGCCCTGCCCCTTGTCTGGCATGTAGTGGCATGGATGTGGGGGTGATGTCCTCCCTTGCTCCCCCTTGCAGTAGCCAGGAGAGCTGACCCTGGGGTCATGAGAGCAGGAGAGCTAGCCTTGCCTCCTCACTGGCTGTAGCACTCAGCAGAGCAGGCTCTGCATCTTGCCTGGGCAATACAGTGAAGCTGGCCTTGACGGCAAAGACACAGGTGAGCCAGCCCTGATGGGATGAGAGTAGGAGACCTGCCCTAGACCCTCACAGGCTACAACAGTTGGGAGAGCTGACCCCACACCTTGACTGAGTAGCACAATGGACGTGGCTCTGTAGTCATAGGTGTAAGTGAGCTGTCCCTGGGAGCATGAAAGCAAGAGAGCTGACCCTGCCGCCTTCTGCCAATGGTGGCCTAGCAGCAGCAGTGCTGGAGAGATAGATCATCCTGGTGGTCCAGATACGGGAGAGCTCATTGGCTGGCCAACTTAGCTACCACCCAGGTCCAGATCCAGGCCTCAAAACTGGCCCATCCCAACATCTATGTCATCTGCCAGGGGTTGGGATACATGAAAGGACCAGCTGATCCAAAGCTGCAGGATCTCCATCACACAGGCCAGCAACAGGATAGCCAGGAGGAGTCCCAGTAAGAATCCAGTATTGATGGTGTCAGAGAAGCCAGAGACCTTGAACCAGACCAATGGCTCATTGCCAAATGAACGTTTGCAGAGGAATATAGTGTGGGAAACACTCATATACCACAGCTTCCACAGTGAGATGTTTTCTATGCTTTGTTTGGTTGTTGTTGGTGGTGGTGGTGGTAGTGATGGTAGTGATGGTAGTGGTGGTGGTGATGGTGGTTGGTTGGTTAGTTGATTGAGTTGCGAGGATGAAGATGGAAATGGGGGGACAGAAGATGAGCAAGACTGGGGTGTATGATGTGAAACTCACAAAGAATCAATAAAAAGTTTTTAAAAAGAAAATAAAGGCAGCATTGGCTTTCTCCAAGTCACATTGCTACACAGTGATGGTGATGGATCCAGAATCAATAAAGGGCTCTTCCATTCAGGAAGTCAGCTCAGCATCCACTCTCTGGCTTTGGGCAAGGGGCACACTTGGTCTGCAAGGAAGACTTGTTGGAATTCATGAAAATATGCCATCCCTAAACTGCATAGTACCCTGTGTCTATTTCCATCATAGCCCAGAACAAGGGAATTAAACTACTCTGACTCCTTCTCTGTCTATCAGGGCAGGAAGCACAGACAGGTCAGTTTGTAATTGCTTCCTCCTGTACTTCTAGGAAATAATAAGTATTGTTTATATTCGTAGCTATTACTATTTATTGTTTGTATTCTATTAATATTAATTAATAATTGGTCGGTTACATAATTATCTTCGTTGTCTCTTCCTTCTCTTCTCCTTCCCCCTCCCTCTTTCTTCCATTTTCTTTGCCCCACATTTTATGTTTTGTCCGAGACAGCTTGAAAGAAAATAAAGAGAATAGAAAGTGATATATGACCACTCTGCGAAACTTCCAGTAAATTGTATGATTATTCAAATGACCATATTTTTAATAGAACATTTTCCCTTGCATTAGAAACAGAGATGGAGAGGATGCCAAGAAAGATAAAAGGGGAATGCCACCTGCTATCCAGGGCATCAGGAAGAGGCAGCTTCCACTCCCCCATTTAGTGAGGGACCAATCCTGCCCTCACACGAGTGAGACAGACTCTCTGTGCCATATCCTTTGGGTTAAGGCTGGGCCTGCGAGACCCACTCTTGTGACAGGAGAGACCAAACCTCTGCCTTGAGGATCTTTTCCAATTCTTCCTTATACACGCAGACGGGCTTGCCCTCGAGGAGGTCCGAGTCCCCCACTGCTGTCTGTGGATGTCACAGGCCCTCTCCAGGGTACTGTAGGTGCAAAGCACAGTGACAATAACACATGGTCCGTCCCTTCACTAGGAAATCTTTCCTCCTCCTGTTGTTCTACCAGCCCTGGTGCCCTTGCCTGACCCTCAAGACTATTCAGAGTTGCCCTCAACTGTGGCATACTCACAGAAGGGGCACCCTATGTTCTAAAGTAGACGTTCTTAACCTTCCTAATGATGTGACCCTTTAACACTGTTCCACGTGTTGTGGTGACTACCACCACTACACACACCCATAAGATTATTTTTGCTGCTACTTCCTAATTTTAATTTTGCTACTGTTAGAAGCCATAATGTAAAATCAGTGTTTTCCAGTAGTCTTAGGTGACCCCTGTCACACCCCCCGCCCCCCAACAGAGGGGTTATGACCCACAGATTAAGAGCCACTTCTCTAGAGTGTGGTCACTACATCCTGTCAAAGACTGCACATGACACCAGGTGCCAGCGTTGTAATAAGCCCACTAATCTATGCCTGGTCACAGCGGGTAGGAATAACTGGGTGTGGCTAGTTTTGCAAGATTCCTTAGTATCTCAGCTCAAAGGAGCAATGGACAGAAACTTGGAGGAGGAAAATGATAACATTGGGATAAAATTTACATACGTTTCCCACACTACTTTCCTCATCTCTTACGCTGTGTGTTATACTAAGCCCTAATCCCCTGAGCTTCTCGTGGCATTTCTGAGACCTCTTTGGAAAGACTTGTGGTTAATTATACTGGTGACAATAGGAGGGGGAAAGTATCTTTTGGTGACCTAGAATGGATGGTTGCGTTTGGGGGAACACCAGACTGGTTTCAGAGATCTCATTGTGTGCTTACTGCTAGGTCACCATTGACTGCGCTACAGTGTCCAGAATCTCTCTTCCAGGGAGCACTCCAAGAATGTGAGCTAATGTCATGATCACCTGTGGAGTTCCCCTTCACACGCTGGTGGTTTAGTATTCTCGACAATGACTTTAAACTGAGGAGGGCTGAGGGAAAGAGCTGGAAACTAGCATCACTTCACCTCAAGAGCCACAAATGCTTCCTTCTTTCATATCTTTGCACCCACAGAGTGAAGCCAAACCGCCTTGATCTTTGGAGGTGATCCACCTTCCTAAAGGCCTGTCTTTATTCCACGAGGGTTGTGAGGTGATTTGTTTCATGAGTTAATGAGAGAACAGTGAGACTGGCAAAAGATCATTCTCTATAAGAAACGAGACATTCTGCCTAGCCAAATAGGCCTTCTGATCAGAAATCCCGGTCTATCTGAAGCAGACATTATCATGTGTCTGCCAAAAGCCACACACGCCAATCTCTCACAGGGTGTTTACTGGGTGGCCGCTGTGTAGCCAATCCTAAGCCAGTCCTCTTCGTGTAGGAGGAAAGACCAAATTCTATGTGTGACTGTGTATGTGATGTGTGTTATGTGCACATGTGTGTGCAGGCAGGAAGGATATGTGCACACCTTATGGAGGCTAGAGGTTGGTGTTAGATGTCTTCTGCAATCACTTCTCCATGTTCTTTTTAGAGAAAAGCTCTCTCAGGGAACCCCAGGCCTAGCGTGCTGGTCCTAGAGCACCAGGGGGCCTGTGTGTCTCCACCTCCCTCATGCTGGGACTATAGGTACACACTGCCTGGCTTTTCATGTGCATACTAGTGACCTAAACTGAGACACTGATGCTTATGTGGTGGGACATATCTCCCCAGCCCCACGTTCCCATTTTTCTTTAAAAGTTCCTCAAATCAAATTCAGTGCAATAGTATCTGAATATGTATTTGGTTGGTACCTGGTTAGGCTTTGGAATAATTTGAATAATAATCTTCCAGGCTGGCAAATATTCAGCAATGTCCCTCTCTGACTGAACCCCTAAAAAAAACTTAATCCCAGAGTGTTTAAGCCTTGGGTCTCAAATTATTTGAAATTGAAGATTCCCATTCTGTCAAAAAAAAAAAAAAGTGTAAGAACTGCTTTGAGTTATTACCAACAAAGAATTCATAAGAACCTTTTGATTCAAGTAACAAGAACACATGTATTTGAAAGAGATAAAGAAAGCCACTCCTGAAAAGGTGCAGTTAGTGTGAATTTTATCTCAATAGACCTAATGAAAGGAAGGCCTTGAGTAGCACTTTCTTTTGTGTCCTACAATATCGACATAACTGGGATTGAAAAACTAAAATGTATTTTTCCCTCAGAGGGTATGTGTCTCCCCAGTTTTGTCAGTTTCAAGAAAAGTTTTCTCCTGAACAGAACTGCTCAAGCATATAAGAGAACAGGCTAGCTTACAAGGAAGTGGCCTCCGTTGCATCTATAGAGCTTGCTCTGCAAGGTGATGCGCAGAGCCTGTTTGTGATTTTCCTCATAATCCTCCAGGGGCAGTGTTTCCAAGATGAAGAACCAGGAAACAGCATGCATATGTGACTGCTATTTGAAGGAGTTTGGTTCAAGCAGAAGTGGAACAGCTTGATGCATTTAGACATTCACCGAGTCCCTACCAAATGTCAGCTGCTCTTGACTGTGGTCATGGCAGGTATGATCCTGTCCTCACAGAAACATGTACAGGACTTTTTACAAAGGCTAGCAGTGTACATTGTGTCAGGTGTCATGACATGGAGCCTCAAGGAGACAGGTAGAGGATGTTCAAGCTTCATCCACTTCTTACAGAAAGCCATTCTCATCTACCTGTCAGGGGTAGGAACATCCTCTACCTATCTACTCAGCTATTAAAAACAAGGAATTTCCAAAATTTGTGGACAAATGTATTGAACTAGAAATAATCATAATGAGTGAGTTAACCCAGAAGCAGAATGACTCAAATGGTATATACTCACTTATATCCGGACACTAGCCCAAGGGGCATGTCCCATGAAAGTCTTCACTTATCAGGAAAGTGGGACAGAGGGCAGGACATCCTATTGGGACATTCGGTGAGAGAAGCATGGGAGAATGGGGAAATAGAAGGATCCAGAGGGTCCTAGAAACCTACAAGAAGAACATTATGATGGGGAGATCTGGGTCCTGCTCAAACTATGGCACCAGCCAAGAACTATACGTGCAGTAAACATTGAACCCTAACCCAGATCTAGCCAATGGACAGGACATTCTCCACAGATGAGTGGAGAGTGGGGACTGACTTTCACACGAACTCTGGTGCCCCATATTTGACCACGTCCCCTTGATGGGGAGGACTGGTGACACTCAGAGGAAGGATAGCAGGCTACCAAGAAGAGACTTGATACCCCCTATGAGCATATACAGGGGGAGGAGGTCCCCCTCAGTCACAGTCATAGGAGAGGGGAGTAGGGGGAAAGCAGAAGGGAGGAATGGGAGGATACAAGCGATGGGATAACAATTGAGATGTGATATGAATGAATTAATGAAAGAAAGAAAGAAAGAAAATCACTACATCTCTCCTGCTTTATCTCCCTCCATGGCATTCAAGGCTGTGGCATTCACGATCTGTTTACTGCTTGTGTGACATCATTGGAATGCAAGCACCACAGAATTTAATCAATTTTTATTTGCTGCTGACTCTTAAGACAAGGCCTGGTACATAGTGAGAACACAGTATTTAGTGAACGGATTGAAAAGAGTGAATAAGCAGATTCACGAATAAATGAAACCAAGATGGAGCGACTGCTGAAGCCAAACTAAGGAAGGTCCCTGAACTATGTGCAAAGATGTGGACCTAGCCCAAAGGCCATGTGGGAAGCCATAGTGAGTTTTAAACAGGCTGGTGGCATGACACCATGTTATAAATGTGGCATAGATAGTCTTACACAGATCGGGATGGTTGAGCTCCTTTATGACCACCCAGAGTGACTCACATAGCAATGACAAGAGACTCCATCAGTGTCACAGCTGAAGATGCCTCCAGCCTCACCCTGGAGTTGACATAGTCCATACCTTGCAAATTACTTTTTAAGTACTTGACACATTTTAGCTTTTCAAGAAAATCATTACTGACTGAATTTCAAAGAGCTGGAAACTTTCATATTACTATCATATTGTTCAAGAATTTCCTAGTCCTAGATAGTTAGGCAAAAGTTGAAGAGGCAATCTGGACTCCAGTGTGAAGCAGGCCCACAGTCCCTCGTGATGAATAAAAGCCATTCACCTAGTTGTCAATTGATTGTTTCAGACTCAGCCCGGCACAACGCTATAAATAAAAATGATTCCAGAACTTTCAGTAGATTTTTTTTTTTTTTTTAGCATAGAAAAACCAGAAATAAGTAGTACGAAATGTGAGGGACTCTAGTAACCATATACACCTCCAATAGTTTTCCAAGATATTCTGACTAGATTATTCTTACTTAACAAAAATAAGGTCATATTGTGCACATGATCTTATTTTCCTTTTTTTTGTTTTGTTTTGTTTTTTTTGTTTGTTTGTTTCATTTTTCAAAGTTCTGTTCAGATCAACATATGTGCTTTTGAAAAGAAGCTTAAACCTAATCTTAACCATTTTTTAACATGGTTAACAGAGGGAACAAAGATTTTCTTTCTTCTTTTTTTAAAGTAACTTTTATTTACCTGATTTAATTGCCATCTTGGAGGCTAACTGCCTCTGTCTGCTAACCTAGGCCTAGTCCTGGAAGCTTCTCTCCTCCATGCAATCTAATCAAGGCCTAGAATGTTTTCATCATCTGAGACTTACTGTTGAATAAACTCACCCTTTTTAGTTCTTTCTGAACACTGGCTGCCTGGTTCAACACAGGTGTTCTGCCTCAAAAACTCCTCTCCAAGCTGACAGGTTAAATCTGGCTGCTCTCTCAGCCTCTGAGAGAATTGCTCTGCTTGGCCTCAAACTAACTCTAACAATCTGTTCTAATCTTCTGGCTCTTTCTCAATCTCTGGCTCATTCTGTCTTCACCTGTCTCTAGCTTGTTCTCTCTTCAGCCTCTCTCTGTAAAACTCTTTAAGTAAAATTGCCTCTAAATTCCACAAACTGTATTATTCAAAAAAAATGCAAAAGGCCATTGATTGCTGGCTATATGCTGTTTGGAATTTATTTAACCATGGTTGACATTAGTAAAACTCAGATGGTGAGAGGAAGTGTGGCTAAGCATACAAGTGTCACCCCAGAAAGAAAGAAAAATCTACATTGCAGGACTGTGTTTTTCACTGAACTGCAGCTCCCAGTGTGGGCAGAAGGGCTGGTTACTGGCAAGACTTGCCTAATGGTCAGTCAGCTATGTACTTGGTCAGTGGTGCCTGTGACCAAGACCTTCAAACTCTTGAGCTAATTACTTCATTCAGCAAACCACTACACCTTATCCCCATCATGTGGGTCACTAGGCTATGTTCTTAGGGTGGCACCGGGTTCCTACCTTCCAGATATTTCAAGTATATAATGTGAAATATCAGAGAAGAAGTTTTCTGAAGGTGGAAGAGACCCCCAGGGCTAAAGAAAGAGCTGCTGAGACAAGCCACGAAAACAAAAACGCAACTCATTCAGTCCCAGAGGCACAAATCCCAGCTTGGTGAGCCATGAGTCAGTAAGCAAGGCTGAAAGGCCTGGTGCTGCATCCGAGGGTCAAGTAGAGAAAGGCAAGGCTTAAAAGAACAGGCACAAAGAGACCAGTCTCTCTCTCTCTCTCTCTCTCTCTCTCTCTCTCTCTCTCTCTCTCTCTCTCTCTCTCTCTCTCTCTCCTTCTCTCTCTCTCTCTCTCTCTCTCTCTCTCTCTCTCTCTCTCTCTCTCTCTCTCTCTCTCTCGGGATTACACATCATCCTACAGGGACTAGCCAGACTTCAAAGAAGGACAATGGAGTAAACCATTGAGGTCCCATCAGCCCCTTTGAGACAGCACAGCATTCTGAAGAAAATAAGGACAGGACCTCTGGCAAAGAGGAGATGGGAAAGTAAGTCAGCAGGCTGGTATGCTAATAGGAACATAGTGGCCTAGGGTAGATCACTGGGCTATGAGGAGAGAGGTAGGGAGAGGTTGACAGGTACAGACTTTCTGGTTTGAACATTGAGAGGATGGGGTTTCCTTCACTGGGCATCTGGTAGAAGCACAGAGTAAGGGGGGAAATCACTAAGATGCTTAGGTCACTCTGGCAAAGAGGGACAAGGCTGGGGTGAAGCAGAGGCCAGAGAGCCACAGCCTTGACTCAGGCGTGTGTCAGACTGATGATCAGAGAGTCATCAGCAAGGAGGAGCGCATATCGCGTGTAAAGAGAAGGTCTAGAAAGAAAGGGAGATGCGTACAGGGTGAATGTGGTAAAGCGGCGTTTTGATAGAAGCTTCTAGAAGGAGTGGTGAGGACAATAGAGAGGGCATGGTCAGCTTTACTGGGAAAGCTGCTCTCTTTAAGGAGATGATGTGTGAGCCAAGTGTGGTCAGTTGAGTAAGTGCCCACCAGGCTGACAAGGGAAACAAGATCACAGGCAGAGAGCATCTTGGAGGTGAGGATAAGAGGTCTAGGAAATCAAGACATGAGGCTGGCAGGGTAGCCAAGGACTGGATCATAAAGGTTCTGATGTCCCAACGCTCAGGAACTTGGACTTTGATACCCCTGAGTCTCCATCTCCTTTGAGTCTTTTTCTAATGGATACAATTGCATTACAAAATGTACTGATCTCTAACACAAGGTCCAGGCCATGGAGGCATGAAGTTCATGTTTCCTAATATGTCGCTGGAATGACATCTCTGGCCTCATAGGAGAAAACAGTAAGGGTCCAGAAATCCTAACTGCAGGCAAGAGTTGAAATATGTTTTCTCCATAAGACACAGGATGGCCCCTTAGGGCTTAATTTTTTCCAAATATTGCTTGTAGGCCATCTTAAATAATAAAAATCATAGAAAAAAAAAACAAAAAAAAATCAAAATGTGAAACACATCTACAAAACTTAGTGCAATTTAAGAAAAAAAAAGAGAAAAGCTGATAGTTTATGGTTTGAGAGTTGAGTCAAGAAGGCAGAAGATGAGTACAGTGGTGGGGATTGTCAACCTGACAGAATTTAGAATGACCTGGGTGATGGGCCTTTGGACATCCCATAGGTAGAGCCACTTGTGCAAGAGGAGGATGGATGCAGAGAAGCCTGAATGTATTCAGTGCTCTCAGCTTCCTGACTGTGGAGGCGACGTGGCCAGCTCCTTCAGGCTTCTGTTCCCTGGCTTTCCTGCTAAGGAGTCTTGAGCTTTGAGGCAAAGAAAATCCTTTCTCCCTTAAGTCACTTCTCTCAGGGTATTTAATAGAAAGAGAGAAAGAAAAAAATACAGCCTCAGCTGAGAGTTTCTGTGCTCTACCCACATCTACAAATAACCCAAA
This sequence comes from Acomys russatus, assembly GCF_903995435.1. NCBI lineage: Eukaryota > Metazoa > Chordata > Mammalia > Rodentia > Muridae > Acomys > Acomys russatus. The sequence goes on along the minus strand of NC_067164.1, from coordinate 27,319,345 downwards.
AAGTCCCATCAGTGTTGACTTTAGAGTTACAAACAAATGTTAGCAGAGATGAGTTCATACGCAGAATCGTAAATAATGAGTTGACTGTATGTACGTTCAAAGGAAAGAGTGGGCATCTTCCAGACACATCGGTTCCAGGGAGACACTTAGTAAAAGGACAAAACAAATAACAAAGCTACATTTCACAGACCACGTAAGCAAAATGAAAACTGGGTAGAACCCAGTGGATGGCACCGACCAAAGGCCTTTGTCGGTGTTTGTTAGATATTTTTCGTGGTGATGGTAGTAACAAGAGCTTAGTTGCTGTGCCTGGAGAGTAACGGGAAGACACAGAGACGGAGGGAGAGAAGACAAGATTATCTTAGGAAGTTCTAGTGCTGGGTGAATATATTCAGCATTGTATGAAGGCTCTGAGGAAGCTGAAGGGGTTTTCTCTGGTGCTGGCTACAGGGCTCCTTTATCGGTGCCTTGGACATATCCTAATCCACACCTGGTCTCCATCACTGTGACAGAACTGGGAGGGACTTTCGAAGTCATGAGCCAATGTCTTAATTGAAAAACAAAATCTGAGGCCAAGAAGGTTGAGTGCTATGTCTCTATCACACAGCCAGCTAGTGGCAGGATTATGCTAGAAACTCCTTGTTCCAACGTCAGCGTCCTGTCTTCTGTATCATGTGGCCAGTGCTAGGTGGTAATCGGAAGTAATAGGGACCCAAAACAGTTTCTACTCCATTAAAATGAGAATGTCAGTAAGGAGGGGTTAGGTAGACTTCCCAAGAGAAAAAAAGCAATACACAGACATACATACACACATACACACACACACACACACACACACACACACACACACCACGACACAGAGAGAGCATAACCCCATTTTTATAGAATAAAAATAGTTAACTGGCATTGAAAATATTGGAAATATTGAGAGTTACTGGACAGTTAAAGTGGTTTTCTCTGGAAACGATCTTCACATCACCAGCATATTTTAATTTGTTTTATTTCATTTGGGGGGGCGGGGCAGGGCTGGGAGGGAGAGAGAAAGTGTGTATGTTACCTTTGTGAAGAGGAAAATAGAGGAGATTCCATGGCTGTTAAAACTGGAATAAACAAAATGTCTGATGAGGAAATTAGAGGACCTCCAAATACCAGACACATCTAAGAAGATGAAGAGAGGTCAGCTACGGCTATGTGGGAGAAAGAGAAGACAGTGAGAAAAAATAGGGACGTATTCCCATTGTGGGGGCCTGAAGGGAGCCGAAAACAAACCACAGATAATCTGGTGATTAATAAGCCAAGTCCCTACTGAGAAAGAAAGTGACTTTTGAGATTTGTAATATCAAGATGAGAGGGTTTCCTGCCTCCTCCACCTCCTGGCACAGCTCACACTCCCTCAAGCACGCACTGGCAGCTGTGCCTGGCTCCTGCTGCTGCATGCTCAGTTTGGACATCACTAAGCTCTTCCATGCCAGCTTCATCAGGGCTTCTGAGGAATCAGTGGACTGACACCCAGAGAAGAGACAGACCAGCAACAGGCTCACAGAGCCAGTACCATAGTCCTGTGGAAAGGCAACCTCAGGTTGCATACACCTTGGGGAAGCTCCCAGATTCATTTTATGCTACTTGTATGTTTCTCTCTCTCTCTCTCTCTCTCTCTCTCTCTCTCTCTCTCTCTCTCTCTCTCTCTCTCTCTCTCTTAAGATGTATTCATTTTATTTTTTTATTTTATGTGTATGAGTGTTTTACTTGCATGCCTGTGCGCCACATGTGTGCTTGGTGCCCAAGGAAGTCAGAAGAGGGTGTGAATGTAGAAGTGGAGTTAGAGATGGCTGTGAGCCACCATGCGGTTGCTGGGAATTGAACTCAGGACCTCTGCAAGAGTAGCCAGTGCTCTTAACCTCTGAGCCATCTCTCTAGCCACCATGTCTCTTTCTCTGAAGAACGCTTCATTCCGTAGTCACATCTAAAAATGGGAAGCACACATCTGCATATGTCCTACTGCTGCCCCGGAGGCCAGCAAACCACAAACACAATGGCCATTTCTTGAGAACTTGGTAGACAAGAAGAAATGGTTTAGGGAGCTCATTAGGCGAAGTTCAGGGGCCAAGTTCAGGGGCAAAGTTCACTTTTCTTTCCAAGACTTATACTATGTTTTGAAAAATCAGTAAAGAGTTTTAGCGTTCTAGAAGATGGTCACAGAGCATTAGACTTTCAACCTGGGTGTCATTTGGTAATAGGTAGAGAGTCTTAGCACAGAGTTATGAATGTCCCCACCCTCATGAGACTCCTTTCTAGGAATTGTTCCAAATACCCTTAGAAAGCAAAGACCATCGTCTCCTTATGCACCTCGCTACCTCTCCTTATGCACCCTGCCATTCCTCACTCTGCCTAGCAAGTTAAGAGAAAGAAAGAAAGAAAGAAAGAAAGAAAGAAAGAAAGAAAGAAAGAAAGAAAGACTGTCATCTATGGCATCCAGCCACAGACACCAAACACCCATTCCCTAACAAGGCCATCAGGGAGAGCGAAACCCTGGTGGTACCTTGTATTGACACCTAAGACACGTGTGGGTTTTATAGTCAAGAAGATGCTCAACGGGACAAACTTCTTTCTTGCTGGAAGATCCAAAAGAAGGGCTTCTTCTCTTCCCTATACAAAACGCCATAAGTTGGACAAGCATGGTGGCTCACATCTGTAACTCTAGCACCCGTGAGACTAAGGCATGGAGCTGTATGAGTTCCAGACCAGTCTAGGACAGGATGTGTGATACAGTCTCAAAGCAAGAACCTCATAAGTTGACAGATTATGCTGCCTCAATGATTAAAACAGAGTGGTACAACTAGATGCATTCACAAGTAGGTCAGTGGAAAAGCATAGAAAGCCAGAATCAGAAGCCAATGCCTACAGGGTTTTGACAGGTGACAAAAGGCAGTGTCGAAATCAGTTGGCATCGAGGTAGACTTTTCAGTAAAACCCACGTGGGAGTAATTGAGGGATCAGCAGCAAGAAGAACAAGCTGGGATTCGTATCTAAAGTGCTGTGAATGCTAGAACACTCCAAATAAGCAAAAGACTTCAGCATAGAGCTTGATAAAACACATTGTCACGTTGGAGTCGGGGAGGCCTTTCTAGCTATGGCTCAGACAATAGAGGCCACGAGAGAGTACTACGCACCAACTGCATAAAGAAAACGTTCTCTGGCTGATCCTGGCATAGCATGCAGAACAATCAATAAATCAAGTAAACCAAACCCTAGACTTGTCTTCCTCAGTCAACTGATTACAGCATACACATAAGGTTATGGTTACATGCTTGGAAGCAGAAGAAATTGTGACAGGAGTAGAAAGCACAGGAATTTTGGCAACTTCTTCATCTAACTTGTTTGTGCCCTCCGTACTTGCTTGGGCCCGATCATGTATATAGCACTTCTATTTGATAGTGGTTTGCTGCTGTGCACATTGGTTTATGGCTTCATTGGTCAGATAACAGTTTACGATGGACAGTTCAGGTCATATGGTAGCTTGGTGGTTCCTTGTCAAACATTCAACTTTCACTAACGCCCAATAGCAGGCAAAGATCGGCAGTTGCCTGCAGATGATGGTAGAGCCTTGCTCCAAAATCCCAAAGGTCTCCTCTGTGATTCACCCCTAGGGACCTGTCAAAGGATCCAAACAGCATCCCTATCTGCTACTGACACTTCGAGCACCACTGAGTCTGCAGGGTCATATGGTCCAAGCGGTAGAACAGCCTGGACTTGTTGGAGAGCCTTCTCTGTTCCAGGCCCCACAGTTTTCTAGGCTTGTTACATAGTCCAGAATAACACACCCAAAAGAGGAATGTCCTGTCTCCAAAATTCAAATAGGTCCACTAAGCAATATGTTTCTTTCTTGGTAGTAGGAAAGGCCAGGTGCAATAACGTATCCTGCACCTTTGAATGCCTCAGACCACTGGACTCATCCTTGAAATTTGATTGGATTTACTTCCCATCCCCTGATACGCATATGTGTTACCAGTGAGTCCAAAGTGGTTGCTACTTCCTGCTCACTTGATCCAGCCATCAAAATGTCATCCATATAGTGGACCTGTATGCTATTTTGTGGAAGACATAAAAGATCAAGATCCCTTTGAGCTAAGTTCAGGGCTGGAGAGCTGGTATACCTTTCAGGTAAAACTGTAAAAGTATACTGCTGGCCTTCCCAGCTGAAAGCAAATTGCTTCCGGTGGTCCTTACAGACCAGTATGGAGAGAAAGGCATTTGCTAGATCAACAGCTGCATACAATATTATCAGGAGATGTGTTTATCTGCTTAGGTAAGGATACCACATCTGGTACAGCAGCTGCATTGAGTCACTGCTTGTTTCCAGCAGTCAGCTGTCATTCTTTGAGATCTACCTGTCTTCTGCAGGGGCCAGGTAGGGGACCAAAGCAGAGATGTGTAGTGGTGTAGCAACCACCCGTGTATTTTTCATGTCCTTGATGGTGGCATAATTTCTGCAATTCCTCCAGGGATGAGATAATGCCTTTGGTTCACTGTTTTTCCCTCATCAAGGCAACTCCAATGTCTTCCATTTGTCCTTCTCAACCATCTCAACTATAATAGCCCTCACTCCACAGGTTCAGGTTCAGGAACCAGTGTGGAAAATCTGCCAAATTTCTAGGCGCATATATATGTATGTGTGTGTATATATAATATATGTGTGTGTGTGTATGTGTGTGTGTGTGTATATATATATATATATATATATATATATATATATATATATATATATATATATATATATATATATATATATTATACATTTAGAACTGGAGAAAGAACCACAGGAGTTCGAGGACCCATCAGACCCACAGTGAATCAAACTTCAGCCAAAACTCCACTTGTCACCTGACCTCCATAAGCCTCAATGCTTCTTGGAATCTTCTGGAATCAGTGTCAATTCAGAACCAAGATCCAATAGCCCCTGGAAAACCTGATTGTTTCCTACTCCTCAGTGTACACTTACCTTTGTAAAATGTTGTACGGCCTCTGGGGAAGGGCTGGAGAAAGGCTAACACTAGAATTCTCAGGTATTTCATCAAGGCCCTTCCTTAGGTCCCTTCATTCAAGGCATTAGGTGGCCGCACCTGGATCAAGTCTGGAAACTGGTTCTCAGGTCAAGATTCCCTTTTGACACAATCCAACATAACCTTTCTTTATTTGTCTGAGAAGTTTTCCGCTTACACAGATCAAACAAAAATACAGTAGGCATCTTATCTATTTCAGGCCTGGAAACACTCGGACCAATTACCCAGTACCAAAGGTTCATTCAAGTTCTTCTACCATAAAAATCACCTTACCTATGCTGAACATTATGGTTCATTATGAACATTGCTTTTCCTATGCTGCCCATGAAAAATGTCTACCCTCACCTTGCCTTTGGTGAGTCAATGCTACCCCTGATACCTTGGGGTCCAATTAAACACAACACATTTTAATCCACAAAATTGAGTAGTTGTATTTCCAGCCCTACGTCTGACACAAGGAAAGAAGTGACAACAATGCTCTTTAAATGTTCTTGTGGTCCCTCTCGCTATTTTGTGTTTTATAGGATTAGTGAAGGGTCTTTCTTCTGGGCAATCCTCTTGTGGAGAATTAGGTTTTACCCATTGTGCCCACTCTATTATAATTTCCCTGAGCCATAAAATCCCTTCATCAACAGGAAGCCAAGGGATCTCAGGCATCTCCAAGTTAGTAGGCCATCTTTAATAAACAGCTTCAGCCAACCACTCAAACATTTGACAGCCTTTTTACTGTGTGAGCTTCCATATTAGACCTAGAATCTCTACTCAGAGGAGGTGTTGATGAACTCAGCCCATTCCAGTTTTATGTTTCTTCTACCATTATCCCATGTCCTTAAAATCCATTCCTATACAGACTTCCACTTGAATGAATTAGCAAACCCATTAAGTTTTTTAGTGGTGTATCACACCTCCTCATGGACTACATGTTCTACCTTCCCTCTAGGGGCCTTATTTGCCTTAAGTCTGGTTACAGGTGACTATTGGTGGGCCCTGGGTGACATCAGTATTGTCTTGACTGGCATTTCCCTCAAAAAAATGTCACCAAGGGTTTGGGAGACAAGGATTAATTCCTTAAATCAAAAACAGAGAGGGCAACATTGCAAGGGGAGGGAAGGATATATCCTCTGCAAAGGGTAGAGAGACTACTTCCTCTGGTGAGATAAACCTTTAAGAATCTGAGGGTTCAAAGTTCAAAGTCCTCAGTCTCAGTAGGGTCTGCCAGACACCCACATCTCCATCTCAAGTTACAGGAGTCCATTTTCCCCTGCATTTTCTTACTTTAACCACCAACACCCTCTGGGGCTAGTGTTTGAATTTGTGCTGTGTTTCAACCAACCTTCTAATGAGGTCTTCAGTTCAATTTTCTGAACCTGAGCTCTGTGGCTGCTGGAGGGAAGATTCTTTCCAACATACACTTAGAAACCTTTAGATTGTATATGTCCTTCTGGAGCCAGTCAGTTATATCACTGAGTTTTCCTTTGTCACAGTATCCTGAGATGCTAGTTAATTTTATCACAGAGCTCATTCCTTTCTGTTGTCAGTTTATTCAGAAATGTTAGAAGCAGTCAGCCAGCATTGTTATTTCCTTATGTCTCTATAAATCATCAAAAGTTTTATCTACAGAATCACTAATTCCCTTTTCTATGCAGCAAGCCCTTAAATATTTCTAACCAAGGGCTTTCAGGTCTTTATACTAACACAAAGTAACTGCATTGGTGAACTGCAAAGCCTGTTCCAAGATCCTTAGGTAGCTCATCCTTAAAATCCTGTTACTCTAGGACCATTCCTGGTGCTGCAATTTGTACTAGTCAGAGTTCTCTAAAGGAACTCATAGAGGGGCAATGTAGAAATATACTCACAGGGGTTTTATTGGCATGGTTTGTGGAGATCTGAGCAGTCTCAGGGAAGGCCTGGATAGCTGCCAGCTTTCAGTCTACAATTGGATTGGAATCCTGAAGAAGTAGCTTCTGACACTAGAAGAATGACCCAGGAGCATGATAAAGAAACCTGCCAAGGACAGTGAGGACAAACATGTGTACACACACACACACACACACACACACACACACACACACACACACACGCCCAAAAGCTTCCTTGTTGTGGAGGTTTTCGTTTACATGTAAACATCTTTTTAGTTTTTTGTTTTAAAATCCCAGGTGTGGTATACAGGGGCTGCTCCAGTTTGTCCACAACTGATGACTGCCTCTTGAGAGGACATGTGATATTTGTCAGCTGTGAAGTGCCTCACAAGGGGCGTGGTCTTTGCCAGTTGGGAGAAATGCCAGACAGAGAGGGGAAAGGAGAGAGACTACGTCTCCAAAAAAGAAGAAGGCTGCTGGTGCTCCCCCTGCTGCTCCTGGTTGCTGTTGATGCAGTGTAATAGGAAAATGGAGGTATCCTGAGTTGAAGAGTGGACTTGCCCCAAGGAAGAACGACCCTAAATAGCAGGAAGTAGCTAAGGAAAATTATGTACGCCCCTTCTCTCTACTAATTTTTCTCTCCTACTTGATGTTTGGGTATTGGAAAGGATGGCAGAGGAGTAGGGAGAAAGAGATTTAAGGAATCCAAAATTTAAAAAGTTGTAAAAACACGCCTATACTTCCTTCTTCCAGGTCTTTTTATATAGGCTGCCAGGTCTTTTCATATAGGCCTAGATTTAGGATGGATCATCTCACCTTAAATGATCCAATCAAGAAAATCCTTCACAGATGTGCCCAGATACTTGAGGTTTAGTTGATTCTATACGTGATTAAGTATTAACCGTCACGTTTATTGATCACATTTTCTGAGATGACTTAGAATTCTTAAACATATATTTTGCACACTCAGCTACCAGAGCTCAGAGAAGTCAAGTAACTTGCCCAGGATCACACAGCGCACAAGTAGTAGAACCAAGATTCACACACCATGGTTGTTTCTGGTCCCCCCACCCCACCCCGCCAATTTCTTGTGTTCTGTTCAGATAGTTGAAGGAATCCTGCTACAGCAATGGTTCTCAATGTTCCCGATGCTGTGACTTTAATACAATTCTCCATCTTACGGTGACCCCTCCCAACCATAAAATTATTTTAGTTGTTACTTCACAACTATAATTTTGCTACTGTTATGATCATAATGAAAATATCTGATATGTGACCCCCCAAAAAAGGGTTGTGACCCACAAGTTGAGAACCGCTGTGCTATAGAAAGACTGTAGAAATCGGATCCAGAAGAGGAGATGACAAGTCAATACATTTGTAAATACAGTTGACTGTGTGCCGTTGCCATACGTGGCTTTTAAGATCCTTTCAGAAGCCAAGGAAAGGTGACTCCCAGAGTCCTAAAGCAACTGATTGGTACTTGAGACTCAGAAGGAAACATGTCCCCGGATTACCACAGAAACCAGGCCAAAAGTAAAACACATGTTCTTCAAAGCAGGTATACTGCAGAGGAAAAGGAATGGAAAATTAACTGAATATTTATCTTACTTTTGTATGTTTGTTTTAGACAAACCAATTACAGGGAATGATAAAAACACACTCACAAACACGTTCTCACACACTCAAACCATGCACGGCTGTGGCTGAGGTGGACGTTTTGTCACCAGCGGGCAGGACACCATCTAACAAAGGGAATGGGACACAGGAAAAAGTAAGACTTTCTGGCTTTGTTGTCCTTCAGGGACAAGGAGGAAATGGAAACTTCGTGTCACCAAAACTCTGTGAAGTACAGATAGACAGTGGTCTTTCTCCTTAGACAGAACGGAGAAAAATTTAGGACCGAACTGATAAATCTTCAATGTGCTGTTATGGTTTAAACTGTTGTGCACATTGGAAACAAACTGTGGAATTTTTGCATGCAGTTTGAGTGACTGAATGAATGAGGGAAAGAGGGAAAACCACCGCTAAGTCTTCCTTAGTCTGTCTTTCTAGAAGCTTCCCCATCAGAAACCCTCACCCTTGCTGTTTCCCTGCCCGTACTGAGTCATGTATGTAGCTATTCTGTCTCTACTGCCCTGCGCTTCAACTGCTCCAACTTATAAAATGTGGACAGATTCCCGCCTGGCCCCCCATCCTCCACCCCACCCCACCCCCACCTTGGTCTCCACACTTGGATTATGATTGATCATAGAAAATGGCATGTTCTTAGAACATGGATTCACAGTACTTGTCAACTCTCAGCCACAATTCACAGAAGTCAAATCGAATGTTGTTAATACCGAGTATATAGTCTCTCCTGCTACCTCACTTTGGCAGTTCCATCTTTGCAAAATTACAAGGCAAACTGTACAGTGATGGGCCCCTTTAGGGAACCAGACTAAGTATTGTTGCACAGCCTGTTACCAATGTTGTGTTGGTTTCTAAGTCATCTGTTTTGACCCGAATGCATTTTTAATGGGAACATCTCACGCTAAGGTAGTCATTGTGGGCAATTTTCCTGAGTGAAGAAAGGGTCTCGATGAAGTGTGAGAGTCATCTGCATTTCCCCACAACATATGGCATTGAGGTTAACTTTTATTTTCTTCTTGGAATTACAGAGCTTGATTTTTGCTTCCCTCATCTGAGAAATAACTTGCAGCACATGTTGCAAGCCTTCGATATTGGACATACACTCATTCATGGACCAAGCTTGCCAATCTTTCATCAGTAATCACCAGGGCTCCTGTAGCTCGCATTTCCTGACTCGGGCCTGATAACATCGCAATTCATGGTTACACTAATCTGGTTTGCATACACCAGGTAATTGATTCCACCTTCTACAATCGCTGAGTCACAACACTGTAGTCAGAATTTTTTTTTCTTCTTCTTCTTCACTTTACCACATAACGGAAATAGACGAATCATTTCAACGTCTCTACCCAAAACTGCCTCTCTGTGTGAGTTGAATGTAGGTCATAAAAGACAGGTCTGTGCTGAGATGGGCCACAGTTTTCGTTTCAGGGCACTGTTGTCTCCTGCTTACTAGATTTATCCTGAATGCTTCTGAAATGAGCCCCCTTTCTCCTACTTGATTTAATAAAAATTTGCCAATGAAATATTTTGAGCGGAACATTTGATCAGCATAAACTCTTTTACAAGCATTATACCTCTTGACCTTCAGACCAGCCAAGCTCATTGGCAGGATGAAGAACACAGGCTCAAAGCTGAATAGACTCACTCACAGAGACATTGTATTAGGCTAAGGGCCATCATAAACACAGAGCCAGTGGTTCCCACAGGAGCTTAGCGTTGGAACCATTTAGAAGGTCAAACATACAGATCTTAGGCCCATTTCTAGGCCGGCCCACAGGTCTATCATGGCTTGTCACCTGTGGCTTATTCTATTTTCTACATGGATTTTGCCCAAGAAAGAAAACTAAAGTAAGGATTTATTTGTGTATGCCGAGAGTTGTATGGTATAATAAACATACCTGCTGCTTACCTCATGGATGTTTTCTCAATAAACAACATATCTGCTGCTTATGTTTTCTCCATCAGACCAATGATACAGATGGAAGAGTGGGGGGAGTGGGGACAGTTGGGGGTTCGTACACCACCCCTCTGGAAGGGAGATCAGAAATGCTCTGATTTACATAGTGTGCTGATGTGGGCAGTTTCACACTATTGATGGTTTAGCAATCCACTCACAGAGGTACCAAGTACTTAACAAGGGGAAAGTAAGCTAGCTCTGGCTATCAGACATAGACTAGATGGAGAAACTTTACAGGATAATCTGAAGAGTCAACGTTTGGCTCGAGTTGATGTGAACCCCTTCGATACCACTCTACGTATTGGCATTAGGACTTGACTCTCAAAGGTAATTCAGTGTCCCCCCACCCCAAGTCCTCATTTCTCACTGTTTCCAAGGAACTGCTCTCACAGAGTTTGCCATGTCACAAAGCCAGGGATTATTCTAGTGACTGAGCCTTTGGCAGAAAGAAACTGGATGTCATGGAGGACAACTGCTTGCTTTCACCTGCTGTGTATCAGGACTGAGAGAAGCAGGTAGCTGCCCCTTGCTTGGGGGCACCAGAATGGAAAGAAATATGAAGAAAGACTACTAAGGAAACTTGGTCTGAAAGGGTGAGTGGAGGGTGGGTCTTTCCGTGCCTGTACTCACCATAGGAAAAACGCATGCCTAGCCTTGGTCAAGGTCAGAACTACCAGGAAAGCCCATCAGCACAAAGGTGAAGAGCCCACCGGCCTGCTTTTAATCTGCAAGGCAAACCGGAGGGGTGAGCTATGATGTGGCTCAGAGGTGTGGCCCAAGATGTACAACAGCTCGAACTGTGCTGGTTCCCACAATTACTTTTGGGCAATAGAATGTTTAAGGCAGCCCGGCAAATATTACCTTCAGACTACAGGCCAGCACACATAAAAGCACCTCAGCATATTCCCAGATCAACTCTATGTTCACCCAGCATTTTAGACTATTTGCTCCTTTGTTAAACGTCCAGAACGATCAATACTTTTTGAAACTGTGCTGTGTCTGCTATGTGTATAAGTAACCATAGCAAAGGTGAATTGTGTGTCTTTTCCCCTCCTAGGAAGGCTAGCTTTGGCATTGTTCTATAGAAGGACAAACTGATGTTTTATATTATTTCACTTCTCTTTTGGTTGAGTCCATTTGTATGATAACCAGTGCCCACGTTCTCTCTCTCTCTCTCTCTCTCTCTCTCTCTCTCTCTCTCTCTCTCTCTCTCTCTCTCTCTCTCTCTCTCTTTTCCTGATTCAAAAAGATATTTTATCTTCCAAGAAGCCAAAAAGAATATTAAACTCCCAAATGAATCAACCAGAAATATCTGATTCATAGTGGATATTAAATTTGAGCACAAAGACTTCAGAGAAGGGAGTGTAGGTGGAGATCTAGTAAGACAGCTTAGATTTAACTCACTAGCCAACAGGGTCCTGGAACAAGTCATTAAATTTGTTTTACATGATTATGCTTAAATTACATGGTAATGTTTCCTAACAGCATACCAAATATATGTATCATGTTCATAACCGTTCCTCAAATGCTTTTAACCTGGAATTCAGACCCCCAAAGAAATCCAGAGTGAAACCAAAAATTAGCATGCAACCCTTGTCACGTATGTATGTACACATATGCATTTGTACTGGGCTCTCAACCAGGGGAACAGAGATTATCAGCTCCTGGAGGGTATGTGGGGCCAGAGAGAGTGGGGGACGCATTTGGGAAAATATTTTTTACAGTGATTTAACTTTAAATGTTTACTCCTGAGTCTGGGTCATAAAATGCCCACTTAGACAAAAACACAGCCACCAGGTTATAATACCCATTTGGCTACACTGTACTTCTAACACATATGCTCAGGAGAAAAAGTATCTAAGGCCAGATACGGTGGCATATGTCTAATCCAAGGCAGGCAGAGGCAGCTGCATGTCTGTGAGTTCTAGGCTAGCCAAGACTACACAAAGAAAGCCTATCTTACATAGGGGTAAAGAAAGTCATACTAAAGGTAAATTAAGGCATAAGTGTTTCTGAAGAGAGTGGAAAGCATAACTCCACACGAGGACTCACTATGCAAACAAAAAAAAAAAAATAGGTTTAGTGTAGCTTCAAACTGCAACCAATCCAAATGTTTTCCAGTAGAGAATAACTTCAAAAGGAAACATGCACACCACAACATGAATGATCTCAAAAATGCAAGTGAAATCCAGACAAACATTTTCCAAACTCAGAGAGTTGTGGCTGCCTTGAGGACCAGCAGTGGAAGGAACAAACGACCACAAAAACACAGAAGTACACCATGATTGCTGCACTCGTTGCAGATGCTCATGTCTGTTCAAACTCATCAAGATGTAATTATAACAAGGACCAGTTTATTAAAGCATACCCAGATAAAACTGATTCACAGCTCCTTCTAAATACTAGAAAACTTCACAGCCTGTTCTCGTTCCTGAGATGATACACACTCATCTATTCAAATCCGTGCCCTTGGAGGAGCTGTTCTCTTACTGACAATGAGGATTCCTAAAACTGCAGTCTCCCTGGAGCTACTGATTTGAGTTTTTAAGATGGGGCAGCCAGTGATGTAGTGCGGATCTAAAGAAAATAGCATCATGAGCCAGGCCCAAAGAGAACCATAGCTAATCCAACTGATAGACGGTAGACGGACTTCGTATGGCCTGATTCACTGTCATGGGTGTACCCAATTACTATGATCGGTCCTGTACTACAGAGGCACTGTCAGCCATTGGAATTGTCCTCATCAACAAAATGAATAGACCTTTGAGGGAGAAAAGCAACATCTCTGAAACACTGTGTTTCAAATAGATCACAAACACCTCAGGAGAGCATCTGTACAGATACTAGCTATGCACCGGAAGCTGGGTGGTGCCAGATTTCACACTCTTGTTTTTTCTGTGTGTAGTGCCTCAGTAAATCTTTATGACCAAACTCTTTGAAACGTCACTGGAATATAGGCAAATATCCATAAGCTTACAGTTCCTCACAGTCTCCTAAGATCTTTGACTATTGTAAACCAATGAGCTACAAAAGTAGTTTTCATCAAATCAAGCACTTTAGAACTCGTTTTCTAAACCAATGGCATTGATAATTCTGAATACTTTGTCTTTGCTCCTCAATTGTCAACTTTGTCACTGCAACAAAATAGCTGAAAAAAAAAAAAGGTTATGAACTGGTTTTGCCTCACAGTCACAGTCTGTAGTGGGCTGGCTCCTCTGCTTTGGGCCCATGGCAAGACAGCGCATCATGGAGCATGATGAAGCGGAGAACTCGCCTCACGGCAGCCAGGAAGCCCAGACTATGACAGCCAGGGCCTGTGCATCAGAGCATGGTCAGAAGAATGGCACATGGTGAACCAGCCGTGAGGAGCTATGACAGACTCCAGGAAAAAGGAAGAGGGCCTTGTACCACAGGTGCATTTTGTCCCCAGGTTCGCTCTTGAACATGATTTTGTGCCTCTTGTGTTAAATATTTCCATCCAGTTTGTAAGACATGCTTGTTCTTTTTTTTTTATCAGCATATTATATTTTATAATTTCTTTTTTAATATTTAGGTAGTTACTTTAAAATCTAAAATTATCCATCATATAAAAATACAGAAGTGAGCACAGTTAAATTTGTAAAAAGAGGGGAAATTCTGTAACAAGTAACATCAGAGAACATTTTCCACAGCAGAAATGTGTAAGTGGTTTCTATAGCATGTAATCAAATGTGTTTAATATTCATTGGGCTGGGTAGATGGGTTTTTTTCTTTTTTTTTTTTTATTAATTTATTCATATTACATCTCGATTGTTATCCCTTCCCCTGTTTCCTCCCATTCCTCCCTCCCTCCCATTTCTCCCCTTCTCCCCTCCCCTATGTCTGTGACTGAGGGAGAGCTCCTCCCCCTGTATATGCTCTCAGAATATCGAGTCTCTTCTTGGGACATGCTTGTTCTTGTTGGCTGTTGGAATGCAGCTCCAGAACCGAATCTGGTGAAGTGATATGCTGAGTGCTGTCCTCCGTGTGCCCTGGAACTGGACATGGCCTCTGCCTTGCTTTTGTGCTTTCCCAGATATGACCTAGCGTGTGCCAAACAACTATGCTTAAACTGGTCTGTCCTGAGAACGTTCCGGGAAGGGGCCGCTCTGTTTCTATTTACTATGTGCCTCGTAGTGTTTATATTCTTCTGAACTCAACCCTCCTTGGATCATCACTTTCCTTGGTACATTCGTATATAAAAGTCTACTGAAACTGAAGTTGTCTGCAGCATTAGACCGTGGCCCGCCTCATCCTTTAAGGTCTTGCACAGATCTGCATAGCTTGACAAAGTTCAGCACCTGAGGAAAAGATAGACTCTTCAAAGGCACACTCCAGTGAGCGGACTCCTCCAACAAGGCCCCACCTGCGGGAGTCTCCTCCATCTCCCAATAGTGCTACCTAGTGGCTTCCAAACTCTCAATACATGACATCTGGGGGGGTTGTCACTGAAGGCCCAAACCTTCATTGGGCAAGATGGCCCATGCTTGTAATTCCAGTACTGTGGAGACTAATATAGAACTATCCCAAGTTGGAGGCCTGCCTTAGAAACATAGAGACCCTCTCTTGATTAAAACAAGAAGAAAAACACAAACCATAACAAGTGGTTTTACATGTCGTATTATAAAGATTTTGTGTAACATGTTCATAAAATCCATACTAAGTAGAAACTGAAATTTATCCTGATCTGTAAACAACAGTTAAATATGTCCTATAAATGAAAAAATAGAATCACAAAGTTAGTGTGAAATTTTTTAATGAATCTTCTTTTAAAACCCTATATTTGCACAAAAAATACATTGTGTGTGACAGCTGCAGAAGCAGTCTGACTTTTGATTAACTGCTTCTACACGGTACTTATTCCACATGATAACTTTCTGGAGAAGCCAAGGACACTTCATTTTCATTTTTAAACGTCTACAAAGTTTTAATTCTCTATTACACAAATTTCTCAAAATATGCCAGTTATTATACAAATAGAATACATAAAAAGATCAAAAATATACATATTCTCTCAGAAAATTGTTACATAAATAAGAAAAAAAAAAAAACAGCCAGATTTTCAAAGTACAATTATCTTAAGGCTGCAACTGCGTATAGAAGGTGCTAAGAAAAACACTAAAGAAAAGTCAAAAGATTTGTTTCATGACATCTATGCTATTAAAATGCCTAGACCCAATCTACAAGGGAATAGAATGTGGAAACTCTTCATGTTGCCTTCATTTTATCCCTTTAGAATATTCTCGGGACAGCTAACAGTCACACGTCTACCAGCCACCCCCAACACCTGACACAAAAGTCAGAAGGTGTGACAACTACAGAATCAACACCTTTGCCTAGCAGTGCAAAGGAAATCCCAAAGAGTTAAATTTAGATACGGCTGTGTTAAAATTTCCTGGGTAAGATGAGCCACTGAAAATCAAATTATTTAAGTCAGAAGTGTCAGGAGAAAATCCAAACACTCCGAAAATCTTAACACAATAAGAAAAGATGATGCCAGCTTTTCTCTAGAGAAGAAGAGCGGGTTTATGTTTTGCCCCAGAAATTCTCCTTTCTTTTCTGAGCTCGTGCTAAAGTCTGGCAAGCGCGGAGACTGGAAGCTGCAGAGCGAGCAGAGATCTCGGACAGTCTGTCTACATCTGTAATGAGAGAATCCCAGGGTCACATCCACGTGAAAATACCTACAGAAAAATATTATGCTTAATGCACTATTACTAGGAAGCGGAAAGCATCAAGTCACTAGCAACGCTGGCTGCATCAGGAAACAGGGAACCTGGTGGATGGAGAGCTTACTTCTTCATACTTCATGGCAGTTCTCCAAGTGTACCAGAGGTCAGGGGCATGCCCATGTGCTGGAACCTTTTTTTTTTTTTTTTTTTTAACATCACTTAAGTCCCATCATGTCATAAATTACACACTGCTTAGGATTTCAGAATTATCGAGAAACAAGCCATCCTAGTTTCAGAAATGCAACCATTTGGATCAAAAGGTTTTCTATTTAAAAAGCAAAATGCTGGTGCTGGGAAGGTGACTCAGAAGCTAAGAGCACACACTGCTTGCTATTCCACAGGACCTGAGTTCAATTCCCAGCATCTACAACCCTACAACTGCAACCCCAGGGCAATCCCGTGCCTCCAGCCCAGCCCAGAGGGTGCCCACATACATGTATGTGTACATGGCCACACACACGTTATCAAATTCAAAAATACATCTTCTCACATGCTACATTTTAACGTGGTTTGTTATATTACTTTTAGGGGGAAAGTTTGGCAATGTACTATCCTTTTTTGGTATGAAAGGCCACATTCTGAGTGAGCAAATCCATCACATGTTTATAGAACTGTTGCTCATCAACAAGACAAAAGGCAAAAACAGATTCAAAGGGGCCAGACTTGTATTTCAAAACACAACTTATTTTCTGCTTTACTGAATAAAGAGTTGCAAACTTGTTAAAAGAGGAAAAACTTTCTAACTGTAAAGTTCAAATATTTTTCCCAACTAAGAATCAATAAACTCAGGAATTGTTGGCACTTTAAGATTACAGCTATGTTTCTCAGGATGGCACAGGAGTCATTTTGATTGTGCACCCTAAGATTTCAAAACTCCTCCTGCCTTTATTAAAATAAAAAACTTGACAGGATGCAGATTATACAGGAGGAAAGGCATCCATTTCCATTAATTACACATATTTTTCATAATGAAAAATGGTAAGAATATACAGGCACTTGAAAAAAAATATAAATGTTACATCAGGCCAAATTTCTGAGACAGAGAGGTGGAGGCAGCAGACGTGGCTTCTGCTGAGGTAAAGCGCCATTTGCTGGGGAAAGGCTCCTCAGCACCCAGTCCCCCCTGACTCTGTATGAGACAGAAGCAACTTCAGCCCCATCACACGGTCTCAAGGACCCAGCGTAGGAACATCTGTGGAAGAGCTCTGGGATCTGTAAGGCGCTAGACGACCGTAGGCAAGGCAGAAGCTACCTTACAGGACTAGAGGCTGATCTTAGGTAACTACCAAATACCTTCATCATTAAAGGCTTCATGCGGAGGTAACAGCAAAGTGTTCATCCTTGGTTTTCTCACTTAAAGAAAAAGGGCAGTAGACATCATCCGTTAGCTACTAAATATCACATATTATGTGGTTTGAACGTCTGTCCCCCCAAAATTCACAGTGAAACTGAATCGCTGTTGAGATCCATGAGAGGCTGGCTCTTTAGGTGACCAGGTTGTAACCTAAGTCAGGGAGGCTCCGCCCTTCCTTCTCTTGCCTTTTATTCTGCCAAGAGATGGTGTAGCAAAAACACCTCCCTTGCTGCTAGCCCCTCTGTCATGCACTTGCCAGCTTCAGGAGCCACGGGGCATCCATTTCTGTTCATTATAAATTGACCAATCTCAGCTTATCTAATATAGCAAACCAGTAAACCATTCACGGAAGGAGGTAATCAGAAATTATATCAGCTAAGTTTGTATATTAATAGAAATCACTGCGAGTACATAAACTATACCGAGGCACCTAACATTCTTCCAAATGATTACATTGATATAACTTCACAGAGATAGAGAGGCTTCCTTTGAGAGATGAAAACCCAACAGACACATTGAGAGACACAGCAGAAGCCCACAGGACAAAGAAAATGAGAGACCAGGAAACAGCAGTTAAGTTTGGGGAGGCAAGTGGGGGAGATAAGCATCTAATTTACACAAGATGGCAGGCATGGGGGGGTCAGCAGAACCCAGAAGGTAAGAAGCAGTGATCTGGGGGGGGGCGGTGTGTGGGTGGAGGGAGTGATGGGGGTGCAAATGCTCAGTCACCCTGCAGCTAAGAAGCAGCGATCTGGGGGTGTGGGAGTGGGTAGGGGGAGTGATGAGGGTGCAAATGCCCAGTCTCCCTGCAGCTAAGAAGCAGAAATGCGGGGGGTGGGGAGGGGGAGTGATGTGGGTGCAAATGCCCAGTCTTCCTGCAAGCTGCAGAAAGGAAGATAAAGCAGGGGCTCTGAAAAACTTTTTAAGCAACAAACAGCTGGGGCACAAAATCACCTCTAAATTTACACAGCTAGACAGGTGCCTCTCCTGAGCATGAGATAAAAATATGTCTCTAAAGGTTTATAGAGCTACTGTGACCATATGTCCTCTGCCTAAGGACAGGAGCAGCAGAAAGGAAACAGAAAAGGAAGAAATCACTACTTAAGAAAACTTTCTAGAAGAGCTGACCAGGGGGGAAACTCTACTGAGTACCAGTAAAATGCCCGGGGAGACACCCACTTCAAGATGCATCATTGTAAGTATCAGTAGCATTGGGTATAAACAGTCCCAAAAGCTACCAGAAAGAAAACAACACACACAAAAGCTACAGAACGAGAACAGCAGGAGAACTCCCAGTGTGCAGGAGGAAGGGCACCAGCAGCAGAGCAATGCCGAACAAAACCACAAAACCCAAGGGAACCACCTCTTGACTTCCACCCGAGCAACACCAGGCAATGCCCAGGGATGGTTTTTGTTCCTGCCTGAAGAGGAGGCACTATGGCACTTAGTAGGTCTCCTGTATGAGTCTTGGTAAGGACCTGAGACCTGGCACCTATTAGGTCTTCTGTATGAGCCTTTCACTTTATAAAGTGAAATGTGAACTTGGACGCAGCAGGACAAGCCAGTGTCCACGACAGAGATCTGCCCCATTCACAGAAACCCATCAGCCGGGACTACCTGACCTACTGAGACGCTGTTGAAAGGAAAGAAATGAAGAAAAAATAAGGAAGGAGGTGAGGAAAGAGGCAGGAAGGAAGAGAGGGGAAGAGGGACCCATAATAAATTTAAAGTAGAAAAGAAAAAGAACTAAATAATAGAACCTATCAGTATGTGGTACCTACCTCTATATAATGCTTGCCTATCAGTATAACACTTTTATTTTTAAAAGACAAGAAATTTAAACCAAAACACTTACCGTTATGCTGAAATTCAGGGTGTCGCAGACGGCCCTGGATCCTGTTAGGAGGAGGCCAGTGAGGCAGGGCACTCGGAGAAGGCTGACTACCAGGGGTGTTTGTCAGATGTTCTGGAATTTTCAAAAATCTGAGGCCATCGTCTTCACTATCCTCACGCAGAGGCAGGGGATCAACTGTTTTCATGCCAGCAGCAGGAGAAGTCAGGAGACACACAGCACGGTGGTTTTCTTTCTAGATGGCAAAAGAAGATGCACACATGAGTTTCTCTGTGTAGCCTTGGGTGTCCTGGAACTCACTCTGTAGACCAGGCTGGCCTTGAACTCACAGAAATCTGCCTGCCTCTGCCTCCTGAGTGCTGGGATTAAAGGCGCGCGCCACCTGTCAACTAGCAAAGCCAACAGAGGCACAAAAGTCTCAATCACGCCTTGACTTGCATCAGCACCTCATTTGAGCCTATGGATGTGACATTTACACCTGAGGGAGCTGGACTGAAGAGCTGATGGTTTTCTCCCAAGAGGAGCCAGGAAAGAACAGAGGTCTCCCACTTACTCCCCTTTCTCCGGCTCACTCGTCAACTACAGGCCACACTAAAGGGACACTTCTCTGCTTTTCTTCCTAGTATCTGAGAAGTTCTGTCATCTTGGTTTTACTGCTGTGAAAAGGAGCTAAGACAAAGTATTGTAATGGAAGGGGTCCTCAGGCTTAATTAAACCGACTGATCTGCTTTTGAGCCTCAAGCCTCTTTACTGGCACTGTTCTAACTCTGCTTGAAGAAAAAAAGTTCCCCAGAGGAGCCAGTGACTTGATTTACCCTGTGAGTCAAAGCCTCCTTGCTTTTTCACTTCAGATCTCCAAGGGCCTCCTGATGTCATTAGGATAACACCCCACCTCATCACGGACCCTCCTTTCCAACCTCAACTCCCACCCCCTCTTCCCTCTAGATCTACCCCACACTTTCCCCTTCTCTTGAAAACTCAGCACCCTTCACTGGGGACTTAGAGGGACATCATGGTAGCTGTGGGGGCGGGGTTCACCCTCCTTGAGGATCTTTAGGCAGTCATGGTAGACCACCGAGACCATTGGTTTTTTCTTTTTTTTTTTTTTTTTTTTTTTTTTTTTTTCAGTAGTGCGACTACTGGCTGGCAGCTACTCACACAGGATTCTGTAAGAAACCCTAACACAACACAGTGGGGGGGGGGGAGGGAAGGAGGGAGGGAAGGAGGGAGGGAGAGACCAGAGAAGGATTAGCTGGGAGGGATGGGAGTAGTGGGAGGCAAACAGAAGGTAATGAGGATCAAATACGGGAAGAATACACACCATGAGTGCAAGTATCACAGTAAAACACATTATTACATTATTATGTACAATTAATAATGTGAATAAAAACAAAACAAAATGAGCAGTCAGCACTGGGAGAGAAAACCTGGCACTTTCTGTTCTGCTTGGGAAACACCCCGTCAGGTTCACTGCCAGAGCCCTTCCCTCCTCAGGTCTCCCCCAAAGTGTTACCCAGCCTGTGCAGCCTGCATGGCCCCACAACAAAGCCTCAGCCATCCCTCAGAGGACACCTGAGGTTTAAGCCACAGCACTTTTTCCTACCTGAAATTATTTTTTTTAAGATTTATTATACATACAGTGTTCTGCCTGCAAGACAGAAGAGGACATCAGATCACATTATGGATGGTTGTGAGCCACCATGTGGTTGCTGGGAATTGAACTCATAACCTTTGGAAGAGCAGTCAGTGCTCTTAACCTCTGAGCCACCTCTCTAGACCCTAAAATTTTTTGCTGTTGTTGTTGTCATCATCGTTGTTTATTTTTGAGACAGAGTCTTTCTGTGTAGCCTTGGCTGTCTTGGACTTGTTTTGTAGACCAGGCTGGCCTCCAACTCACAGTGATCCACCTGTCTCTGCCTCCCCAGTGTTGAGATTAAAGGCATGCACCACCACTGCCCAGCTGAAATTACACTGCTTTATAAAATATACTGTCTGTTTCTTCCAGTGAAAAGAGAACTTCCACAAAGTCAGAAAGTTGTGTGCCCAGACCTCAGGACAGTACCTGGCACTGGCACACAGAGGAGCCACTAAATATGAAAGGAAGTATACAATAAAGTTCCCTACATTCCTCTCCCAAGGCAGCCTGGGACTGACTCAGTACAAACCATGCCCTCAGTCCTGTCAGAAAGCCAGAAAACCACAAGTCAGGCACAGTTTTGCTCTGTTACCTGACCCATCACCAAGGCTTCCCTTCCACAGTCCTCCCGTGTCACCCACTTCTACCTTTGCCCCCCCCCCCCCGCCACCCTACCCCTCGTTAGTTCATGATACCAATGTCTCCTTTCCAGGACACTTTCCAGGACACTGTCCCTTTCAGGGGGTCACAGTCTACTTGTGCTCCTATATAGACACACACCTTGTAAAGCACAAATCACACTGAAACTATTTCAAGGCTCAGTATTCAAGGGAAATACTGCCCCTCAGTGGCCAAGTTCCCTCCTAACCAGCTCAGTGGCTTCCCCTGCTTCTGAGACGATGGGAAATGCTCAGTTACTATCTTTGCTAGCTTGGTGCTAAAGCCATGAACCCTACCACGCCCTGTGCTGCTACAAGAAGTGCTGTGAATTAAACCAAACTACAAGTTTGATCCCTCACCCAAGGGATGGGTGAGGCTTTGTGCTTAGGACCATGTGGATGGGCGCAGCACTTCAGCTAGGACAGAGGGAGGGGCTCTGGCAGAGAACCCAGCAGGGTGTTGCCCAAGCAAACAGAAGCTGTTGCTTCTTCAAACTCTCTGCTCTTTTCTGCATGGGAATTTTGTACAAGCCACGTGCCATGCTCCTTTCCCCATCCTTTTAATCAGGTGAATTATGGCTTCTAAGAACTTCTTTGACTTCATACAAGTCTCTCTGTGCTAAGCCAGGGCTCTACCACTGAGCTACATCCCCAGCCCCCAAAAGCACACAAGTCTTACAATCAGGCTAATTCAACTTTGAAATTAAGTAATCCAGCTTTGAAATCTTACTAGTTTTTTTTCTTTTTTTCTTTTTTGTTTGTTTTGCTTTTCGAGACAGGGTTTCTCTGTGTAGCCTTAGCTATCCTAGACTCACTTTGTAGACCAGGCTGTCCTCAAACTCACAGCGATCTACCTGCCTCTGCCTCCCGAGTGCTGGGATTAAAGGCGTGCGCCACCATGCTCAGCTCAATAGTTTTCTTTTATATTTAACTCTTTGTATAACTGGTTGACATGCGTCCCCTCCCACAGTCTACTCTTATTCACTATGGGACCCACAGCATCTAGCAGGTGCATGCATGGTAAGACACATCCACAAGATGAAGTGAGCAGATGCATGCTGGGTTCTTAGGATCGTTTCTAAGATCTAGGGCAAGCGTGATGCACCCCACAACTCAGGAGGCTAAGGCTGGGGGACTGTCCGTGTGTGCTAAAGAAGTAGGAAACAGGGGCTAGAGAGAAGGCTCAGCAGTTAAAAGCACCAGCTGCTCCTGCACAGATGCCCTGGTTCTATTCCTAGCACCCACAGGGCAGCTCACAGCCATCTCTAACTACTTACAGGGGAGAGACAATGCCTTCTTCTGGACTCTAAGGGCACTAAGCATGCATGTAGTATTCAGATATACATGTAGTGAAAACAACCATACATGTAAAAAATTAAAATTTAAAAATAATTTTTTTTAAATGAAAGAGAAAGTAGGTTAGATATTCTGTAACTCTTCCAAGAGTCATTTTCCATAGTTCAAGGCCAGCCTGGGCTATGTAGCAAGACTTCTTTGTCTCAAAATGCAAAAACAGAACAAGAAAGAAAAGTGTTTCTTAATGAACAAACCAATACTATGAAAACTCTAAAGCTTTGTGGGGGACGTTGCTGCTTTAGAGATTAGAAAGTGTGGGATGAATCCACAGACGTCAAATTCTGCTCAACTGAGTGACAGCCAGGTGACACTGACTTCATCACCTAAGGTCATTCTGAAGGCCAACAAGTGACAACTGTACAGGTGAAGGTTACTCAGGTGGCTGCCGCCCTCAATCCTCTACAGTGTAAGGTGTACAGTGTAGAGTCAATACTGAACCTCATCAGGGTTACGATCCATTCTCCCCGATGCCCACAATTCATTTATTACATGAGACTGTAAACCCAAGAAGAGAGATTTTCCTCTGAAAAACAGATGTCTACCTTAGTAATATCTTTCTTTGGGGTTTCTAAGCCATGCTGGTAGGACGCTCTCTTCCACTGCTCGGGGGTTGACCGCTTCGTTTTACATGGAGACACTAAGACCGCTCCACCTGGAAAACCCCATGAAACCATGCATCAGTCCCAACAAGCTACAGTCTAAAGGGCGGGCTGGACTGCAGGCTGCAGGCTGTTACCAACGGCTGGAGTCGTGAGGTCATGGTGAGTCCGCTGGATGCCGAGTTCTCTCAGCTTCGGAGTAGGAAGCCTGCCTCCCCTCCCTGAGGAGACAGAGGATAGCTCCGACCTAAAGAGAGAAACCATCTATTAGGAAGCCTTTCCGCCAAAGAAAACATGGCCAAAACTACATCACCACCATTATGTGGTATAGTAATAAAGCATAAACTAAGAGAAGTCTACTTTGTTTCTGAAAAAAACAAAAAACAAACATTTAGATTCATATGCAGGGAGCCTGTAACAGCTGCCTATAATCCTAGTGTTTAAGGAGGTGAGCACAGGAGAATCACAAGTTCCAAGCCAGCCTGGGCTATCCAGGGATATCCCTGCTTAAGAACAATCCTTTTGGAAAGTCTTAATCCATATGTAGTTAAGGGGAACTAAGCCTCTACAGGAGGGAAGGCCACTGTAAGTCAGAAATCCCTAACGCAGAAGTCTCCCATAGCCAGCTCCCAAGTTCCACGTTAGCCGCAGCACCCATGCATGAGTAAAGGCTCCAGACAAAATGCATCACCAGCAAAGAAGCGCTCCCCAAAGCTGTGTGCACATACAACCACCATCACTAGCTAGTCTCAGGAAACACTTTAAAAACATTACCCAACAGCAGCGCCTTTCTTTCCTGACAGAAGCACCTGATATTAATGATTTTAATTCTCCATGAAGTCACTCTTCCAGACACAATTACAAATCTGAAAAATCCTCAGTCTAATTCCTCCCCAGGCAGCACAGTGCTCCGGTGCTCCCTCCGCAACCACTGGTGACTCAAAGGTCAGTGTGAATCACATGCCAGCACATACCACACAGCAGCGCCTACTTCACTGCGTTAAAAACCCTGCTCTTATTAGTCATAAAACTGCCAGTGTAAAACCCTACACCCAGCGACAAGGCGAGTGCACATTAGTCATGTTCTAGAATGTTCTATGCTGAAGAACTCAAGTCTCACCCTTCTTTTATCCTGTCTGCCTTAAATGTCTCTTGTGTGTCCAGTTCCTCTAGCTCCCCCACACGGGTCTGCTTGGCCTTTTCCCTTCCCTCTTCCCTGTCTTCCTCCCCTCTGGGCTGCTCCTGTGCATCTTCCTTGGTGTCCTCTGCATCCCATGCCAGCTTCCTCCTGACAGGCATGGTGGCGGCCTCTGACAGGTCCAGCTTCGCGGTGGCATTTCTTGGGGGCTGCTCTCCCAAGGCAACCTTCCTTTCTTCTAGTTTGGCAGGAGGATGTTTCTGGGGAGTCTTGTGGCCTGTAAGATCTCTGCATAGCAAAAAAAGTTTTATTGTAAGTCTGCGTTTGAGTGTCTAACTTACACCGGTTCAGTCAGTTCACCACTCCCTTCACTTGGTTTCCACACTGATAGCCTTGCCAAGGTAGTGAAGTTATTGAGGGACACTGTACATGAGAGCGATGCCTGAGTCTCCACTAAAATATCCCCAAAAGTCATATGCACCTACTTTCACACACATATATTTACACTTCTGGTGACAGAGCCATTATTCACCCTCAAAGTGAAAAAGACTAACCCGCAGCCAGGCTAGTGTGTCATTATTACATTCATAGTCAGGCATAAATTCAATTATACACGTAAACAAGTATGCAGATTCAGAGTTTTATAGCTTAGATTCATCTAAAGAGAACCGTGGCAACTTTTAAAGCAAGGTCACACAATGGAATTACAGATGAATTTGCTTTATGTGACTACACAGTGTGCTCTAATTTCAAGCTTTTTTATTTGCTACAAATCAATGTGCTATTTCTCTCCCAAATAGTTAAACTGTGATCGCTTTACAATTTAAAAAAGCAGAGCATTCTCTACAACTAGAGGCCCCATTCCAGATGAGGCACACGGACTCACTCACGAATGATAGCAGATACACACCACTAGCTTATAGTCAGCCCCTCTCCTCTCTCTCTCTTTTTCCAGACTGGGTGTCTCTGTGTAGCCTTGGCTATTCTGGACTTGCTTTGTAGACCAGGCTGGACTCGAACTCACAGAGATCCGCCTGCCTCTGCCTCCCGAGTGCTGGGACTGCAGGAGTGCACCACCACACCTCGCTACTAGCTTATATTCTTGTAAGTTTTTATGGTTGCTTTTATTTTTAACTTTACTTAAAGTCTTTTTACATCTACCCTACAGCCATTCTACTTCTGTAGTTGCTACAAAGAATATTGCAAAATTTAGCCATCTAGACTTATGTATTATTCATACAGAAACACACAGAGCAAGTGAGTATACCATAACTGTATTTGTCACCGAGAGTGCGTTTTAAATAATGAAGTCAGAGGCCCACTTGACGTCTTTAATCCCAGCACTTGGGAGGCAGAGGCAGACGGATTGCTGTGAGTTCAAGGCCAGCTTGGTCTACAGAGTCCAGGACAGCCAAGGCTACCCAGAGAAACCCTGTCTCAAAAAAAAAAACCAAAAACACAAAAAAAAACAAACGAGGCCCATTTGACTAGAAGGCAGACTGTGGGTGGTCGGATCACTGTCCCTAAGTTACTCTGTGATGTACAACAGCTACAACTCGCTCTTCTCATCCTCCACAAAGAACACCTCACCCAGCAAGGTCCAATGCTCGGATGTTGCCGCTAACGGGTCCTTCTGAGCTCGTGGTTGAGGAGACGTCCCAACAGTAGTTCTTTTCAGACAGGATCTGGTTCAGATGGTCCCGAGAAAAATGCGTCCCCTGAATTCGCTTCCTGTACGACTCGGCCTTTTCCCGGAGTTCCTTAACCTACAGGAAGAGTTCAGACGGCATCCATCACTGTCAGTGCTCTTTTACCCACAGCAACAAGAACATAACAGAGCCAGTGCATTAACACAGCCCAAGTCCAGTGACAAAGGCAGGCAAAAGTAATAGCCACATACACTCATCAGACAATGCATTTAAGCAGAAATTAAAACAATTAGGCATGAGCAAAATGGAGCTATTTTATTCCGGATTAGCAGGCAAAGAGATATTTGTAGTAGCTAAGAAAAATATTGACACATACTTTTTTTACTTCAGCTGAAATTACACAAGTATTCTATGCATTACTATAGTTTTTAAGAACTCAAAAGCAACCAACCTCTGCATACCACATGGCATTTAGAGAACCCTAGGGGAGGAATACAGAGACACTTAATGACAGGTTAATGCCATAAACAAGTATTAATGGGAATCAATGAGACGCTGTATCTAATTAGTCTTCCCTCTAAATATACACTAACTTGTCAATTGATATTTCTTGTATTCTTAGTAATGTTTGACTCAGTAACCAAAATATCTTAATACTGCTCAAGGGTCAGCCACATTCTTGTTTGGTTGCGATGGTGTTGGTGACAGGTAGTTGATTATTATCCTTAGCTCCTCATCTCTGACTGTGACGGTGCTGGTGATAGGTGATTGATTGGTATTCCTAGCTCCCCAGTCTAGCTTAATCCCCAGCTGCCCACAGAAGACCCCACTGACAGTTGAAAGATTCCCTCTCCAAGCTCCTCAGGTTCCCTTGGAGTCAGCAAAACCTCAACTTCAAAAACAAAAAACAATAAACAAAAACTAAATAAATGATTAAAAAGAAATTCCTATCAAATAATAGTGATGTATTCAACGAGATAACAAGATTTTTAAAAATTATGAGTAACTATAGAATATTTTGAATTCTCTAATTAGCAAATAATATACTTTCCTATGAAAGGGAACCTAACTACCATTTGAAACCCTTTTATTTTACGCATTGCACTGCCACCTGCTGGCTTCTCTAAAATGCATTTAAAACACACACACAACAAAAAGAGCTGAATTATAAAAATTCTGCTTTAAAATTCTTATATTTAGCAACTTTTATTGCTACTAATAATTCTCTATTTTTAAAAACAGTTCTAGCATTTTTGAAAAATTGCTTATCACTTGACTATTTTAGGCATAACTGTTAATAACTATGTCTTTTACCTTTCACATGAAGAGATTTGTATACATTGTCATCACTTCATTCTTTATTAGCAGTAGTAGTAGTAGTAGTGTGTGTGTGTGTGTGTGTGTGTGTCTCTGTGTGTGCGTATGTCTATGTGTGTGTGTCTGTCTGTCTGTATGTGTCTGTGTGTGTGTGTGTAAGTGTCTGTGTGTGTATGATTGTGTGTGTACGTATATGTGTGTCTGTGTTTGTGTGTCAGTGTCTGTGTGTGTGTCTCTGTGTATCTCTGTGTGTGAAGGTCAGAGGACAACTGACCTTGCAGAGTCAGCTCTCTCTACCATGTGGGACCCCAGAATCAACCTCACATAGCCAGGACTGGCAGCAGGCATGTCACCTGCTGGGCCATCTCTCCAGCCCTAAAATCTTTGTCATTTTCTACCATACAGGCAAGACTCTTCTCCTATCACGAACTGTGCATTAAAACTTCATGCTTTGCTTAAAGACAAGAAAGCAAAGCAAACAATGAAGCCTGCAATACAAAAGCAACTGGGGCCCAGTCCACAGCTCCTAACAAGGCAATTGTGAGCACAAAGGTAGGGAGGGCATTACCCTTGTAGGGAATTAGCCAGCACAGAGAGAGCACCTATGCGGCAGGAGAAACCAGACAGCCCCAGCAGATGCTCTTATCCAGACAAACTGGAATATATCCTAACAGATTATCTAAGATCCCATTTTCTTTGCTGCCAACATGCGCTATGTGCACGTATCAGTTCTATGGACTCCTAGACTTCACAGAAAGCAGCATCAACGGCAGGACTGAGACATCAGGTGCCAACGTGCTGAGTGACTCGCAGGGTGTTCCACATGGCTAGGAAACCTGGTGTAAGCATCTGATCTAAGTGCCCTGTATCAGACTGTTCACTGACTACGTAAGATGTGCATGACTTAGGTCACATCCTCTGTGCTCTCTCCATGAACCCGTGACCTTGCAGCAGGGAGGGGCAAGCAGCAGAGGGAAACAGCAACCAGAGCTCCAGGCCTGGCTAACAAGGACAAAGGAAGCCAGCCTGTATGTAAATTACCATCCTAGCACCAGCACAGCCTGTGCCCTATGAAACAAATAAGGACAAAAACTGAAGGACAGGTTCAAAGGGCTCCAATCAACACGGCCTTGAATGCTGAACAGTGGGAAGGAACAGTCAAGGAGGCCACGCCCTGTTCCCACGGGAGCTCCATATTGCTGAGTAAGAGAATGGGTGAAGACACCTCTGTGTACAGTGATCACCTTTGATACTAATTATTAGAAAGGATGGCGAGCAGACACTTTATAGAAATTTGGTATGATTGTTCAGTTCCATTTATTAATGATATATGAAACCCAATGCTTTCACAATTCTTCATCAGCCATCCTTCCTAAAAAAAAGTCAGTGCTAACATTTCATCTAAGTTTTATATTTAAATGTCTATAATCCTATATTAAGATGAAAACTAAAGAGACTGTTATCTCTCAGAGTAAGGCGTTCATTGGGCAGGAGGGGAAAATTGAGTGTGGACTCCAGAAATAACCCCTAAGACCAATGGCCAGGACCACTACAAAGGATAGGAATCAATTATCTCCAACTAAATACCCACACAGTAATGCCACCCAATGGCAGGATATATTATAACCAGTGTGTAGAGAGATGGCTCAGAGGTTAAAAGCATTTGCTGCTTTTGTATATAGTACCAGAGTTCAGGTCTCAGCACCCACATTAATTAGTGTAGAAGAATGTTAATTCGAAACATGGCTATTCTGGCAAAAAATATCACATCCAAGGCCTCTGTGATCCAGCTGGAATACAAACACACCTTTTTTTAAAAATGTTTTTTTATTTAGTTTTTTTATTTTACGTGCATTGGTATGTAGGTGTCACATGCCTTGAAACTGGAGTGACAGACAGTTATAAGCTGCCATGTGGGTGCTGGGAATTGAACCCAGGTCCTTTGGAAGAGCAGACAGTGCTCTTAACCACTGAGCCATCTCTCCAGCCCACAAACACACCTTTAATTCAGGAGACAGGGACAAACAGATCTGAGTTCAAGGCCAGCCTTCTATAAAGCAAGTATCAGGTAAAGAAAAGCTTAGGTCCAGGCATGGTGGTACATGCCTTTAATTCCAAACAAAGGTAGAGTTAGTTTGTAGAAGGAAGCACCCATGTTTGAAAGTGATGTCTAATTGAGTGGCAGAAAAGGTGACAAATCAGATTGACAGAATAGGATACACCCAACTCTCATGAGAAGAGAGAGGAAAGGGAAGCTACTTAAGAGGCAGTTTTACCAGGACAGTAATAGAGAGATGGGTTGCAGAGAGAGAGAGAGGGGGGGGGGGGAGAGATTTTCAGGTAAAGACAGGAGGAGCCAGAAAATGAGAAGAAGCCAGAAGATTAGGGCAGACTGCTGGGTTAGTTTGAGGCCAAGCAGAGCAATCCCAGGCTGAGAGAGAAGCCAGACTGAATAAGTCAGCTGGGAGAGGAGGAGTCTGAGCCAGAACAGCTGAGTTGAACCAGCCAGTCCAGAGCTCAGAAAGAACAAGTAAGGGTGAGCTTATTAAGGAGTCTCAGAGACTGCAAACATTCTAGGCTTAGGTTAGATTGTATGGAGGCTAGAAGCTTCCAGGACTAGGCCTAGGTTAGCAGAAGAAGGAAGTAAGCCTCCCAGACAACAACTGAACCCGGAGAATAAAATTACTATTACAACAATCACTTATAACTCCAGTTCCGAAGGATACAAGACCCTCTTCCGGCCTCCACAGGCACACAGACACACAGACACACAGACACACAATCTGAACACTGTAAGGAGAATGTTTTCATTTCTGAATTGCCTTTCTCAATTTGAACTAAATAATTTAAAATTTATATACAGAAAAACCAAATTCACAAAGTCGAGAGGAAATAATCTTTTTTTCTCAAAACTCCTACCCCCCAAGTGAGGAGCAATCTTATGCCTGGCTCTTACAACACCCGTCAGATTACAGAATGTCTCTCAAATGTGGCTCTTTATCTTGAACCAAAGTCCTAATCGTCCTCAAAAGTCACATCAATAACCAAGCCAAAAAGATGTATTTGCCTGCATGAAAGAGGACAAGGCAGGAGGACTGCTATGGGACTGAGGTCAGGCCCTTTTAAGAAACCAAAAGTTAATTTAAAACCAAATTAATGTACAACAGACCCAGTCATTCAAGGCAATCTTTTAAGACCGCTATAAAGAGTGGTGCAGTTGCAATAACAGACAGATGCGGAAGGCACAATCCCGTCCAAATCCAGCTGCAGACATCCCATGAATAAGGATGTGGGACTTAGGATGGAACACACAGTGGTTTTGCTAAAAATAGATCCCAAAGGTGCAGCATTTAGACCGTTTAAGAGGAAATTAAGTTAGCAGCTGCACTATGAACCAACAAGTGAGCTTAGTTGGGATGCGGGCTGCAGAGAGGGTTCCATGGGGAAAGCACTAGCCTGTTTATCCTGGTATAACCCCAGCACTGCACGGAAAAGGAGGACCATCCTGGGCTCTCAATGGCTGGCCAGTCTAGACCATCAGTGAGCTCTGAGGTCAGTGAGAGATGCTGTCACAAAAACTAAGGTAATGAGGGATCCCAACCTCTGGCCTTCACGTGCACAGCCATGTGTGCACACTGCACACACCACACATACAACATACACACCAGAAGATGCTGGGGGGAGGAGATGGCTGATACTGATACTCAGGCGCCTCATTACCAGCCACACACCACCAATAATGGTCCAGGGGGTAAAATCCTAGGATTTCAGCAAAATGCGGCCCATATTAAACGTCTATACCTTGATAAATAAAACTTAATCACTTATTTCTGAAGACTATTTTCCTTTTCTATTGCCAATCTATGTGGGTTTTTTTTGGTTGTTGTTGTTTTTTGTTTTTTGATAACAGGCTAAGACAAACTTCACTCCTAAGTATATGCCTGCAACTTCCAGTAGCAATGAACACAGCACAAGGTTACGGCATCACAATACCATATTAGATAAAACTGAGAAAGCAGATGACACAGCACTCATCAGGGCAATATGCAGAATCTCACCTGACTTCCCACGTCCCTACAGTCCTCTAAATACACTAAATGTTTACAGTTGAGGCCTAAAGACCAACTCACCTTAAAGAAGTCACACACTGGCAAAGAATCTTTCCAAAACAAGACTTTCTCATGACCTCAATCCTGACCCCCTGGCCCCCATCAGCTACACTGTTCTGTGCTCCCCAGTTTTCTCCTGCCCTGTCTCTTTGCCAAGACCT
Organism: Acomys russatus; assembly: GCF_903995435.1. Classification (NCBI taxonomy): domain Eukaryota; kingdom Metazoa; phylum Chordata; class Mammalia; order Rodentia; family Muridae; genus Acomys; species Acomys russatus. The sequence continues at coordinate 27,287,260 of NC_067164.1, read as the reverse complement.
ACAATGCTAATAAACTGTCCAACTGCTTGGGGGATTCCGTCATTATTCCATCATGACTGCTTTGGATGCTCAGGGCTTTTATTTGCTGTCACTAGAGTGAGTAGACAAATGGCCCAGATGAAGTGGGAGCTGGCCTTGTCCCATGTAGCCTGAACTAGGCCCAGGTACAAAGTACTGAGTATCTGAAGTGAAAAAAAAAAATCCAAAAGCTTCCTGAAACAGGATGCTGAGGCAGGGGTGGTGGATCCTTCTCTGGACGGGGCCAGCCCAAGGGATGAACAGCTCAAACAGGCCCAATCTAACTTATCCTCTTCAGAAAGATGGATGGAAAAGAACATCTATTATTATACAGTCCAACCAAAAAAAAAAATGTTTTAATTTAGTTTGTGTACATGGAAAAGGTTGAAAACTGCCAGGGTCCACTTTTGAGACACTAATTGTACAGTAATACAAGAAGGCCCACTTCTCAGCCCCAGGATATAAGTGCCCTTTCCTCTGGCCTGTCTTTAGAACCCCAGCTTCTCCCCTGTGTCAAGGTACCCTAAAGGTAGAACTTGAACCTGAATGAGCTCAGGCTGCACCCATCCTTTTTCCACATGCTGCAGTGGTGCAAACTGTCAGCAGTCTTACTATCACAGGCCTTGTGGATTGACAGATGACCTGCAGTTCAAAGACGGACGGTCCAACTGTCATGAGAACCAGAGCAACAAAGCTACGGCCCTGTAAACTCAACTATCAGCTTTCTGATGGTTTAAAAGATGATTTTAATAATAAATGTCAATCTCTAAGGAAGCCATTGGCATAAAAACAGCGAGCACACTGGTAAGTTGACAACGACTACACACAATTCAGATGGTGGGATTCGGAATAGTATTATGGCATCATCCATCTTTAAGTGTGAATGAAACTCATTGTGAAACTGTTGGGCCGCCTGGAAGAAAATGTGACACCACAGACTCACCTGGTTTGGCATGTTCTCCTTCATACGTGTCCAAGCTCCAGCTCTATAGAAATACTGGGCTGGGCTCAGAAACTTTGCTCTATATTCAGAATTCACCTTTCTACGAGAGACAGAATGGATATAAGTACTCTAGCGTGATGACCACCCGAACATGACTGTTTCCTGATAAAATACATACCCGAGCTTTTGGTGTCTCCACGGAGCAAGCTTCCTCTTAGGCTGGTCTGAGTCTTCCGATGCCATCTCTACTTCTAATTCTAAAGGCTCGTCTGCCTTATTACATTGAAATGGAAATAATTTAAGCTTTTATGCTTAGAGATATCATACATTAAAATAAAAACAGATGTTATAAAGGTAGGCATGGTGATTCTACTACATTTTTGCTTTTAGATGTTTTAGCTACTAAAGAAAACAAAACAAAAAAATCAACAAATAAGTTTTAAAACCAAGTTTCGAGCCTTATGTTTTTCTAATTAACAAATACCATCTAAATATTAAGCAAACCACTTAATAAATACTAAACAACACTACTACATACTGAGCAGGGATTCTGATTTAGTCCTTAAGTTTATGGTCAAGTGTTACAAGTAATTAGTGTTGCTGGTTATCACAGTGTTATACAAAATAACACTTTCCACCCCCAAGAATATCATAGGTCGAAAGCAAGTGTATGTGTATGCTGTGTGCATACAAGTGCGTATCTGTGCATGTGCATGGTCATGCATGTGAGCCTGTGTATGCACGCACACATACACAGATAGATAATTTTACTTTTAGTCATATACTTTCTATTTTTAAAAACCACGAAGTACCAGATAACATTACTACAGGAGACTAAAAAACAATGTTTATATTTATTTCATTTTCCTATAATCTGCAATGACTCTAGCCTACTAGTCAGAACTTTGAATACCTGTCAAATCACACACAAACCTAGGTGTTTATATCCACTTAAGTAAATGAGATGAATTATACTAACTATAACTTAGCATAACAAAAATTTTGCCCTAAGATAAATGTGTATACACATTGCTATCATTCCTGCTGCCCTGCATCTCCCGCTACTTCAAAGCCAAACGTTTGATGTTTGATGTGGAAGATTTACCTGCTGCGTTGCTAAGTACGGTCATGCTGCCTTACTTTCAGTTACTTACACATCTGTCTCCCAGCAGCCCAGGTGCTGCTGAGCCTTGCTGTGTCTGCCTCCTGTACCCTCAGTACCGACGCAGGACGTGGCTCACATAAGTGGTCAGTGAGCACATGGCATTTAGTGAACAAATGAGTTAATGCTAGCAAAGAAAAGGGGGCTACAGGAGGTAATGGGAAAGTGTGCCAAAGCTGAGACCATCCGTAGGAGCTCAGGAGCTGGCGCTACCTTCTTCTCTGGAGAGGGCGTCTCAAGGCCACTGCTTCCCTTCAAGTCTTCTCTGAACTTTGGCTCCTTCACTGGAGATAAGCCCTTGAAATTCCGCGTGTATTCAGTTTCATGGACAACTGTACTCCCACTGAACTGTGGAATAACTTGGCTTTTATTACGGAGAACCTTAAACAAAAATAGTTCAGTTTTGAGTTGGTTATTAACTAATATAGAACTTAGGTATTTAATTGCTCTTAAGAACTCATTAAAAAGTTGAACTATAATACACAAAAAAGGCAAAACTGTATATGACTGCAATTTCATTTCACACGTGTATTAGTAGCCAAAGGCCAAATTTCTATACTTGTTACTATGCTTTGAGTAAATAGTCAAATTATGATACAAATGTTACTTAAGCAAAAATAAACAACCATGTTCCTTATCTGACTTTCCCTTCCCAGAGTTCCCTGCTTTCTCCTACCAGTTTAGTAATGAGATAAATGAAATAAGCATATTTTCATAATAAGAACAGACATTAGTTTTATTAAAGTAACTGTTATCAGCTCTACAAATTATGTTTCTCCTTGTCAGAATTTCTCCTTTTCTGAGGGAACATAGGTGATACCCGGTATTTTCAATCTGGGATTTTTTTTTTCTTGCCTCCTGCTTGCTTGTATTTAGCATTTTCACTAAGGCAAGAGAGAACATCCCGGAATTGCTACATTTCTCTTTTAAATGTTTTTCTTTCACCCATAATATTCAAATAATATGGCTTCCACGTGCTGGTATACCACCACTGATGACAACGAAATCACACGGAAAAGGGAGGGTGCGGGGTAAGACCTACCACTGCTTGCAACACTGACTAGCACACCGTTCTGCAGACCCTAGCCAAACAGTGCGCCCTCTCAGTACCACACAACCTCAAGGGCCTTCCAGCCAAAACTATGCCAGCTCCTTTAAATATTAAGATGACAACCTTATAAGAAAAGGCACCTGACTCAAAGCCGATGGCTCCCTGGAGGGGCACTGAAAGCTTACCAGTGAGCTCTTTCACAGACCCCAAAGCCAATGGGCTCTGAACATACAAAGAGCACTCGCTTCCCGATGAAGTCCTTTGAAAGCCTCACTAAGAAAAGCAATGGGCTCACTGGTGAAGACTCTGCTGGAGGTTTATTTTACACTGTGCTTCTGATCCTATGAAAAAGAAATTCTGCAAAATGCTTTCATTGGCATGTAAAATTTGTCAAGCAGGCTTTGGCTTGAATCAGCTCTGGCTTATAGGTCAAATGCGCTACAAGAATGAAGCACAATTTTCAAGGCACAGGTATTTTAGGAGCACTTACTGCCTAGGAATGCTTGCAAGTAAACAGAAGAGGCACTGGTCCCACTCAGTAGGTCACAGAAAGAGAACCCATCACTTTGTGTTAGACTCCACAGGATCCTAGACCGTATTTTGATAACAAGTAAACAAAGCTTCCCCAGTTTACATGCTGAGTGGTGAGGGTGCCTGGGGAAGAGCTGCCCTGCTGTAGCTAACATTCTCTTGGATTTTAGGTACAGAGTAGACAGTGAACACTGAAGTACTGGCAAAATGAACTGAGGGCATATAAAGGGCCGTGAAGACTTATAAATACAAAGATCAGGAAAAAGAGGAAGCTCCACAGGCTTCTGGAGCTATTAGATGTGGAGCCGAAAGTATAGTCAAGAAATAAAAAAGAATTCCGAGTCTGAGAACTTCTCTGGGGGGCAGCGACAGTTAACAACAGTATTTATTAGCAAGGTAAGAAAATACTCAAATTGCACATGAAGATAATGAAACCTGTCTCACAATTAGTCCAGTCCCTTTTAAACTGCTTCAAGGGAATAATAATCATTAGTTCTACTTTCAATATATAAATATCCAAGGAGCTTGTCTTTCTTGAGAAATAAACATGCAAAAACATTAGTTTAGAATATAACCAATTCACTGATTTAAAAATAATAAACTAGAAAAAGACCTTTTGCCTGTGAACACTTACCCCTCCCCCACCTTCTCACTAGCCTACCCCCTACTTAGTGACCTGGCAATAGTGACCAGCAATAGCATGGGACAGTATAATATTACCACTATAAATCATAAGGGAGGGGAAGAGGCTAGCAAACCTCTCATTCCGTCTTCCAGAGCCTAGGTCAGGCCTAGGTCAGCAGCAACTCTCTTTCAGCTCTCAGTCTGCATTACTAAATTGGGTTAGAGCACTCAGAGACACATCACATCTTAGGCTACCTGATTGGCTGCAAACACCGGAGCGGTTTCTTTACTGGTCTTCCAAACAAACTGCCTTTGGTATTCAGAATTTCTCAAGGCATTATGCGAGGGAACAACAGCCAATCCAGCTTTCTTACGAAGATGCCTATCCAACTGTTGGGGAGGAAAAACCCACTCAGAGCTATTAAAATCTGCTACATAAGCTCCTTTTAAGTCTAAATTGTGCTATCCAACATGCAACATGAAGTTTATCTTTTTAAGTTTCAGTGTACCCCGCTTGCTAAGTATGTGCACACAGCAATATGGCAAACTTTTACCTTTTAAATTGTCAAAATATTTAAATTCCTTTCTTAGTGCCAGAGGATCATTATGCATATCAAAAAATAGTATTGCTCAATTGCTTCCCCCAAATCATTCACAAGTAAATTGAATATTTAAAAAAAAAAATCACAGCACACACTTCTGTGGCCACCCTCCCCTCTGCCACCCAACCTCACACATCACCTTCCATGGTCCCCTACATCCCCTGGCTTTCTCAACAAGTCACAGATTCGGCTCCAGCGCTCCTAAATGGCTCCAGGGTTCCAGTCAGTGGTAGAAATCAACTAGAAAAAGAGCAACAGCCCGGAGAATGTGGGAGGCAGTGAGATTCCCACACACCCCTGCAGCGGCTCCTTATGTGCTTGTGGGGACCTGCTGCATGCCAGCTGTGACATAAGAGGACAGAACTGCAGGATCTTTGAGAGCCAGCCAGAACTCTCTTCCTTTTTCCTCCTGTCAACTGAGATTCTGTTTGTTCCTTGCTGGTACACAACAAGAAAGTGAAATGAGGCTAGGTAAAGTCATCTGGGCATGCCAGCCAGAGAAATGGCCTACTGCCCTTCTGTGTCAGTTTGACCTCTTCTGATGAATAAAACCGAGAGGCAGACTGCCCAAGCAGGGAAGGCAAGTCTCAGTACAGCAAGTACAGAATAGTGAGAGGTAAGAATAGAACCGTTCTCAGTAAGCAGCCTGCTGGCATCTATACCAGAGACACGGGACAAGAAAATAACACTTAACAAGAAAAAACTTAAACACACAATGTGATAGTAATGAAACAACAGTGAACCAATAAAGCCTGTCACACTTTTGAGCAGAAACAGGGCGGCTACTCCTACCCTGGGATCTACACTCTGTGGAAGAGGTTTGAGGGAAGGGTCCAGCTCCGCATCCTCATTAGCCAGTGCATGGTTTCCCGTGATGGCCTGGTGCTTTTCCACAGCGTCAGGAGGCCCTTCAGCCCTGGAGTCTGCAGAATGAGACCGGGTTCTCTTGGGAACCCGGGAAGCCTCTAGTGAGGGAACCCCTTCTTGGTCAGCATCTTCTTTTTGCTGTGCCTCTTGTGGTTTTGGAGTTTGGAGAGTCTGAGGCTCTGGTGGGACAACCATCTCATTCTCTGTGATGGCTCCGTTCCACTCCAGGAATTTTGAAATCTGAGGGTCATAGTAGGGAACTCTTCTTTTTGAAGTAAAACTTGGTTCTTTCGTGATCCCTATAAGACATAGCATAAAAGCAGCTACCACCAATGTTCACAGTCAAGAAAAGCTTTTAATAAAACCTGTGAGGAGAAAGATAAGACTTTTTTTTTAACAACTGGAAAGATAAGACTTTAAAATTCAGTTGAGAGCAAGATGGCACCTGCCACCAAGCCTAACAACCTAAATTCAGTCCCCAGGGCCCTCATGGTAGAAAGGAAAACCACCTCCCACAAGTGACTTCCACACATACCCCATGGTGCATGTGTGCACACATACATACATACATGCACACATACCTACATACCCACATACCCAACAAACACAAAGTTAAAAAATATAATGGTGATGCACATACACACACACACACAAATTCCTCCAGATTTAGCACTTTTTAAACCTGACTAGGTGTAGTTTTCAACATCCAAATATTTATTCTGCTTTTAAAAAGCATTAAAATTGAACACTGAGGTCACAAGGGTCCAAGCTATTCTCACAAGTCACAGGGATCACAAGGTGAGAGGCCTGGCATGCCAGGAAGTGTGTGTTGCCTCCGTTTCTGGTTACTTTTCCTGTGCTACTTAGCAGAACAATAGGCCCTGGCCTATCCAAAGGTGGACCAGTTCACAAAGCTTCTCTTATGCAGAACACACCAAGATGAAAGAGGTGAGATGTCACCATGCTAGACCTTGGTTCTCCTTCTGCCTTGATTTCCTGAGAATTAAGAAGAATGACCCTTTTTAACAAGAGTGAGGATACAATTTCTCTACACCTCTCTCCAGCGGGAGTACACAGGGCTCAGCCTCCTGTGGAGGTAAATGGAGCTCCACAATGCCACTGAGCTAGTGCCCTGGTACAGCCATCTTTAAATAGAAAGAGGGCTGCTCTCACCTAAGGAAGAGTAAGACAGAGCAGAAGGGAAGGGAAGGCGACAGAAAAAACTGCCATGAGGTAAAGCCACCACTCCCAAACCTCTCTCTGAGCTGCCTCTGCCACTGAAGTGAGGGTTCCATGCCCATGGGCTTCCTAGACTACAGACTTCAATGGACAGGCACACAGAGAGACCTTGAGGGGTTGGGTGAGCAGAAAGGAGCATTTTCTACATCCCGAATTCCATGTGTGTCTTGCTTGACACTGACTTGTCTGTCATCTGGGCTTCTATTTGCTCCAGCCTACCACAGTGCCGCTTCAACTTTACAAAGAAGAGCACACAGCTCAGGCAGCCTGGCACTGCCTGTGGTAGATCGCTGCTGCTTTTTACAAGGACTCAGGGCTAGGGAGAAAAAGGGACAAGAAAGCACAAGTCACTCCTGAGGGACCCTGGGTCACGGGACGGCAAAGGCACAGACTGGAAATGACAAAGGAACAGCAGCAAATCTATGCATAAAGTTCAGGTATGGAGAGATGGCATGGGGCGTGCGGGCATGCACCTTAACTCAGAATCCAAGCATAATGTCGGACTTTTCTCACAGAGGGTCACTCTAATTTGGACAAGCCAGTTTGCTATTGAGGTTGGCTTTGCAAATGAACATTTTCTATATACACTGAATGAACAGAGGTGTCAGCTCCAAAGTTTGAACAAATATACATAATAAGACATAAATACACTCAACCAAAAGACAGAGTCTTTGAAACTATTTGTGAAAGCTTAAAAAAAAAAAAAAAAAAAAAAACTTAAGATCAACTTTAAAATGGGAGGAGGGGCTAAGAAGCTTTTAACTTTGGGGGTAGCACTGGGGCCTCACATGCCAGGCACACGCTCTACCACTGAACAACACTCTGCTACCCTCTGGATTCCTTTTTTTATGTGCATGAGTGTTTTGCCTGCATGTATGCATGTGTACTGTATGCATGATTGGTGTCCCCAGGGGCCAGAAGAAGGACTTACAGATATTGTGAGCTGCCCGTGGGTGCCAGAAACTAAACTTGGGTTCTCTGCAAGACCACCAGCGCTGTTAACCGCAGAGCCACCTGTGCAGTCCCTCTAACTCACTCTGGGAAGTATGAAAACAGAACAAAAGGAAATTGGAAGACCACTGTTCGAGGCTTCCGCCTGGGCACAGGGTTGGGATTTTGGTAAGGAGCAAAACGAAGGAGGAAGATTCTCTGTCCTCCCAACTCCAGCAAATGGCCTTGGTAATGGGGACGCACTGCACTCAGAGAATGGACGGACACCAGTCCCAAGTAAGCCTGCTGCTCTTCTGTGCAAACCTGCCACCTCCGTTTCTGAACGGCCTGAAGTTCTTGTGCTGTCCCCTGGGCTTACCTAAAACCCCTACTCACCTTCCTCCCCTAAACCTTTACTTCCTTCTAAATGTACCGCGCTCCAAACGGTCTCACCTGCATAGTCTCCTCTCGTCACTGGCCCCAGAATGCAGCTGGCCTCAGCTACACTGCTAAAGGACAATTACTTCTCGAGCAGATGCTCTGGTGTCCAGGCACACCCCAGCGCCTTCCGTGAGGTGGCGATCCCTGAAGCCAGTTTATCTTGCGTTCCTGATCTAACAAGCTCTCCCAAGTTCAGAACTTACGAGCAGAAAGGTGGCCCGGGGCTAAGCATCTTTATGCAGTGGGGGTGGGGGGTGGAGGGGGAGGGGGGAGCCCGAAAGAGCTACCCACACCCCATTCTGTTCTCCAAACCTAAATGAAACACATTCCTTGTGCTGCTGGCATCCCTTCCCAGTTTGGTGTCCTCACTCTAAGTCTTGTCTTTTCCCTGGCTTCAAATGCACAACATCTGAGGGGCTCACACATCAATCAGTCTCTCTCACACATCACCCTACAGGACCCTGGTACTAAAGCCCTCACCAAGTCACGCCTCCTTCAGTCTGGAACAACAGTCCTGGGAGTCTTGCTTCCTAAGGCCCACTGGGCAGGATTGGTTTGCTCAAGGTTATGGTTATTGCATATTCAAATTCAGATGTATTCATTAATTTAAAATTTTCTTTTCAGGCTGATGAGATGGCTCAGCCTGAGTTTGACACCACCCCACCACCCCTGCCCATAGCTCATACAAAAAAGCTAAGTATGGTGGCTTGCTTTTATAATCTCAGCACTAGAGAGGTGGCAACAGGTGGGCCCTAGGGCTCTCTGGCCAGTAAGCTTAATTGGTGAGCTCCTGGCCAATGAGAGACCACGTCTCAAAATAAAGTGGGCAGCCTTCCTGAGGAGTGACACCCAGGATGGTTCTCTGGCCTCCGCATGTATATGCACAGGTGTACCTACCTGCATGTGTGCAATCATGTTTTTAAAAATGTTTAAAATTAGTTTTAATAGTGGAGTGTGTCTCAAAGCTCCGAGTTTCTACTAACAAAAAAGGAGACAGAGGGCGCGCTCAGAGATCTTATATTCTAGTGAGAGAGGAACAGAGCAGAGACAACTCGCTCTAGGAAACCTCCGCCCAGGGTGCAAAGCTTCTGAGGTCTGGGGAAAAGCGCACGTTAATAGGAAGAACACAGTCTCTAAAGTCATGGGCACTGACCAACAGAGACAGGAAATGAGTCCATGACACTGCACCTGGGTACGGACTCCTGATCTCCTCAAGATTCTTCCAGGCCTCCTCCTAGACTCGTCCCTCTCAGTTTTCAGGTCCCAGCCCAAACAAACCCCAGAAGAGCCTTTTCCAGAACAACCACTCTCAAGTGTATTCCCTTCAACCTTACTCTTCAAGCAGCAGTCTACCGTGCTATTTTATATAAAATCTGAATCACACTATTTACTGAGTTTCTTTGTTTCAAAATGTAAAGGAGTCTGGGATCCCAGTATAGCTTCGATAAATATTTGCCAAGATGGGTGGATTTTAATTGCTTTGTAAGAATAACCCAAGGTTTGTTCGAGTTATAATGGCTATTGGTTTGCTCAACTTACCTAACTGATCCGATCTAAGTCCTGCGCGCGAGTACTTTTGCCTCACTGAGGGATTATAGGACTCTGACAAGTAAGACTTTTTCCACAGAAAGTTTCTCTGGTACTCACTCAGCCCCTGAAACGCAAAGTATAAACTGAGCATCAGAAAGAAAAAAAAGAAAAAAAGATCTTCCCAACCTTTCCAAAGGGCGTTGAAAGGCCTAGGAATGAGAATTAAACCCAGACAAGAGCCTTAATAATGACTAATATTTATCCAGCCCTGGGCTAAGTAGCGCTTTAATCCTTACAACCAGCTGAGGCAGATAGAAGCAGGCGTCTGGGCTGCCTTTTAACTGGTTCTCTAACTCCAACATGTGAGCTCATCTGATGAAGTGCAGTAACAAACAAAAGCCCTAATCACCAGAATTCTCTCGTACACCCCCATCAAAAGCATATTATGGATTACACCTAGTTCCTTTTAATAAAAGGCAATTCGAGAAAGACAAGTCCCCCCCCCCCCCCCCCCCCCCGGTCCCTTAGTCCCTTAAGAATTAAGAGTCGGGATTACTCCAACACCACGGCCACCTGTTGCGTTGCGTGCAAGAGTGCTAGTGCCTGGAAGTGTTGGCAAACCCTAAAACAAACGTACAGCTGGGCAAGCTGCATACCTACCCAGGCTCTCTCCTCTTACTGATGGCCGGATTCCCAAGCCTCTAGTTTTGCGGGAAACGGAGCTAAATGCTAAACGTCAGAGGGACCACAGGTGCCCTTCAGGGAGAGCAGCCTTTCGCCCCACTGTCAAGTGCCCTTCCTTCCTCCTGCGCTCCTGGCGACCCCAGATTGATTCCGTCGGGCCCCCATCGAACTCTCCCACGCCCGCACCTCTGCACAGGGCCACGGGACCGAGCATCCTCCGCCCCGCACAGGCTCCGACCAGGAGGCTCGGTGCCGTCAAGGCGCGCCACGCATCCACCGGGCGGGGTCCCCGCCACACGCCGCGGAGCCCCCGGCCTCACCTTGAAGCGCACCGGCATGTCGCCCTGCGCTGCGGAACCTGTCCAGCCGACAGTTAACGGGACTGAAGCCCCGAGGGGGCGGGGCGACAACACTGGTTCCCTAGCAGGATCCCTGGACCCGGCGTCCCCGACTACGCGCCGGCGCACTCCGCGCCGCCCTCCCGCCCCGCCTCTCTGCCTTGCTCCGCCCATTTTGCAGCCTGAAGACCAATGGCAGCCCTTACCGTCATTACGATTAGACCAACCGGAGCTCCGAAAGGGCACCGCCCCGCTCCCTAATGGCGGGCGGAGAGCCGGCCAATGAGGATACGGGAGCTGCGGCGGGCGGGGCCCACCGGAGCTTTGTCCTGAAGGAGGCTGAGGACCAAGTCCCCGCACCGCAGACCAGCCTTATCTGCTGGGCCTCGGCAGCCAGAGCCCGCCTCGCTGGTTCCAAGTCCCTGACGTCACAGGACATGAAAGCGCGCCTGCCATTCCAGAATGCACGATGGAACCCAAAGTTTCTTTTTCCTCAAAGGAAATTGTCTGGAAATCAGTTCCTAGCGACTCAAGCGTTACCCTAGCCTCGGGTCAAAAAGGGAAGGTCCAAAAATACATTCTTAACGATGTAGGCAGACTCAAATGAAGTGTATTAAGATCGCAAAGCCAACTGCATCTTCCTTTGATAATGTTCCTCTTTCACCTTCTGACCTCCTTCCGAAAAAAAGGGCTCAGAGAGGGGGAAAAAAAAAGAAAGTTTGTGAATCATAACTACTAGTGAGGAGGGGGTGGGCGGAAGGAGAGAGAAATCTGATTTTAATAGGCTATAGCCGTCATCATAAATATTTAACACTAAAACTCGGAAAAGAAATTGCCCAGGCATGGCTCGGGAAGAATGTACGTATATTTAGCGAATAATAATATACTGTGTCCCAGGCTCACTTGCCAAAAGAGAAGCGTGAATGAAAAGTCCGAAGCAGAAAGCTATCCGCGAAGGTTGAGATGTTTAGAAAAGGCTCAGGACGAATTTGCAGAGCTGGCCTTAAACTACAGCTGCAAGAAGAGGAAAACAAGATGACCAAGGCAGGCAAATGTCTGGAGAGAAGGCTGCCAGGGTTCTTCCAGGAACGAGTAAATTCCCTGCTACCTTTGTCATTTGGTGACTGAAGAGAAAGAAGAAAAAAAAAAAAACAAAAAAAAAAAAAAAAAAGCATCTCTTTTAAATGCTAGGATATTCATGTCAACCCTTCATGCTCTCCTTTAAGCCCGTCCTGCAGGCTTGTCTTCCCTAATTGATGTCTCCCTTCCTCTTCATCATCACTGAGATACTTAAAATTCATTTGAAGAAGCCACCTGGTATCTAAAACAAAGAGAATATTAAATAAGTCTCTATGAAGCCACGCATCCAGGAGGCCTTTCATTAATGTTAACTGGCGATGACAGGAATCGTAGCCCTGTGAAGTAAGAGTGGCGCCAGCAAGACCGAGTGCAACATGAAACAACAGTCCCCTGCAGGAAGCCAGTGCAGACCTTACAGGGTAGGAAAGACCCAACTCTGATTATAGGCAAACCTTTAGCACCACACAATGCCAAGGGAAACTCGGCATGAAGACTGGAGCCTGCCTGCCCAAACAAGGACAATGATCGTGATGAAGCTCTGCTGGGCAGGGATCAATAACCAAAAACCAAATGGCAGTTGGTAAAAAAAAATGACTTGGTGATATCCCAGATTTGCTGGAGACGTATTACAAAAACTCAAGGAAGAAAATTGTATTTTGTCACTGTTAAGGGGAAAAAAAAAATCAACCCTTAGGAGATGAACCAATGCTGTGGAATAAAAACGGTAAGAACTCAGTGAATGAATTGGGCAGACTGCGTTACCAATTCTTGCCTTTTCTGCTACTACAAGACACAACAACAACAACACACACACACACACACATGGAGGGAGTGGCTCTCACCATTCTACACGTTTTTTTAGGACTCAGTAGGACTGCCTCACAGGTACTTACATCTATATACATGGTACAGTACAGCCAGCAGCACAGCCACTCTCCAACAGTCAGACATCTATAGATGTACTATTACTGCCAGACAACCACGGTAGCAGGGTGCTAAGTCTCCACTAGTCAGCGCTACTCTTTAAACTGTCCAGCCTGAGGATATGTGACAGAGAACCCTCTTCCCTCTCTTTCTCGATAAGAGCTGAAGGGTGAAGCATCTTAGAGAACTGTGGTTTGGTTTGGTTTGGTTTGGTTTGGCCTTTCTTATCTCCAAAGATCTCAGACCAGAACGAGACCCATTGAAAACCAACCCTGAACATGATCCCTCTGAAGATGCATTTCATGCTGTGCTTCTCCTTCCCGTAGGAGACTCTCACAACGGGACAAGGGTAACACACCTGCTTCCTGCTTCCCTATGTAAGAGTCTGTTTCTCCTTACAAGTAGAGAATGCCTATAACCCCAAACAGGTACAATTTGACAATTGTTCTGACAAATCAATTCCTCTTCTACAAATTTATCTTACAGAAAGACATATATATATATATATATATATATATATGGAAAATATTCATTGTTTGATGTTTGCCCCAGTCGTCACCTGAACAGTGTGGGAGAGCTCACCCTGGTGACATGGGCAAGGGAGAGCTGGTGGGCTGACCAATTCAATTACCATCCAGGCCCTGATCCAGGGCTTTCAGGGGCCCACCCTAACACCTACCCTATCTCTACTCTGCAGGAGTGCTTGAAGGGGATGGTCCTGCAGAACCAGACCAGGATCTCCATGACTCGGGGCAACAACAGGATGCCCAAGAGGCGTCTCAGTGAGGATCCAGTATTAATGGTGTCACAGGAGCCAGAGGCTTCAATCAGACCAGTGACTCATTGCAATGAACATTTGGAGGTAATGACGCGTGGACAAGAAAGTACATACTGTATAACATATCACAGCTTTGTTGTTTGTTTTTTCATTTTTATTTTCTTATTTTTGCCTTGAGGGAGGATACAAGGGTGGGTGGAGGGTGGGAATGGAAGGACTGGGAAATGAGTGGCATTAGGGTGCATGGTCTGAAATTCACAAAGAATGTATTAAAATAACACCCCCCAAAAAGATTGTTTGATGCGTTGTTGCTGATAATGAATGGTAGGTACGATGATCCCACTGTCGGCTCCACTGGGTTGGAGACCAGCAAGGAAGGACACCTCTGAGTATGTCTCTGAAAGTGTTTCCAGAGAAGGGAAGGAAAGACCCTGAGCATGGGCAGCAGCATCTCATGGCTTGAATTTCAGGAAAGCAGGGAGGAATAGGACAGAAGTCTGGACGTCACCATCCATCTCTCTCTGCTTCCTGCATGTGAACACAATGTGACCAGGTGCCTCGTGTCCCCACCATCATGTCTTCGCACCGTGACAGTCAACATCTCTTATTAAATTGTGCGCCAGAATATATATTCCCTCCTTTAAGTTGCTTCCGACAACAGCAAAGAGGCACATACAGTGGAGCACTGTCTGCTTACAGCAATGAGAAAAGCAACGTATACAGTAAGAGACAATCTACCTGTCCATCAAAGAGGACAGACTAAGTACATCATGGTTCTCAGAAGGCCCAGGGAAAGAATGGGGTGTTCGGCAGATAAAGAAATGGCAGGTGCTTTGCCACTTGGGGTCCCTGCCACGACAGCCCTGAGTGTGTTGGAGCTCCATTTCGGTCCATCAATCCTGATGGGAGAAATCAAGAGGCAGGAAACGCTGGGAGTGAGAAGAGCTCTCCTCAGGCGGCAGTGAGCATTCAAGAAGCAGGCTTTGGTGAGGCATCTCATTTAATTGGGAGGAGCAAAGGCTATTTAAACTTTTGGGGAGTGGATGAAGGCTTTCAGGGTGAGTGTACATCATTCGCCAGAGCCAAGGTGCTAGGAATGCCTTATTTGCGTGAAGAGGAATTCCAGGTGTTTGGTACCTGGACATGACCTTATAAGGAAAGAGGAAGTTTAATCTGGCTGCTTGACCACCTCAAGGGTGGCAGAGGTGGGGGCCCATGAGGCTACTTGTAGGTCCAAAACAGGAAGGAATGGTCCTATTCCTGCTGGTCTCAAGATGAGATTTTTGGGGTTTGGACATGCCTTGTCCTCACTCTTGCTCCAGGATGGCCCCATCACACAGTTCCCCAGCCTCACAGGATACTGTATCTGCTAGAGTCCAGCCAGAAACTGCTTAGGCATTTCTGCAAAGAGAAATTCATGGGCTTTTGTTTCTTGGTGACTGGAGAACTTTTAAGGCAAAAAAAAAAAAAAAAGGAGAGAGGGGGCTGGTAACTGTAGGAAGCACCTCATCCTCTGTGGCTGCAAGCATAAAGGGAAAGTACAGAGGTTCCTAGAGAGCAGAGGTCTCTGAGAAAGTGTCACTGCCCAGGTGGTGCTAATTCTCTGAGGCAACAACACGAGGCTTCCAAGGCAAGGCCATATAAGGCTAAAAAAAAAAAAAAACCATCAACGACAACAAACAAACAAACAAAAGGGAAGCTGGGACCGGCAGTGGACCACTACCACAGGCTCCAAGGTCACTGTTTGTGTGCACCTGAGGTGGACAGCAGATCCGCACCAAGCACTCCAGCCTCGCTCTGGGGCTCTTAGCAAACCTAACAGGTGCTGGCCTTGTGTTTTGCATGTTCTGAAGTGACGGGACAAGAAACGACAGGCAACTTGCACACACCCATACCATCCTTAAAGAGAAAGAGGCAGCCAGGCAGTGATGATAGCACCCACCCTTAAGGCCAGCACTCAGGGAGGCACAGCATATCTCTGTGAGTTCGAGACTAGCCTAGTCTACAGAGCAAGTTCCAGGACAGCCAGGGCTACACAGAGAAACCCTGTCTCTCGAAATACCAAAGGGGGGCGGGGCGTCTCCATGGGTTAGCATGCAAGCCTCTCAGAGATAGGAGAAGCCATATGATCTGCCAACATCTGAGATACAGGAAGACAATAAGAACGAAGCTAACCCCATTAACACCAGCTGGAGAGAGGTGTTTTACTCAGCTCAATTATAAGGATATGCAAATTATTTTTACAGAGGGAGCACGCTTGTGCCCGGTGTATAAGCAGAGGTCAATAGTAATAGTTACCTTTAGGGCTGTTTTCCTTGTATAAATTAACTCCTTTCCCTGGTCCTTTCTAGGGTCATTCTAATTCACATATGCTACAGTAATGTCGCCAGTTTTCTTAAACACGAAGACGAAAATCCTTTAAGGCAACTTTCATTTGCTCTTGAAATGTAGATACGCGTTGTATGTCATCCAGCTAAACAAAGGAGTTAATCAATCACCTTACAAAGGCACCCTGCGTCTCCCCTAATGGCAACAGAAATATTTGGAGAACCCATATTTGCTTCTAAATATCTTTGATTTTATTTAAACACAAAATTATACACAGGCACCTAAGACACGGGGTGGGAACCGGTGTTCCAGAGATGAATAAACCACAGCCTTGCTGTCAAAGCCGATTACGATTTCACGTGGGGAGGAGAGGGGAGACCCTGACATAAAGGATGCAGGAAATAAAAACAAAAGGCAAGAACAAGGCAGGGGCTGCGCAAGAGCACCTGGCTATGCTAAGGGTGCTTTTAAACCTACTGCCAAAAGTTCCACGGAGAGGAAGCTAAAGAGTAGGTAAGACAAAGAAGCTGCTTTTAAATGCCATCCTCAGACACATCTGATCTGGGGCCTTTGACTTTTTCTTTGTTCTGCCCTGAGTAGCACATCGGGGACGCGACCGATGTAACTAACATTTGCTCCCAAAAAATGCAAATCTCTGACTGTATCTCAATGTCCCCTCCCCCCCCCCCCTTTCCTTGGTGCTTCAGAGTAAAGCTGGTCTAGAAAGCCAGGGCATCCATAGAGTGAGCAGCCACCCGTGTTTGCATACACGTAGTCCGCTCCTCCTGAAGTTCCAGTTCCTCAGCCCTGCACCTTTCTGGGATTTCCTGTAATCAGTTCTGAGCTCTATCTCTCCCAAAGAGGAGTATCTCTGACTTGTGCTCTCTTCAACATCTTTCTGTAAGCATTAAGTGATTTTTTTTTTTTTTAAGTTTCCCCACACCAGTGAATCTCTGACTATACAGGCGGAAAAGAAACTGAGCAATGAAATCAGTGCCCTCGGTCTGGAAGTCTGGACACTTCACACTGTCAGTCAGAATTGAATAGGCAGATCTGTGATCAAGACTTGCTGATGAAGCCGGGTGTGGAGGCACAGCCCTGTAATCCCAGCACTCCTGGGGAGGCAAAAGCAGGTGGATCTCTGTGAGTTCCAGGCCAGCCTGGTCTACAAAGCGAGTCCAGGACAGGCAAGGCATCACAGAAAAACCCTGTGTGGAAAAACAAAACAAGACTTGCTTATGAGTCAAGTTTAATCTGCCCTCTAGGTTTTTAACTGTAAGACGCCTTTGTTGGCAGGTGTGTGTGGCACCTTTAAGGGAACCTTTGGAGGAACTCTGGGTTCCACTGATAAAGACTTTCCTCCTGGCGAGGCTGAGGAACTCCTCACCATACAAGGCCATGGCTGGAAAAGTAATTCTTAGTGAAGCAGAAACTACCATAAGCCTCACAGACTGGAATAAAAAAAAAAAATGTGCCTCAGCTGAATAGACACAGGGAACAAAGCCAGGGGTAGGGATGGGGGTGGGGTGGGGGCAATTCCTCTCTTTCTAACACCTACACTGCGGATGGTTTTACTGTCTAAGAATCATCAGCTTCCTTTTTCTTCCCTAATCACTCATTGTCTTAAATCACCATCCTTTCACAAAGCATCCGCAGGTGCATAGCTTTTTCTCCAGAACTGCTAACTGTAGGTTTGGAAGTATTCGTCCTCGGGCCACAGGAAACATGCCACATCCACACGGCATCTGTGCGTGCATGCGTGTGTGTGTGTGGGTGTGTGTGTGTGTGCGCGCGCGCACGCGCGCGCGCGCACACGCGCGTGCTTGTGCATATGCATACAATGTTTTTATTAATCATTTGAGAATTTCATATGATGTGTTCTGATGATCTCTACCACCTGCCTATTAATTCTCCCCCAACTCCTCCCAGATTCATTCCCACCTCTCCAACTCCTCTTTTATTTTAATAACCCATGAAGCCAGTTGGTTTCCCATATACTCTGGGTGTAGGGCCCAGATGCCATATTTCTTTTGTTAATGTGTTTTTAAAGATTTACTTTGTAAGTATTTATATGTAACAAGTTCTGCTAACTTCATCTGTGTGCCCTCTGCGTGCAGCACTGAGGAGGCCAGAAGAGGGCGCTGGATCTTCTGGAAGTGGTTGTTGTTAGCTAGCGTGTAGGTGCTAGGAACCAAATCCTGGTCCTCTGAGTAATTAAGACTCTTGTCCACTGAGCCATCGCTCCAGATCCTAGATGCTATGTTTTAAGGCATTATCAGAGGGTCCATCTGACCCCTAAGAACCCTATACATTTCTGCCCTTAGACCAACATAAACTTTGAACTCTTTGCCACATAGTTAATACCTGTGCTTTTCATAACTGTGGGTCCAAGCCATGTTTTCTTGCCCTTTCTGAGATCACCCCACTTCCTGTAAGTAATGCTCTAGCAAATGTCAAACAAATGATTGAAGATTTTTTTTTCAGAATATAAAAGCAGTTTCTTCTGCTTTGTTTTTCATTGTTGATGAACCTAGTAGATATTTATGTTTTGCTAGAGCAATGAGTTCATAAAATCTCAGTACTATGTTGTTGGGCCTCCAGTCCCTCAATATGAGTCAATGGTGTGTGACAATACAGAGAGTAAAACATCCAAGTGTAAAACACTGCACCTATAAATTCAAAGAAATCATTTCAGTGTCACTGAGCACTGGCTATGGGATAAGTGTTAGAAGGCCTGTTCGTCTTAGCTAGAGGTAGGTGTGGCAAACAGTGAAACTAAATCCTAATCTATTAGAATATCCCGTTGGCCTTTTGGCTTTAGATGGCTGTGCTGCAGCCACACAGGTATAATTCACATCCTGCTGATCAGAAGGGCTCGCACAGACTGAGTTACAGAGAAAAGCAGCGCTCAGGGAATCTGTTGTGATGGCACCAGTCAGACCAGCGGCAGTGACTGCAGCGTGGTGCTAGAGTGGGCAGCTTCTGGTGGAGAGGGCAACTTCCTGTGGAGTTGGCAGCTTCCTGTGGAGTGGGCAACTTCCAGTGGAGTGGGAAGCTTCCTGTGGAGTGGGCAGCTTCCTGTTCATAGCAGATGCCGTGCTGGGGCTTGTAGCAATGGCGTCTCGGCTTTCTGATCTGCGACTTGTGGAGTGTAGCTCTACTCATGAGTGTGCTGTGGTGTGGTCCTGGAGCCTGGTTCCTTCGATGTTCCTAAAGATTCTTTTCGTCTAATGGCTATTTCTGTCTCTTCTGTCAATAACCCATTGCTATAGTATAGCAAAGCCCCCTGAAGGCAGTGGCTTAAACGTATAACCCAGAGTCTGTGGGTCACTGGCCTTCTCTGATGCTCTGATTGCTTAACCTCAAACATTTTCATGAATTTCTGCCCGGCTGGTAGGGTAGTTGGGACTGTCTGGTCCCCGCTGGTCTCAGCAAGGTTTACTCTTGTGTGCTACCTGTGTGCTCATCTTCCAACAGCAAGACTTTACCTGTGAGTTCCCTGAAGGTGTCTTTTTTTGATGGGAATGCTGTATGGTAAAAAGTCAGATCCTATTTCTGGGTTTGAAAACCTGCCAAAACCTACCAATACCCAAGATCAAAATCCCATCAATCCCTAGGCTTGCCTTGAAATCCCACCAATCCCCACCCTGGAAAACTCCTCCCCCAAGAATCCCTATGCTGCTCAGTTCCTCACTGATTCACTCCCAAGCAGAGGCAGCCACCCTCTTGTGTCTCTCCCAATGAATCTCCTGTGTGAGGTTTGTTGTGCAGTGTGACTCTGTGGTATTCCTTGGCTCCTGACTGCCTTGACACCTTTTCCCTAAGAGCTGTAACACTCACAGATGCTAGAATAAATTATTTGTTCTTCAATTTATTTCTAACCAATATAATGTCAGGTCAGATGTATGCAATTGCCCTCATTCCCTCTTGAAACGACACAAAACGATGATAAGTTAATCAATCAAGTATAAAATAGGAAAGTCATGGAGAATGGTAGAGAAGACACTGGCAGGGCAGAGATAGCAGAAAGTGTTGGAGAGCAGAGTCTCAGAGAAGCGGGTGGCATGCTGAGTGTTGGTCAACTATACCCTGGGATCAACACTGTGTAAGGGAGAGCAAGGAGGAGAAAGGGTGGACAGAGGCCAGCAAGAGAAAGCTAGCTTGTCAGAATAGTCCTTCTTTGAGCCAAAATGGGATGCCTCAGGGAGGCCATGACCTTGAGCAAGGTGCCTCTCTTCTCTAAGGAGCCCTCTAAGGAGGGCTGACAGAAGACAGTACTCACAGATGCAGAGCAACATATACTTCTGTCTTTGGGTTTCCATTGCTATGAGGAGACAACATGAGCAAGGCAACTCTTATAAAGGAAAACATTTAACTGGGGCTGACTTACAGTCTCAGAGGGTTAGTTCATTGTCATCATGGAGGGAAGCATGGCAGCATGCAGGCAGACATGGTGCCGAGGAGCCAAGAGCTCTATATCTTGATCCTCAGGCAGCAGAAGGGGACTGCAGTTTCACAGGGGGTGAGGCTTGAGCATAGGAGACTTCAAAGTGCACCCTCACAGGGACGCACTCCTCCACCAAGGCCACACCTACCGGAACAAGGCCACACCTACCGGAACAAGGCCACACCTCCTAGTAGTGCAGCTCCCCACTGGCCAAGCACTCAAACACATGAGTCTATGAGGATCATATACCTATACAAACCATATTTTCCTTGAAGTGGACATAGTGTGTCAACAACAGTACATCCAAGTGGAGCACTCAGTGGTTTTTTTTTTTTTAATTAATTAATTTATTTAATGTATATGATTGCTCTATCTGCATGTACACCTGTATGTATGTCAGAAGAGATTCCAGTATAGATGGTTGTGAGCCACCATGTGGTTGCTGGGAATTGAACTCAGGACCTCTGGAAGAACAGATGTAAAAGCAACTTTTATTCTCCTGCTTCTCTTGTTGTCTGGGGGCTAATTGCCTCTGTCTGCTAACCTAGGCCTAGTCCTGAAAGCTTCTAGCCACCATACAATCTAACCTAGGCCTAGAATGTTGTCAGTGTCTGAGACTCACTGCGTAATAAGCTCACCCTTACTTGTTCTTTCTGAGCTCTGGGCTGGCTGGTTCAACTCAGCTGTTCTGGCTCAGACTCCTCTCCCAGTTGACTTATTTAATCTGGCTTCTCTCTTAGCCTGGGATTGCTCTGCTTGGCCTCAGACTAACTCAACAATCTGCTCTAATCTTTTGGCTTCTTCTCATTTTCTGGCTCATCCCATCTTCACCTGATATTCTCTCTCTGCAACCCATCTCTCTATTACTGTTCTGGTAAAAACTGCCTCTTCTCTCTGTAAAACTGCCTCTTAAGTAGTTTCCCTTTCCTCTCTCTTTTCCTGAAAGTTGGGCATATCCTATTCTGTCAACTCTTCTCTGGTTCATCACTTTTTCTGCCACTCAATTAGACATAACCTTCAAATATGGGAGCCTTTTCCACAAACTAACTTTACCTTTATTTGGAATTAAAGGCCACCAATCATGCATTTAAGGTTTTCTTTACCTGATACTTGCCCTATATACCAGGCTGCCCTTGTTTGCCTCTGTCTCCTGGATTAAAGGTGTGTTTGTATTCCAGCTGTATCACACAGACCTAGAAGATCTTTGGATGTGATATCTTTGCCAGAGCAGCCATGTTCTGAATTAACATTCTTCTACAAACAGATAATGCTCTTAACTGCTGAGCCATCTCTCCAGCCACCCAGTCAGAGTTCTTAACAAGCAGCACACATTTAAAATTATAGCTCGGTAATCCTCAGCCTTCCTTTTGCTGTGACCCTTTAACATAGTTCCTTACATTGTAGTGACACCCACCCACAGAATTATTTTCATTGCTACTTCATAACTGAAACTTTGCTACTATGATTAAGCGTGGTGTAAATTTCTGATATGCACGCAATCATATGACCACTGTGAAAGGGTCATTTGACCCCCAAAGAGGTGGTAGCCCACAGGCTGAGAACCATGCATGGTGCCATAAACCAAAATAAAAGTCTGTGCTTCTGTTGGGAGCTGATCCCAATGCAGCATTTAGAGTCTCAGTACTAGCATATGCTGGACCAAATAATGGTCCTGTCAGCACTGGCTGCTTTTGCCACTCTCCAGAGATGTCAATCAACATCACCTCATCCTGATTTAGCAAAGGACTGACTCCCAGCCCCTGCCCCTTTCCAAGCCTCCTTAGTGCTGGTTCAAAGCTCACAGGGGCCAAGCACTAGCTCCAAATCCCATCCTTGCCTTTCCTGGCTTTGCCCTATGGCTTGACTCTGCTCCTGGATCTGGGGCAATTGGTCCACAGCCTGGTACTTCCAGAGAATCTAGAAATGTTTTTGCCATCCAAGCTAGGAAGGGCAGATCCAAGAACTGAGGGATGTCCTGCTTATGATTTCCATCGGCAAAAGAAGGGCGGAAGCTAAGCATTAAAGTCAAAATAACTGTGATTCTGGAGGGGAACAGGCCAAAAGGGACTGGATGAGAAAAGCTGATTCAGCCTTCTGCTCTATGCAAAAACATGGTATAAAGGAGAAGTCCTGTTATGGGTGAACCCAGGAAAAAAAATCGTGTGGGTTCTCTAAAATTAATCCCACCAGCAGTAAGGTATAAACCAGCCACTAGCCCTTTTATGTGATGAACACACAGCTCAATTGCACTGGGTATGTAAAGTACCTGTTCAGTCCACTGATCAGAGAGAGCTAAACACTGCAGCTCTGTGAATAACCGGTGAGCAAGTGAACCAAAGAGCGATATAAAATGTGAGTCATTCTTAAAATCAGCACATACCCCTGAAAAGTTCACTTTTGACCCATCCCTCCCTCATCTTCACTCTTGCTAAGAATTAAACTCCTAGGGTTGAACCTCACTAGTTCAATTAGCTAAGGACTGATTCTCAGCACCACTGGGATCTCAAATATTTGATCCCATTGTGAACTGTAAAAACAAAAAAAAAAAAAAACCTATTTCTTGTTTGGCGTGGCTCAGCCCTAACACACACCTTTAATCCAAGAACTTTGTGTTTATTATAAACAGGTGATCATGGTGTAGCTCAGCCCTAGAACACACCCTTAATCCAAGAGCTTTCTGTATACAGGATTTAATAAAGTTAACCCTAGGTCAAGAGGCAGAGCAAGAAACCAGCTGACAGAGATTAAAGAGTAGGAGGGATTTTGAGTTGAGGGGTATTTAAGACAGTGTGTAGAAGCAGAAAGAGCTATAGGTCTCTTTAGTTTTTAGCTCTTAGTCTCAGCTCTCCAGTTCTTGGGCTCCTCAGCTCCTTGGCCTTTGGCTTTTTGGGCTTTGAGCTAGCAAGCCTTTGGCTTTGGGTTTCTTTGGCCTTTTCCTCCTGGGCTGTGAGCTGAGCTTGTGAGTCTTTGGGGCCTTCTTCATTGAGACGTGAGCTGAGTAAGAAGGTCAGCTGGATGCTTTCTCTGCCTCTCTGAGCTAGCAGGTTTTCTTTCTATTTTTTAAAATTTAAATAATTTATTCAAATTACATCTCAATTGTTATCTCCTCACTTGTATCTTCCCATTCCACCCTCCCCTAGGCCTGTGACAGAAGAGGACCTCCTCCCCCACCACATCATCACAGCCTATCAGGTTTTCAGGCCAGCATCTGGCTCCTGAGTCTTTATTGGTAAAATAGAACAATCTGGGATTTTCATTTAAAACTACATTTTGGTGTTGTAGAGGAATGTTCACATTCCTGAAAACATTCTAGGCCTAGGTTAGATTGTACAGAGGCTAGAAGCTTCCAGGACTAGGCCTAGGTCAGCAGAAGGTGGTAGTAGGCCTCCCAGACAACAACTGAGCCAGGAGAAGAAAAGTTACTTTTACAAAGGACTTTGAGAGAAGGGTATTTAAGACGGCATGGAGAAGAAGGAGGAGCTCTTTAGCTTTTTGGCTTTTATTCCTCCTGAGCTGTCAAGTAAGCTAGCAAGCTTTTGGGCTTGAGCTTTTGGCTTTTTCCTTCTGGGACGCTGGCTGAGTAGGAAGGTCAGCTGGGTGCTTTCTCTGCCTCTCTGAGCTAGCAGGTTTTCACCCCAGCATCTGGCTCCCAAATCTGTATTGATAAAAATGGCACATGTGGGATTAGAATAGCTTTTGTGCTCATTACAATCTGTGAAGTGATTGCTCCTCATCCTGACCCAGTTGGTGCTGTATAAGAATTGGGGCCTCATACATAAACCCAAGTTTACACTGAGGGGTGTGTGTGTGTGTGTGTGTGTGTGTGTGTGTGTGTGTGTGTTTTAGGAGTGAAAGCCTAGAAGGTGACGATGGAAAACAAGAGGAAAAAACCACAGAAGACTTCTACCTGAAGCCTGTATGGTGATTGGAGAAAGCAGCTCCTGGGTGGGGTGCCCCGCACACCGTTCAGTGAGGGACGAGAAGGGGCCGTGAGCTCCCAGGGTGCATGGAAACCATAACTGACAAGCCTCAGCCATGGGTGTCCCAAGAGCAGCCTCTCCCTTTACTTCTATCTTCCAAGTTTTGCACAAGACACAGACTCAAAGTTTTACTAACAGACACAAACCCAGAACCAAATGCAAAGGGGATTCTGGGAAAGGTAGTCCCAGGCTCAGACCAGACTGATCCTTGAGGCAGTGAGACACTCAACACACAGACTGACCACTCTACTATATAGAAGGCAGGCATTCCCTGTAAATGTTTGTTGTTGTTGTTTTGACAGAGAAAAATCTCATACATTAAATAAATTGCTTAAGATTGTTACATTCTGGTGATTACAAATCAAATATCCACCTGTCTGATGCCCAGGGTCATACTTTGAACATGTCTTCAAAATCAATATAAATACTGACTGCACGTCATAATGTTTCATTTAACATAATGATGCTGTCTCTGTGAGCACCAGCGGCATACATTTCTACTCTTCTAGAACATTTTGAGAGATACGGATCTGCAGACTAAGATGATATGTTAGGGACACGTGCCTCCTCTCGGACCTACGAGCAACTATGACATTTCTGCTCCCCTCCATAGCGAGTCAATTATCAGACAGCTCACGGGGATCCATTATCAGAAAATTTCCCATCTTCCTCTGGTTAGAGAGAAACAGTATCTGCAGTTCTCGCTTCACTAGGTTTGCCAGTGGCTGTGTCCTACATGAAACTCCCTTCACCTGCCTTCAGAGAGAAGAGAGAACACAGTTACCATTACCACAAGCAAAGTGGGAGGCAAAGGCAGACAGAGCCCAGGAAGGCTGAAGCATAAACACCACGGAAAGACGTCCACGGACTCCTTGTCTCCCCAGCACCGTATAACAGCCGTACTCTTCTGTCGTAAACTGAAAGGAGTAAGGGGAGGTTGTATTGTTTTAAGATGCAACTTGTCCTCCCTGTATAGCTCAAATTCTAAACAAATCACAAAGAGAAACTCGGGACCGGGGAGCACTACCCACTCCCCAGTCTGTAGATGACGTCACTGGGATTACTCTCAGCAAAGCTGGTTGCTATGACGTCAGTGTAAGTAGCCCTTCTAATTGGCAACTGCGCTGCCCTAGGAGTTGTGTTCAAATAACTACTCTCTATGTTAACTGTGCCCTCATCAAGTGAATCAGGTGTTTCCCCAAGTGGCAGCCTGTCCACACTTACCTGAACCCCAGGACCTCACTCTATAGGAGTGAATATGGGGGTCTCTTATTTTTTTATTTTTAACAGCTTTTGCCTCGGGTTTATTTGTAAAAACAGCATAGGACACTGGTCATCTGTAAATAGTGTGTAGTAGGTGTGTTACACCAGTCCATCTGTCTTCACATAGGCAGAAGCCTTTATTATGGGGCCTTCCCAGGGGCCTGGGCACCTTT
The DNA here is from genome assembly GCF_903995435.1 of Acomys russatus. NCBI lineage: Eukaryota > Metazoa > Chordata > Mammalia > Rodentia > Muridae > Acomys > Acomys russatus. The sequence continues at coordinate 27,261,327 of NC_067164.1, read as the reverse complement.
GGGAGCCTGAGCTGGGGCCGAAGCCTGGGCCTTAGCTGGAGCTGTGGCCTCTGTCTTGCTTTGAACCTTGGGCTTTGGTTGGCAGAGCCTACGACCCTTGTTCATGTAGCTTTGAGTCTGCTTCCCAAGCTTGGGATGAGCGATGGAAGCAAGCCAGCTGAGTTTGCGGCTAGGGCCCTTTGGCATCTTGGGCTTAACAGCCTTAGGCTATTAACCGCCTCTGCATGGGCACACGTTGGCTTTGCCTTCTTTGCCTGAAAGGGAAACTACAGACTGAGTGAGTGAGTCACAGGGTTGAACGACTCTGTCATTTTCCTGTGACCCAAGTGGAAAGTATATCTCTCGAGAAGAAGGGGAGAGCAGGGGCTTGCTACCTCAAAAAACTCAGCTGGGGACAGGCGGTCCTCAAGGTGTCTGCCCTGGTTCCTTCTTGCTTTGTGGGGACTTGGAAAATCTAGCTTCAAAGTCTTTAAAAATGGTTATCTTTGCTAACTGTAGGGATTCTTTTAAAATGAAATGAGAAATTAAGAAACATTGCTACCTTAAAAAAAATATTATTCCCAAGTCCTTGGTATTTGAATTTCTTTTCTTTTTTTTTTCTTTTTTTTTTTTTTTTTTTTTTTTTTTTTTTTTTTTTTGGTTTTTTTATTTTAAGTTCAGATGGATTCCATATGGGTAGAAGGCTGAAGACTTGGTTTTAAAAGGCAAACAAGATGACTTAAACAGAAGCCATCTATACATCATTCTCCCTCCAGCGAAAGTCTGTGTGTGAAGTGATGTCGGGGCTGTCACACGCATTCTAGACTGGCCTCCAGCATTTCTTCTGTCTCAACAGCATCTACATTCCCCAGGGCTCCCAGAAGAGACGACAGACTCCAAAAGCAGACGGCAGGTCAAGCAAAAGCAGCCACAGGAAGCAGATGCACGTTACAAAAGAAAAGAGTGATGTTCCCCGGAGACAGGTGCGTGCTAATGTAACCATGGTTTTTAATCTCCATAGATACACTCTGTACCTGTGCGCAGCTTGTACAGTATGTTCAAAAGAAACATAATAATAGCTAACAGATAGGCCCTCTCTGGCACTTTCTTGTCAAGAACCTTTGACTTTGCAGCTTTCCGGAACAGAGAGCATCACGGATGTTTAAACCTAGCAGCTTGAGTTATACCCTTAGCATAATGAACCCTGTCAAATATTACTACCAGTCATTGACGTCATAATATACACCTGGACTGGCCATGCTACCCGGATGGCTTATTTGTTTAACACACTAAACCCTCCATGTGTCATCTTTCTCTTAGCCCTGGGAATTATCATCACGGTCATCGTTTTCTTTCAGCAGCTGCCATTTAGCTGGCTGCCGTAAACGTAGCCGTCGCCATCTGATTTCTTTGGGACTACTTTCATGCACTAAAGTGGTATCATATCTTTTTATCTATCCTGGAAAAACAGAAAAGACTCTGTCTACCACTGGCCTGATACCAGTGTGTTCTCTCATAAAGGCCCATACCCAAGTCTGATCCAGGAACCTGTAATCTTTATGTGTAATCATTACGGTCCTCTTGGGTATATGAATGTCCAAGTGTTTGCTCCACAAGACAGTCAGGAACCAAGGTGTAATCAAGACTCTGGCTGGTCCCAAAGGACCGAACTGTGAGTCATCTTCCTCTCTTACCCAACAGACACAGGCACAGAGGAACCCAGCAACATTTTGTCTCCTGAAGTGTATCCGTTCATTAAATTACCATACAGCACCACGTGTTTTCACTCTCAGGTTTTATAGAGCGGATGCCGCTCAGGGAGGTTGAACAAATCTCAGAGAGCAGCTAACATACAGAGCAGCCCCGGACGTAGAGCTCAGAGCCTACAAGTGGACAGAATCACCCTCATGAGTGACCTGCCTGGGAAACTGGAGCCGATGGAAGCCAACCAGCATTGTGGCTCCAAGTAATGACACCATCTTTTGTTCTCAGGCTCATTTTCCTGCCTAAATCCTGTCACCTGCTTCTTCCCTAGGGGGTGAGCTAATCGGCGATTGTTACCTCTCTCAACTGAGTCCATCTGGCTCACTGAAATTTATCTCACCACGAGTAGCAAGTCTAACGACGGGAAGAATGGCACAAGGCAGTCTCATTTCCATAAGTTCAGCACCCTCGACTTATGAAAGAACCCATTAGCTTCCTGTTCAGTGAAGGTGTCAACTGTAAGATAACAGGGCTTCAAGAACGTATAAATACAACCTGAATTGGGTTGGTATTTGTCCAACTTATTTCAGGTTAAATATGAGGCCCCAGTCAGTTTCTCTCTAAAGTATCTTCCTTTCTTAAGCTTCATAACCTGAAGGGAGTACAAATTATTCAGTCACTTGCAAAGGAAAACTGCATTCAGTAGGGGGAGAGTCCCTTTTTTTTCTGTAGATACCTGGTAAAATGTTCAAGAAGCTGCAGAGTTGTGGCACTGGCTCACATCTTTAACTGTGAGTCAGATTCCCAATGCTCTTCCCCTACTAACCCATAGCTAGAACAGGGTTTGCTGGACCGTGTGCTTCAGCACAAGCTAGAGCCATCCGCCTGGCTTGGAATCCTGGCTCTGCTAGGCTCTCTGTATGATCTTGGGGAAGTCCACTGATCTCCACCCACTGGTCCTCGCACCTGTAATATGGGCATAAGAACAGTGCCTGCGGGCTCGGGAGATGCTCAGTCACTGAGGTGCCTGCCACACGAGCCTGAGGACTTGAGTTCAAGTCCCTACCACCTGTGTAAAGGCCAGGTTTTGTGTTGTGTGTCAGTAACTCCAATAATCCTGGGTAAGCAGAAACAGGCAGATTCCTAAAACTCATTGACTGGCCAGCCTAGACAAATTCAGTGAGAGGCTCAGATGTAAAATGTAAGGTAAAGGGTGATTGAGGGAGAAACCTGAAGTTGACCTCCACACCCACAAATATGCACATGCATCCACATTAATAATGCACACACACACACACACACACACACACACACACACAAAGACAAGTACATACAACACACACACAAGATTAACCATAACAGCACCTAATATACTTTGATTATCAACCAAGACACCTAATATCAACTGCTGGCCTCCCCAGGAACATGCGCGCACACACACACACACACACACACACACACACAGTACCTACCTTGTAAGATAAGTGTAAGAGTGCATTTAGCTAGTATAAGTAAACTAATAATAATAATATTATTATTATTATATTTTACAGAACACTATTATGTTCAAAAAATGTTTCTGAGGAGATCAAAGACTGATAAAGTAAGATTGAAAACACTTCACACTGACAGTTATCAAATCTACAAAGCCAGCAATTAAATACCACCGTGAAAGACAAAACAAAGTGAGCACAATCATTTCCCAGAGAATTTTCCTGACTTTAATGGTGCTGTCCCCTTGGCATGTTGTAGGCCATCCTTTTGCACTGACTTCAGAGATGCCCTCAGCTATGTTGATGTCTTCTTCATTGCTACAAAGCATTTGGCTACTGTTTGCAAGAAAATACAGAATTACAGTGTGATGGCCTAACTATGTTCTTCTGCTTATATTTATATAATTTTCAAAGAATAATTAAAAGATATTCTAGTTTTAAAAAGAAAAGAAAACATTTGCTTATTCCCAGCCTGGAGTTCCCACCAAGCTGGGACTAACTCTTTAGAATGTCAAATTCCAGCTTAATAAATAAGCCATAATATATATTTATCAAGCCCCCAAGGATAGCACTAGATCTGCAGAAGTAATGATGGAATTATGTTGAATCATCTGCAAAAATACAATAGCAATGGTATGGTGGTCAGTTGCAGTCAAGTGACTGCTATAATCCAAATGGAGCTGGATTTATCTGTAGTTTTTTCTGGTCTTTTATTCAGACCAATCTGTAACTGTAAATCTTCTTTTCTTAAGTAACTCTCTCTCTCTCTCTCTCTCTCTCTCTCTCTCTCTCTCTCTCTCTCTCTCTCTCTTTCTCTGTGTGTGTGTGTGTGTGTGTGTGTGTGTGTGTCTGTGTGTGTCTGTGTGTGTCTGTGTGTCTGTGTCTGTCTGTGTTTGGATGTTTGCAAGGTCCATGTCAGTGAGAGACGCAGAAGAGGAAAGTAGGCAAAGCTGAAGGAAGCTGAGTAACTGTGAGGCCTGGAACACTCTCTACTTCATTCTTCAAAATAAGAGTTTCACAGAGGCCAACAAGTAGATGGTTTACTATAACCCAATAAATTGGTTGGTTGGTTGGTTGGTTGGTTAATTTTGTTGTTGTTCTGTCTTGCATTTTTGTTTTGCTTTGTTTGAGACAGGTTCTCTCTGTGCAGCACAGTTAGGACCCAAGCTCAAAGCAATTCTCCTGCCTCCGCCTCTGGGGTACCAAGGTTACAGGTGTGTGCCACAGCCACCAGCTAGCTTTAATTTGGATTCAACTCCATCTAGCTCTTCTGTTGCTATAAAACCTCAAGGACTAAATGTAGTTTCATCTGCGCCCTACAAAGGCTCAGGACAGCACAACCCGGTGGCTATTTGTTTTAGCTCCTTCCAGGTATCTGTGGCAATAACCAAGAGATGGAGCGTAAGCACTGGGCAAGGAGAGGAAGACACTGCACAGGAACACCAGGAGCTTACCTAGAGACAGAGAGCAGCTAAAGGCCTCTACTTCCAGCCCCAAAGCAGCCAGCAACATGAAAGGTTGTACCCGGCAGAACCCCCAGGCCCAGGAGCTGTGACCAGCTGACTTACTCACTCACGCTGGGACTTAAAACTCCAGCTTGCACCACGGGGAGCACAGACTTTCTAAAGACAAGGACATTTGTCCTTAGAGACCCACTTCATAGCCACCATAGTGTCTGGATCTCACTTTGTTAAAGAAGCCTGGGGTAGCTGCTATAAGTTTTTCTTTCTGCTCCTTGAGCACTCCCGGTCTCAGTCTCCTCAGGCACTTAACTGCATAGCCTCCTGCTAGGAGAGAGAAGCTAAAGTGCCAGCAAATGTTTTACAAAGGGATTATTTGAAGGATGGGAAAAACCATTAGCTCCCAATACCCTTGCTGGGCTTCTCTTGTTGAATGCCACAGAAAGGATGCATGTGGTGGTGGGGGAGAGTGAAGTGGGGAGATGGAGGGGTGGGGGAGACAATTCAGTGCTAACTTAGTGAGCAACGCTCACTACCAGAAAACCACTTCCGGGTGTCCTTGAGGCAATGGACCTGTGTTCCATCACTGCAGGGCAGGTCTCCATGAATTAGCTGAAAACTACTTGATATAACACGGAAAACTCACTTAAAATACTCATTGGCTAATTAGTATGTCCCACGGCTCCAGGATAACTGCTGTGCAAAGGACACTTCATAATTACATGCCAAATATCTCTCAAGAGAACAAAGAACAACAGATTGTGCCTTCAAATTCAATTCATATACAAAATGTTTAGTCTAGAAATAACCTTGAGTTGGTACGGTGGTACACACCTATAATCCCGGTACCCAAGCAGTTAGGGCAGGGTAATGGTAAGTTCAAGGCCAGCCTGGGGCTACATAGGAAGGCCCTGTCTCAACAAACACGCAAGCAAGCATTAAAAAGAAACTTGGTACAATACCCACCTAAGTCTCTGAAGATAGGAGGCTGATGTTTGATGTCACATATCTTCAGAAATTATACTTAGAACAACTTATGTGCTTATGGCTGTCTCTTAATAGCTGAAGTGCGGACATTGAAACCTGGGTAATTGGTAGCAGTGAGCTGATAACATTAAGCTGGCGTTCACACGGATGAGGAGCATCGTGCTGAAGCAGCACAGATGGCATCCACATGTGCGGTGGGAAAGAGGGCCAGGGAGGAGAAAAGAGAGGGACCTCGAGCCATGTGGTCTAGAACTGCGGCTCCGAGGATGAGGGAAGGATCACGTGGAGGAAATGTGCTGGGCACAGTGTTAGGAGCATACTCCTGGAAATGCCTACAAGTGAAATCATCAGCTGAGCACTGAAGGAACCTAAAGGTGGCTAGAGCGGAGTTAGTCCCCTCGGGAAAGGAGGGAAAGGAGGAGCCAGAGAAAGAAGTGGCATAGGTCACTGGTTTCCATGGTGATAACAAAACTGCCACCATCAGAACTTGATGACATCAGAGAATAAGTGAGGGTATGACAGCAATATCTCCCAATACCAGCCTTCCAGTCCTTCCCCAGGCTCTTGGTGTGTGTGCATTCGTGTTCATAACTCTTATGGAGTATTGTTCATTTTATTTAAGAGATATAGAAACCAGAGTGCAACCAATATAAATAGACATTATGCCCAAAAGACTGTTGCATTCTGAAAGTATAAACTAGTCTTTTTCATCGCCTGCCTTGATTCATCTATCTTCCTAGCTCTCCTTCAAACATACCCTCCCAGCCAGGAGGAGGACCTGTGACTGTTCCTGTACTATCCAAAGCAGGACGCTAACTGCCATGAAGAAGTCTGAGGAGCCATCAGAATCAAACACAGTCGTGGGTTTTTAGCCTCCCATCTTCCAGCAAGGTGACCTGGCACCAACCGCTTCTCTAACCTTCATTTTCTCCATCTGAAAAATGAGATTGTGTTAGTATCATCTTAGAGCTCTTTTGTGGACAAAGCTAGGTAATATACATCAGGCATTCAGTGAGAATTCTTGCTAAGATTGTGAAAATCCACAAGCCCCTTCCTGATTCCATAAAGCCCCCGTCTGGATCCGAAACCTTCTTTGGTACCAGGCAGTTACTTCTTTTTGTTCCCTTCATGAGGATGAAAAAGAACACTCAGAAGGTTCACCCAGCACTGGTGAGGACTTCGGGAACTAGAAAGTAAACCCTTAGGTCCACAGTTTCAGCAGGAGCCACATTTTCACTGGTGTTTCCTCAATGCAAAGCCGTCAGTCAGCCTTGGGTGAGGTTGTTCAGCTCAGACCCTCAATCTCTCTTCTGGAAAATGTCATTGCAATGCCCACTTCATGGAGTATGTGCGCAATCAGCTGCTGGTGTGTGTGAAAACTGCCTTGGACAGGCGTACAGTGAGCAACACATGCTTAGTAAAGTATCAACTGAGCAGGAGCTTGAAGCAAGCATGGCCTGCCAGCCTCACTGTCCTAGAATTTAATAGCAACTTAATTATTCGTATGCCCTATGGTGCCATTTACTAAAATCATGGCATAGAAAAATATTCGTTGACACGACAAAATGTTCCTGATCTGTTACTTAGTAAAAAGTATTTTACATCTTTTTTTTTTTTTTAAGGCTATGCACACTCACAACAATAGGAAAAGTCTGCTAGGATTTTGGCAGAATGTTAACCATGATTATCTGTCACTCTTGGCTGTGTGAGAGAAGGGAGACAGGGTTTCTCTAGTTTCCGTATTCCCCATTAAACATGAATCTTTTTCTACTTAGGGCTAGAAAATAAATATAAAAATTTAAGGACAACTACAGCAACAAAAAGTACCCGTCTGGTGAGCCTTAGGTGAATAAAAGCGCCTGTCAGAGGAGGCAGAGCTCTAAGCACAGCAGGGAGTACGCACACTAGCACAGAATAAGGATCAGCCAGGAAGCCCCCTTCCCCCCTCCTCTGGAAATCGGGGTCAGAGAAAGGACAAACTTTAAGTCAGAGCTGAGACTCCCAGGGAAGGAGCCTGTGCTTTCCCAAGCTTGTGTTTCTGGTATTGAAGGATGCGGGGACCAGGTTAGGCAATCAAAGTCCGTGGGGGAGCCGGCAGGTTTCCGAGCTCAAAACAGGCGTTGAACCACCCTGCCCTTTTCTGTCTCAGATCCGCAGGAAGGTTGATTTAGACAGTTGCTTACGCAAGCTAGCTGGCCTCTCTCTCTCTCTCTTTCTCTCCTGTGACTTTCAAGGGGACTTTGATTTACTCTCTTTCAGTGAGCAATAAACCAAAACCTGTCACCACTAGGTGGCATGCCCCAAATACTATTTAACTTTGAAACTGGCAGAAATGTTGGCTGGGGAAGTCATCGGCAACCTATGCGTCAAAAGCATCTGTGAGGTGGCTGTGGGAGGCTTTCCGTTTCTTCTTCCTGTTATAGATCAAGGGTATCCAGGAAAGCCGCAGCATCACCATCCTATGCCCTGCCCTGACCGCAGCAAATGCTCCTCTCTAGAGTGATATAAAGCCCATGGCACTCCTCAAAGGCACCTTGGAGAATCCCTTTCCAGTGACGATCATCAACAATCCCTTTTGCTAATCGAAATAAACGTCTCCTATAATACTCCCCAAAGCAAAAGCAGACCTTCAGTGTCATCGAAGGATAGCATCTGGTCCTAGGTGTAAGACGAGTGTTTGTTGTAATATAACAAAAAGGATTCCTATCCAGGGTCAAGAATGATACCCAGACCAAGAAGTCGATACTGACCTCAGTGTCTCTTCTAAACATCACTGATGCTTTTAGGACTTCTGTATCAAGCTGGAGCTAGCTATGGTTTGAACCTTATATAGATTTCTTTCTTTTTTCATTCCCTCCACCTAAAGTCCCATGTTTTGGGTGATCCTATAAAAATGGGTTTTGGACCTAGGCATGATGAGACATATCTCTACCTCTCTGCCCTCAGAGCACTGGTTCTCAACCCTCCTAATGCTGTGGCCCTTTAATACAGTTCCTCATGTTGTGCTGACCTCCAACCATAAAATAAATTCGTTGCTGCTTCATAACTGTAATTTTGCTACTGTTATGAATCATAATGCAAATATGATAGGCAGGATATCTGCTATGTGACCCTGTGCAAGGGGTCATTGGATTCCCCCCCCCCCCAAAGGAGTCGTGACCTGCAGGTGATAATACCTACGCAGCAATGACGCTATCTCATTAAATGAGGTAATGAATGTATGTGAAATATACATAGTGGCGCTGGTAGCCAGTGGTAGAAGGCACAATGTTGGTACTCATAGATTCGTAGCAGGCACAGTAATATGTGGCTTATGAGCTCAAAGATACTATTTTAACAGTATGTATCTTCCCTAGGGTGCCGACTTTCATTAACTTACACGTGTCTTCTGATGTGTTTTATCTTCCTGGCTGCTTACTAACTAGCTCTTATTTAAGTTCAGGTGACATATGTTTCCCAAAAAGCTCCTCCAGGCTGTGAAGATATTCAAACAGAGTTTTGCATCCATGGTTTTAAGTCACTGAACCAATACAGTAAAATTAATTCAGGTACTCTACTCCCTAGACATGTGAAATTGTATGTCTTTTGTATGTCTTTCGCAATCATTTTTTAAGACAGCTAAAACAAATCTAATTAATTAGAGGCCAAAATAGACCTACTCAATCTATCAAATAATTACTGCCCATCAATTTGAGAGTGATGGGCTTTGGTTACCCACCAGGAGTAAGCCACATAGAAACAGCAAGTAGAAAGACAGTGCTTAAATTCTTAAAAACAACTTTCAGCTTATGGATGCAAAGGTGTGTGTGTGTGTGTGTGTGTGTGTGTGTGTGTGTGTGTGTGCATGCCCACAGAGAGAGGGGGAGAGGAAGAGAGAAACAGAAAGAGACAGAGAGACAAACAGAGACAGAGATAGCAAAACCGTGAAAGGAAAGAGGTAGAGACAGACAGAGAGGCAGAGAGAGGGGAAGGAAGGACAGACAGACAGGCAGACACACAGAAAGCCAGAGACAAATGGAGGAAAGGAAAAAGGGAGAGGGATGGAACAAACCTCTCTAGATGCTGGCAGTTGTGGTTGCCTCTGGAGCACAACCATTATCTCACCCATTCACACGACTTACATGTACTACATGGCGTGCATTACATACTTTAAAACAAGTAAACAGAAATTAAAATTTCAAACCTTTGCATAAACCAAAATATAGTATGGTTTGTTCATATCTATGTTTTATAAGAACTACGTGAAATCGTTATACTTACTCCTTCACTTAGGAAGAAAATTAAATCATTCACTTTAGTATAGAGCTGTTATTGACGCCCAGCCATTAATGACTCCTAAATTCCCTCATGCATACACAATGGCAGCTGTATAGTCACAATGAGTTTGATAATAGAGGAGTTATTGGGATTTCATCATCAGGAGTAACCACTCCCAACGCTGGCAAGCAAAATCTGCAGCCAGGCAGCCGAGCAGTCCGACACTCCATCCATCAGCAGTGTGTCGCACCGAGCAACGACATTCCTCTCTGAAGCTCATTGCTAGCTGCCGGACTCGAGTGAGCAAAATGCCCTTCAGCTCTCACCTTGCCAAGGAAGGGATCCATCAGTCTATCAGCAAGCATTTATTAATCATCTCCCACGTTTGAGGTGCCATGATAAATTCTTTGGAGCGTGCCAAGCAATAGAAGAGATGGCTTCTAACCCATAAGAGTTTATTGTCTAGTTGGAGAGATGGAATACATAACAACCCAAAAGGTAGAATTATACAAGGCAAGATATTGAAAGTGACAAATTCAGAAGTGAAGGCGGAAGGGTACTGACATTTATCAAGTGCCTATACGTGGTGCAGGACGCCTCTCATACACACTTCGCTCAGTCATCCTGCCAGCCCCACTCTTAACTCCTTTTTATAGGCTCAGACATTGGGGAGGTTGCATAGAATCATGTGGACAGATAATAGCAGAGACATTAAAACTTCCATCAAGCTGATCTCAAGGCTCTGCTCTCCTAACTCCGAAGTGTAGCCTTTCACGGGACATACCACACTTCCCACTGAAGATTAATGTTCTAAGAATTATCTGAAAAGACTTAACCACTGAGGAATAGCGTACAACATCCATGCATGGAATGTCAAATTTGAGGAGCTTTAGAAAATGTTAAAAATAACCAGAATGGTGGGGCTGAGAGATGGCTCCGTGGTCAAGATCACTGGTTGTTCTTCCAGAGGGCCAGGCTCAAGTCCCAGCCCACGCCTGTCTGTAACTCCAGGATCTGACACTGACATCCGTGCAGGCAAAACACATAAAAGTAAAACTAAGGAAAGAATTATTTTTTTTTTTAAATACCAGGATGGGAAGAACGCTATGCAGTGGAAGGAAGGGAGCAGCTATGTTCCTTCCACTTGCAAAGAAGCATCTGTATAATGGTGGAGAGATGGGCAGGCTCAAGATAGTATGAAGAGTGACTCGTGCTGTGCCCAGTCCTGTTTCAGCATGGTCCTTGAGGTAAAGGAATTTTGGGGACCAGCTAGCTATGAATTAATGAGCCATTCTTGGGGAGCATCCCTCCCTAGCAAAGGATTGGCACAGACCTGAGTATCCGCAGACCTTACATCATAGAGAGATGGGTGGGTGGGTCGGTGGGTCGGTGGGTGGATGGGTGGATGGTCGATTGGGTGGGTGGATGGGTGGGTAGATGGATGGGTGAGTGTGTGGGTGGATGGATGGATGGGTGAGTGGCTGATGGTTGGGTGAGTGAGTGGGTGGATGGACAGATGGACAGGCAAGCAGATTTTGAAGCAGAATCTAACATTAAATTTAGTATATATACAAGGCTTTCATTGCAATGCCTTATTTGTTATGGGAGATACTGTGAAATATGACACAGCAGGAAAGGGTGAGTTGCTTTCCTTTGCCACTGAAGGTTGCTCGGGGTATGGATTGAAAAGGCCCAGCAGAGGCACATATGTGATGAACAAGGAGCCCAAAGCTGGTCCTGTAGATCTGATATCGGTCATCATCCATCTTCTCTTGTGTTTCTCATATTAACTAATAGATCTCTTAGTGAGAGCCTCCCTGTGTTGTTTCTTGTTAATATGTCACCCTCAACTTTGTTCTTGGCCCCACACTCCACACCTAACCCATTAGCAGACCTATTGTCCCTACCTGGGAAATGTACCCAAAATGTAACCATGTCACTGCCCCCACTGCAACACCATGCCCAGTTTCACCGCTGCTTCCCCATGGTGGTGGTGGTGGTGGTGATGATGGTGGTGGTGGTGGTGATGGTGATGGTGGTGGTGGTGATGGTGATGGTGATGGTGGTAGTGGTAGTGATGGTGGTGGTGGTGATGGTGGTGGTGGTGATGGTGGTGGTGGTGATGGTGGTGGTGGTGATGGTGATGGTGATGGTGGTGGTGATGGTGGTGATGGTGGTGATGGTGGTGGTGATGGTGGTGGTGGTGGTGATGGTGATGGTGGTGGTGATGGTGGTGATGGTGGTGGTGATGGTGATGGTGGTGGTGATGGTGATGGTGGTGGTGGTGATGGTGATGGTGATGATGATGGTGATGGTGATGGTGGTGGTGATGGTGGTGGTGTGGTGGTGATGGTGGTGGTGGTGGTGATGGTGGTGGTGGTGGTGATGGTGGTGGTGATGGTGGTGGTGGTGGTGGTGGTGATGGTGGTGGTGATGGTGGTAGTGGTGATGGTGGTGATGGTGGTGGTGGTGATGGTGGTGCCATGACCTCTTCCCTGGTGCCTCTTCTTTGCTCGCCTTCTAGAGTCTGAAATACTCAGGTTAAAGCACACACCAGATCATGATACACTCCAACCCCAGCCCCCTCAGGGACATCCTCTCCCGCTCCGTGTCACCAAATATCCCACAGAGCCTACAGATCTTTCCCACCATTTCCTATGATCTTTTTCTCTCACCATTCCCCAGCCACACTCACTTCCTTCTTTCTATGTACAGAACCTCCCTCCTCCTCCTCTTCCTCCTCCTCTTCCTCCTCCTCTTCCTCCTCCTCTTCTTCCTCCTCTTCCTCCTCCTGAAGCAATTGGGCTTTCTATTCCCTTTCCCTGAGATGCCTCCCTCAGATAGTCAAATGATGCTACATCTCTCTCCCTCCCAGGTCTCAACTCAAATGCTGCTTCTCAATGAGGCGGTTCCTAGCCACCTTGCGATGCTCCCGCCCTACCCTGCCCACTGGTACTGTGTTGTACTTGGTTATCGCCAAGCTCCTCCCACTGAAATGGCCATTGCATGAGGGACTGGATTTTCCTTATTGTCAACACCTCACACAATGCCCAAGGCAAAGGGTATAAACAGAAGAAATAAAAAAAGGAATGAGTAAATCTATCTGATTATCTTTGGTTCAAATCATTTCTTTTTATCTGTCTGCCTGTCTTTTTTTTGCTTATTAGTTGTTTGGGTTGTTGGGTTTTTGCTATTGCTTTTTGTTTTGTTGTTGTTTTGGTCTTTATTAAGGATAGGTGAAGCAAAACTACCTACTAAAAGAAAAACAGTAAAATAATAATAATGATAATGTGCAGAAATTCAATAGTATTATCTCACTTTTTAAAAATTTTGTTGGGGCCAGAAAGATGGCTTGGCAGGCACTGCACTAAACCTGGTGGCCTGAGTTAAGTCACCAGAACTCATGGCGGAAGGAGAGAACTGACTCCTCCAAATTGTTCTCTGATCACCACGCACAGACTGTGATACATCCTCTATCACACACAATAAATTAATGTAAAAAATAATCAAAGCAAAAGTATGTTTGATTGTATTGAATACCATCTGTTTCACATATATAATGATTTATGACATGCATTCACTGTAATTATAACTATCTTAACTGTATAATAAAATCTCTAGAAAATACACACACCTAATCATTAGAGGGCAGCAATGATGTGAGAGAACGGGAGGAAAGTAGCTTTTACTTTACATGACTCAGAGTTCCCAGTCCATTAAGTGGGACAAAGTTGTGGTGAAAGTAGTGTAGTGGGCCAGGTGTGGTGGCCCACGCCTTTAAAGCCACCAAAGAAGGCATAGGCAGGTAGGTAGATCGCTATGCATTCAAGGTCAGCCTGGTCTGCATAGTGAGTCCCAGGATAGTCAGAGCTACATGGTAACACCTTGCCTGGAAGAAGAAAAAAAAAAGAAAATACTGTACAACGGTGTGTTTTCTATTGAGCTTTTTCCATTTTTGTTTCCTTCATATTTGGAACCTGGGTCATCTGAGGATCTTCTCAGGAATCACCCTTGGTTCTCACAAAACCCATCTCTCAGTTTCATGTTTTAAGGTAAAAAATAATAAGAAATATTGCATAAAAGATGGGGGCCTCCTCTGTATGTCCCACACATTCTTACGATTTCTATCTCCTCGGCATTGGTGATTTCCACATCACAGACTAACAGCGTGATGCAATTGCCCCTTGCCAGGCTGCAGAGCAACAGAGATGTTGTGTGTCCTGCCTGCAGTTTCTCAACAGTCTTTCCCCTTCTCCTGGGCGTGTATGGCCGGTTCTCAAGAGCTGAAATGACTCCACCCGCGTGAGGAAAGGACACAGCAAGCGGTTCCTGCCGCACCCCACCTCCAACCCCCCCCCCCCCCCCCCCCCCCCGTGCCCCGGTCCATGTTTGTTTTTCAATTGGGCAATGTGGACAGTGGTTTACAAGGCAACAAGCCTTCCACCCCTTAGCACGGGAAGCTGAGCCGCTGGCTGAGGAGAGATGCTCTGGTTCTCAGTGACCACGCCCTTTCCTAGGCTGGGCAGCACAGGAAGTCCCTGAGGGAGGAGGCATTGAGCTGTGTGGGAACCACACCGTGTGGACTGACAAAGATCTGCTCCACCCCTCACCCAAGAGACTGCTCAGAGCACGCACTCCTCTTCCTCAACAGCCCTCCTGTCTGAATGGCTTACTTGACTCATGTTTACACTCATGTTTTCACACTGAGTGTGAGGGTCGGGTGTAGGAGTTAAAAGTTCCCGGCCCACTCTGCACACGAGGAATCTTGTGACATCACATGTTCAGCTTTTCATTTATCAAGTCATGCAAGCGGAAATAAACTAGAAACTTGACAGCATCTCCCTCCCTTCCCCCCCCCCCCCACAATTTTTAACGGTGACAGTGACAACCAGATACATGGTTTCAATTGATTGCTGGAGGAGAGCACCACCTGGCTAAAGCTTCTCCTTTGAGGCTATTTAAAAACATGTATCAGCTGGGCGCAGTGGTGTACACCTGTAATTCCAGCGCTCAGGGAGGCAGAGGCAGGAGCATCTCTGATCTCTGTGAGTTCGAGGCCAGCCTGGTCTACAAAGGGAGTCCAGGACAGCCAAGGAAGGCTACACAGAGAAACCCTGTCTGGAAAAACAAAACAGCAACAAAAACAAACAAACAAACAAAAAAACATGTATCAAAAGTCTTAAAGATTTTCTTGTTTACCAGTAAACCCACTTCAGGAATTTATCCTAAAGAAACACCCGATGTGTAGCTACAGAATGTTGTTCTCAGGGTCATATTAATAAGGATAGACTAGAATACTTGAGTGTCATTCAAAATAATGTCTCAGAAGGACTTTTTTTTTTTAAAGCCAGGTTTGAACCTGTAATCCTAACTACTCAGAAAGTTGGGGTAAGAGGGTCACAATGGCCTATCTCCTGAGTTCAAGACTAGCTTAAACAACTTAGTGAGACACTACTTCAGAATAAAGATTTAGGGAACAGCTAAAAAAACAAAACAAAAAAAAAACAAACAAACCAAAACAAAACAAAACAAAAAACTAAAACTAAAAAACAGATCACCTCTGTACCACGTGAACGGCCCAAGCTTCAGTTTCCAGTACCCGCCCCCAAAACAGTGTTCCTGGTCAAACCCAGTGAAAGCCCAAAGCACTGTCTGTTAAAAACATGTATTCTCACATAAAATATGCATGTGTGCCCAAAATATATGCGTGCAAAAAGAAGGAGAAGAGCTGTCTTTCTCCAGAGGGACCCTCTTCTCTTATCTTCCTTTCTTGCACTGTCCTCTGGTTTCACCCTGGCCCCTGGCTGTGTTTTTGGCTCCCAGGCTGTAAGTCTCTGTCCTTGAGGCCCCTCCCCATATACCCTTGGCTCACGGCCCTTGGCCCTTGCCTCATCTCTTTTACATCCTTGCTATGGTCCTTTGATT
The DNA here is from genome assembly GCF_903995435.1 of Acomys russatus. Lineage (NCBI taxonomy): Eukaryota > Metazoa > Chordata > Mammalia > Rodentia > Muridae > Acomys > Acomys russatus. The sequence goes on along the minus strand of NC_067164.1, from coordinate 27,245,522 downwards.
AAAATATCTCTCTGCGTCCTATTCCCCCGGGTCCCCAGCATATATCCAAGTATCTACTAGAAATGCTCACCCTGCTATGACACCTTAACTCAACCTCTGGATCCACCTTCCACCAGCTTTCCTACCCCCACATGCACAGACACCACTCGCCTGCTTCGTTCTCATCATACTCCGCCTCGGTAAACGAATTGTCATTTCACCAGACATGGGACCAGGAGCCAGGGTGCTATCTTTTCATGGCTTCGTTCCCCTCATAGTTTACAGCCAACCCACTAAGAAGCCTTGTGATTTCCACATTCAAAATAGCCACCAAATCTCCCTTTGTGTCAGTCTCTCCCCGACTTGACCTCTCCACAAGTCTCTGAAATGGTCCTCTCGAACGCACTGGGTCTGTCCATAACCCGCTCTACAGAGCAGCTAGTAGCCAGCTTAAAAATAAGTAGATAAATAAATCCAATCAAAAGACCTGAAACCTCCAACCACTGTGTTAAGTTATGCAGGAGTGATGGGATGGTGGACTGTTCTGATTTTACTCTAGATATTTCTCTGTGATTGGTCAGACACCTAACAACAAATATGTTTGCCAGCAAAAAAGAAAGAAAGAAGTGTTTTAAAAGAATTAAGATATAGTTTTTAGCCTGGAATATATCTTCTGTGAGTCAGCAAGGCAGAGTGCCATCCAATAAGCTAAACAGAAGAGCAAGTTCCGAACCCCCAAAAGCCATTGCCAGGAACAATGAAGGAATGCCCCAAACCAAGAGAGCAAGCAAATACAGGGCACTTTCAAGCCACTTCTGCCTCTGTCCTTTGAGCTGGACTGCAGCCTCAGACCCTTCTTGACAAAGCCACTACCATTCAGTTATAATCAACACTTTAAAGAAAACAGATTTGTGTTCTGTCATGAGCATTCTGGGTACAGGCTGCAAAGGCAAATGATTACATTCTCTTTTTAAATTAACATAAAGGGTATTTTTATCCCCCCTTTTAACGGAACAAAGATTAAGGTGACAGAGTGTTTGTCACCTCGCTGCCATACTTTTTGTGATTCCTTCTTCACACCACGGCAGCAGGTGGAAGCAGGCCCAGGGTTAACCCAGAACCTGGAAAGAAAAGGCTGCAGGCACTGAGGAATGTATTACTGTTGACAACTCTGAAAATAAACAATGAGGAAATAGATGAAGTCCCCAAGCCTCATAACAAATGCTGTTGTGCTTTTCAGGGCCAGAGCCAAACATGTTTGGTGGTTACCATAGCAACCATGGACCATCACCTTATCCTCTCCGACCTATTCAAAACTGTCAACTGCAGACTGCTCAGCTGGCTTTAGCATCTTCTTGCGCTTTCCTGCTGCTTCATCTGAGGTTGCACACGGGATTGGTGTCCAGTAAAAAGGAAGTGTTCACATAACTACCACAAGGAGAGCACACATCCCTCTGCCGCTCCGTCTCTCTGAAGTAAGCTGCCTTTCCACAGCCACTCTGTGTTTCTGATGCTGTCTCAGTCAGGGTCTCTGTTGCTGCAACAAAACACCATGTCCAAAAGCACGATGGGGAGGGAAGGGTTCATTAGGCTTACATTTCCACTACACTGTTCATCACTGAAGGAAGTCGGGACAGGAACTCAAGCTCAAACAGGGATAGAACCTGGAGGCAGGAGCTAATGCAGGGGGCCATGGAAGGATGCTGCTTACTGGATTGCTCCCCATGGCTTGCTCAGCCTGCTTTTTTATAGAACCCAGGACCACCAGGCCAGGGGTGGCACCACTCACAGTGCTATGGACCCTCCCCTGTCAATTACTAATTAAGAAAATGCCTTACAGCTGGATTTTTTTCAGATGTAAATGTTTTTATTTCCTCCGATGAGGAGATGAGATGAGAGCCATACCCAAGCTGTGTGAACGCATGGCTTGGGCTGAGCCCAGAGCAATTCTTTCTCTGTTCTAGCTATGCTTCGGCCTGGAAGCTTCTAGTCTCCATACAGTCTAATCTTCTGTCACCCAAACCTTGAAGGCCTCAGCTCCCAGCCTCCATCTTCTGACTCAGGCTTAGAATGTTTTCAGCCTCCGAGATTTACTGCTGAATATGCTGACCCTTTCTAGCTCTTTCTGAACTCTGGCTGGCTGATTCAACTCAGCCGTCCTGGCCCAAACTCCTCTCCCAGCTGATTGATTCAATCTGGCTTCTCTCTTGGCTTCTGACTGAATTGCACTGCTTGGCCTCAGACTAACTCTGGTGATGTGTTCTAACCTTTTGCCTCCTTCTCATTCTCTGGCTCATGCTGTCTTCACCTGTGTCCAGCTTGTTCTCTCTTCAGCCTGTCTCTGGAGAACTGTGCTGGTAAGACAGCCATACACATTTATTTCCCTTTCCTACTCTATATTGCTCTCTGAAGTTGCCTCTCGTTCTTGCAGCATCTTCCGGAGGCATCTTCTCAATTGATGCTTCTCTCCTCTCAGACGACTTTAGCTTGTGTCAAGTTGACATAAAACTATCAAGCATGGATGTCATCAAAAAACAATTTAAAAGCCAGTCCCTGAAAGTTTACTGGTGGAAATAAATAGTGGAACCCCACATTTCCAGAAGAATCAATATGTCACTTTAAAATGTCAAGTGACACCTGGTAGGAAGACGGGTTTTTCTTTTTTTTGTTTTTTGTTTTTTTCTCTATAACACGCAGAGAGGACATCCCTCCTCCCCTACCACATGACATCACTACCCTAGTCTTAAGACCTCCAGCCCCTGGCTTCAGAGCTCTATTGCACTCTACTTCAAGGATGCACAGTTACTCCTCCCTGTTGGCAAGTGAGACTCTATGACTTTCCATATGTTCGGTGAAAGTAATTACGGAATGGTGCCTGTTTTTCTTAAAAGAATAATGACTTGATGAGAACAGAGCACTTACCCTTGCCATATTAAGTACATGCATTGACTCTACCCTTCAGGATAGTGGTCATTGCGGAGTCCACGGTGCCTATGTGCTATAAAGACAGCATTACTGGGGAGTGCCATTGATACCAGTTAGAGATGTTGGAAAAGTAAAGCAAGTGGAGAAAAACAAAGCATCACTTAGCTGAATCAAAGAACTAGCACACTGGTACGTCAGTCATGGAGGTTAGCCTAACTGCCTTGTAACTCAGTATCAATGCAGGGGTCTATTTGACATGTGCCAGATTAAGTCTGCTGTTTTATTAACACAACCGTGGAAGCTATGCAAGATCAGGATTACTGCCTCAGAATAGGGGCCAATATCTGGTCTCTTCCTGGTCCTGCCTCCCATCCTCACTCTTGGTTTTACCCAATTGTCTCAGTTAGGGTTTCTATTGAAGTGATAAAACACCATGACCAAAATCAACTTGTGAAGGAAAGGGTTTATTTTAGCTTACGGTTCCATCTCACAGTTCATCATCCAAAGAAGGCAAGGCAGGAACCCAGAGGCAAGAGCTGATGCAGAGGCCACGGAGGAATGTTGCTTACTTGCTTGCTCTCCTGGCTTGCTCAGCCTGCTTTCTTACTGAACCCAGGGCCACAGTCTCAAAGGTTATACTGCCCACAGTGATCTGTGCCTTCCTACGTCAATCACTAATCAAGAAAATTCACCATAGGCTTGTCCACAGGCCATTATAGAAGGGGGCATTTTCTCAGTTCTGGTTACTTCCTGCCAAATGATTCATTCTAGTTTGTGTCAAGACATAAAGGTCTGACCTAAAGGCCAGAACTCCTGTGTTACTTACACACCCTCTGACTCAATGTATCCTGTGAATTTCCCAGTTTGCTCAGGGCCTAGGATCAGGCGGAAGGAAACAGGTTCCTCCAGATCAGATAATAAGTTTCTGAACCCAAGGGCAATTTACAAATGCTAGTATCCTGACTGGTGGGGAAGCCAAGGCCAATGGGAGGGTCTGGGCAGGGGAACAAGAAGGAAGCTGTCTGCAGTGAAATAGAGCTCAGAAGAGGCGGCTGTGGGGTGAGAGGAAGCTGTGGTCACTTGCAGTGCCTGCTGACAGTGGGCATTGGAACTGCTAGGGTCAGAAGCCAGAAGGAAGGGAACACTCCCCAGAGCTGACTCCTTATCCCAAGCGCTGGGGACCAATGGGATGCCTTTCATCAGCTGGTGACCCATTGTGAGGGGTTCCTGATGCTCTTTGGAGGCTGGGTCCCCATAGTGCACCTCTCCCCTGGACCCCTGACAGATCTGGAGGAAAATAATCCAGGCTATACCAAGTCCGTATCAGCAGGCCAAAAGTGGAACTCAAGGGAACCCCCGGCTTGACCTTGAAGGTTAGATCCCAGTCTGCCAAGTCAAGTCTGGCTTGAATCCATTAAGGTTCTGAGAAAGTAACTCTGGACCCCCCGCCCCAGGAACGAGTCCCCAGAGGAAGCTGCATATAAGAACTGGCGAAGCACTATGGGGGTGCACTGTGTGGCATGCTCCCTTGCCACTCTTACAGTCTTTCTGCCCCTTCTTCCGCAGTGGTCGCTGGGTGTTGGTGGGGGATGAGGTACAGATGTGATTGTGTGTGTGTGTGTGTGTGTGTGTGTGTGTGTGTGTGTGTGTGTGTGTCAGGGCATTCCACTGGCTTATTCTCTGCATTTTGATCAGCTGTGAGTTTTTACATTAATCACCATTCACTGCACAAAATTCTTTGATGAGGTCTGAGAAGTGTGGTAACCTCTAAGTGGAAGAATATAATACTATGTCCAGTTAGCAGAATAACAGTAATAAATTCATCCCTGGAGCCCGATAGCTCCTTGACCATGGATTCTTAATCCCAAGCTTGTGTTTCCTCCTATAGAATGGGCCTTACGTCCAATCAGAAAGCAGTTATTTACTCCCATAACGTCCATGCCACTGTTAAACCGCATGCTGATCATTACTGCACTTGATAGGGCACACAGCTGAATAACATTCTCTGTGACTTTTCCCCTCAGCGGCCCTCATAGCACCTTCCAGTAGTGTGAAAGCCGTCTAGTAGGAAGGAGGCTTCCTGCTCAGCACCAAATTGGTTTCTCTATGACCCGTGGCAAATGAGTGTGGCGTGCTCAGCAACAAACAGGGTCTTACTGCCAGGTTCTGGTGGGCAACCAAGAGCAATGCTACTTGATAACCCTGAGGTCCTCAGACAACAGGCCTGCGAGGTCCTGAACCCACGAGAGAAAACCTGCATCACAGGGTAAAGACAAATCAAGAACCCATAGCACAGATTCCTCAGTGCACCCACCTCCATACAGATACATTTTTCCATACTCGGCCACTGTAGGAAGGCGCATTCCCATGCTCAGTCAAGACAAAGCTTCAGACACCAACAACAGAAACTTAGAAGAAGGACACGATTTCCCATGGTTCATCATAAAATTTGACCTCCTCCTGTGGCCTAAAAGAGTTGGCAAACCTCACCCAGTGTCACTGTGCTTGTTCATCTCACTTCTGCTAGTTAGGGTGTGTGTGTGTGTGTGTGTGTGTGTGTGTGTGTGTGTGTGTGTGTACACCCATTTGCATACTTGGGAAATGCTTCAAGCATTTTCCTCTGCCTGGATTTCTGACCCAGGCTCTTTTCACTCGTTCTGTCTGCACCGTTTCACACACACGCCTCCCAAGACCTTCCATTCAAACACTTGCTTAAGAAATATGTCTTGCTGAGCCTGTGGACCAGGCACAGCAGGGCACAACAGAGCTCAGCCTTGGTGGAGCTCCCCTTCCAGTGTGGCAAGACAGCTAATAAGCAAAGACACCAGGAAATGGTGTGTCTGTAGTCGGGCATGAGAGGAGATAGCAGGGGAAGAAAAGCCACTCTATCCAAAGAACTGCCCCCGGGTTTTTCTTTAAGTCCAAAATATCCATTATGACACATGAATTTGTAACATTTGGATTTGCTTTTTGTTCTAATCTCTCTTCTCTGCTTGAATGGTAAGTCCACAAAAGCAGGAACCGTCCAGTGTCAGCGTGTCGTCTATCCCTGGGATAGGAAGTGCTGGATAACTTTGTTGGGTGAATGGTTGCGTGAAAGAGGAAAAAAGCAAAGAAGTGGGAGTGGGAAATCAGAGGAGGAAGGGAGGGGAAGGAAGAAAGGAAGGAAGGAAGGAAGGAAAGAAGGAAGGAGACAAGCATGTTAAAACCAAGAAACTAAAGGCAAAAGCAAAGGAGCCATAGAGGCAGGAGAAAGTCATGATGAGAAGATGGTGTCTGGGGGTGTCATCCTGAAAGAGAGGTTGCACACTTACAAGTGTGAATAGGTGTGTCGATCTAAGCTGGGAACACAGGAAGAGGTGCCCTGGTCCACTTAAAGCATTTGAAATAGAATTAACACTATACTCTTAGAGCTGCCTTGACCCCTCAAAGGAGGAAACCGTTGCTCTGCATGATCAAACGTCCCACTCAAGTTTGTACAACCCAGCAGGGTGAACCGCAAACAGCAGCTGATGCACTGCCCTCAGAAGGGAGGGAGGATGAGACAGAGGTGGGCTCTGGGTGCTGGGAATGCTGCCCCTCCCCGCCGCGGAGCCCAGGCTCTGGGAGGGGATTCAGTGGCCGAGAAGAAAGTGACTTTGGTTGAGAGTGAGCAAAGTGAGCTGGCCGGCAGTATAGGAACCGTACTCAGGGGAGGCAATTGAGCAGCACGTGCTAGGACCTTTGAACGCCTTTAGATCTCACTTGGGGAACTTTAAGAAAGAAATTCAAAATATGAATGCCCAAAGACACCCATAGAGCGTTAACTTCAAAATCAACAAACTGCAATAAGTAGAACCAGCCAAAATCTCTAAACGTCCAGCAACAGAAGATCAATTAACTGGAGTACATCCATTGATGAAATAGTGCTCAGTCAGTCACTAAACAAGTAAAATCTATGAAGACTAGACAGGGTGTAAAGCACTTTGTGTATTTATTGTTTGGGGCTGGGGGAGGGGGTAAAAGTAAGCTTAACACTTCTTATGACATGGCCCATAACATATTAGATGATTAATAATCATTTCGATACTGAAACCAATGTGATTAGAGCAAAAGCTAAGAGTGAACATTTATTAAGTATGAATAAAGGCTCTCACTCTAACATGGCAGACAGACATCTTGTTATCGGTGTGACATAAGCCAAGGGGCTGAGTGCCGAAGATGGAGTGGTGTCCTTCACCAAGAACCATGAAACATACCGGATGATGAATCTCACAAAGGAAGAAAGCTATGCATCCTCAAGGGACCTGGGAGGACCTCCAAACGCAGGGCACTTGGGAAAGGGGAAAGGGACAGCCAGCAGCACTTTTTCGAGGGGAGGGGAGTCTTTAGACGCTGTATCAGCATTGAGGCAGTGTGATGGGAAAACGAAGAGGTGGGCGATGAGGGAGGGGGTGTCACACCGTGCAACTGAAAGAGCAGACCAAGACAGAGAGGGCTCTGAACCAAAGAAACATGAGAAGGTACAGCCTGTGGGAAGAGTCAAAGGAAATTCCATTTGGCACAGGAGAGATGGGACGGGGCTCAGAGGGACAGGAAGCTGAAGAGACAAGCAGAGCCCGGTTTGGACACTAGAAGCAACAGGAAGTCTTTGAAGCTTCAGAGAGACCTGTGTTTCAGGAAGCTCTCTCCCAGCTCTGCAACTGGTGTGGAGGTGGCACGCTGGAAAGCTGTCTGATAATCCAGGAGAGACCGAGGGATCTGGCTCTGTGGAGTGGGCAGTTTTTCACTCTTGTACATTCGTGGTTTTCCATCTTTAACAAGCCAATGTTGTTTTTATAATAGGACCAAAAAAAAAAAAAAAAGTATTAAGGAAGATGAACTTTAACAGTATTCTGCCTGAAAATCGCTTAGACCCTTTTGGGAGTGTCTGCTAAGCCTGTATCTGAAAGAGAAATCACACCCACATGCTGACCCGCAAGGCCCCAAGGCCACCCACGGCCTAGCACTGAGAAGATGTGTTTTCCACAGCCAAGGCACCAAAGTGGCAAGTAAATGAGGAATCTGCCAGGCATCAAGCCCTGCCCTCACACTTGTGTATACTTGCACATGCATTAACAATACAAGCATGCAAACACACATATACACATGTGCAACCACAAACACATGTACTTAAACACATATATACATACATGCAGCCACAACACACATATGCAAACACATATACACACACATACACCCTCAGACACATGCACTCAAACATACCCACCCACACAGACACATGTACTCACACACACATTCACCCACAGGTACGTGTACATGCACTCCAACACACATACACACACACATGCACCCACAATACCGTACTCAAACACATATACACACGTACCCACAGACACATACACACCTGAACACTAACAAAACTACAACAAAACAAAACCAAATTCGAGTCCAGCTAAGCGTGTTCCCATTTGGTGAGGGGAACTGCGTGCTGTTGTGCTGTTTACTGATGCGGGTGTTTTAGAGAACACAGAGAGATCACTATGGTATCCTGCTTTCCATGTGAGCTAACTACGGTCCTTGGTCTCCGAGTCCTATGAATAACACGTCTTTTTGGTCAGGATAGGGTTGCTTTCCAATATCAATTTCATGTGAATATATGTGCTTTTCCAAATGTGGCTCAGCTTTCACCAGACCCCAAAAACATGCAAGGAGACCCCAGCAACCTTTTCTCATACGTCTGGCAGCATCCAGGGACACTTGTGTGTTCACACACAAGCTGTTTACGTTCTTGGCCATCCCCTGCCCCCACCCCCAGCATCAGATAGCTCCTCACTGTTCACTCAACGCTGTGAGAATTCTACTTTCCTTCCTGGAGTAAAGACACAAAGATCCCTAAACTATAAGCTGCCCCCTCACCATCACCCTCCAACCACCATCCTCTCCCCCCCACCCCACCCTCCACTCCCTACCCCGATTCCGTGGGCAGATCTGAGCTGGGCTGGTTCAGATGGAATATTCAGGAAGCTAGCAGGAAGTTCTGGAAGTGATTAATGAGGCCTGGGTTCACTCTCGGTAGCACTTCCTCACCTGGGGCCTTAAACATCATTGCTTTGAGACCTTTGTCTCAAACTTTCAGAGTTTCTTGTAGCAGGAACAAAAAGCACCCACATACCAAGGTCAAAGAAGCCCCAGTCCCTCTGTGCTTCCACCTGCAGACTGGACCAAGCTGGAGAGCCCCGATCTGGCGTACTGGATAGGCTACGAACACCGCCATCCTGCCTCTACCATAGCCTCCTATCAGCTCCAAGTGGGGCTCTGTGGGGTCATGGGACACGGGATGAGTAAAGTGTTCAGCCGAGAAGAAGGTGCAATGAAAAAAAGGTCGCTTCAAGAGGAGTGAGGCAAAGGGATGGCGAGGTGGTTCAGAGCACTTACTGCTCCTGCAGAGGTCCCAGGTTCTGTTTCCAGCATCCGGTGGCTTACAACCACCTCTAACTCCTCTTCCAGGGACTCCAACATCATCTTCCCGTCTCTGTGGTATTATTACCCATGGCACATGGTACACAAACATACAGGCAAGCAAAACACCACATAAAATAATAATAGCGGGCTGGAGAGATGGCTCAGAGGTTAAGAGCACTGACTGCTCTTCCAGAGGTCCTGAGTTCAGTTCCCAGCAACCACATGGTGGCTCACAAGCATCTATAATGTGATCTGATGCCCTCTTCTGGCCTGCAGGTGTACACGCAGACAGACCACTATAAGCATAATAAATAAATAAATAAATATTTTTAAAAAGGGGGGGGGGGTGCTGGCGAGATGGCTCAGAGGTTAAGAGCACTGTCTGTTCTTCCAAAGGTCCTGAGTTCAATTCCCAGCAACCACATGGTGGCTCACAACCATCTATTATGAGATCTGGTGCCCTCTTCTGGCATGCAGGTGTACATGTGGACAGAATACTTACTGTACAAATGCAAATAAATAAATCTTTTTAAAAAAATAATAATAGCAACAACAATAAAAGATGAGACATGGAAAAAAATCCGCCCTACCCTATTGAAAGAAGGAAGGAGTGCACAGATGAGAGAAGAGTGGGATCTGCATGCGGTGTGGAAGGCACAGATGAGGTGCACCTTCCTTCCCGATCTCTAGCTGATGACATCTCCCACTCGCCCTGTCACTAGCAAAGCCACGGAGGGCAGAAAAAGATAGGCTGCCAGAAACTGTTCACACAGGACCTTCTCATCGCTAGGTCGGGCCGCCTTGAAGGTCTTCCAGAGCTTCTATCCCAGGATGCGAACTTCCTTAGCGCTGTTCTGCCTTCCTGTAGCTTTCCCCAAGACTACTGCTGATGCTCGCCTTCACCCTGTAGTTCAGTGATTGGGGCAACCATTGCTTGCCCTGGAAAAACCCCATGGCAAATACAGGTGAGCCAAGAAGAGGTTCATTCTTATTTCTCTCTCTCCCTCTCCCTCTCTCTCTCCCTCTCCCTCTCCCTCTCCCTCTCTCTCTCTCTCTCTCTCTCTCTCTCTCTCCTCTCTCCTCTCTCTCTCTCTCTCTCTCTCTCTCTCTCGCTCTCTCTCTCTCCCACTTCCTTTCTCCCCTCTTTCAGCAGAGGCACCCTTCTAGCCTCTCCTTACAGGAGGGTGAGGAAAGCCCCAGCACTCTTGTTCAGTGCTGAGTCACAGTTTTTTTGTTCATTTGTTTCCATTATTCCCCCCCACCCTGGCTTACTCCAGCTTACATTTCACTCAATTTAGCAGGTCTGGCAAAGCAGGTTACCTGACAGAAGCTGAGAGCTCAGCAAATATTTCCTGAATGAAGGAATGAATGGGCATGACCCTTGCAAATGAGATCCAAGAAAGAACGGAAGGAAATCCCGACACACTCAAAATTAAAGTTCACCTTAATTTGTTATACACGGGTTGGGGGTCTTGCTGTTTAATTCAAAAATGAGAGCTAAGGCTGAGTGCCTGCTAAGGCTCGAGTTACTGTGTTAAGTTCCAATATCAGCATCTGAGGCAGAGATTACTACCTTGTTTTACAGCTGAATAGACAGAAACTGAAAAGGGTTAAGAAACATGCCCAGATTCACATCGCTGGGAAGAGAGAGTTTATTTGGCTTGCAAACCTGCCTGCCCTTCCCTACTACCTGGCTTTCTACGCGTGAGTTACAGCCGAGCATTTTCTGATGTCATTAACCTATCTTTCACATCTTCATAACTTAGTGCTTGCTACGCGGGCTAAGAGGAGCACTTGCCCACGCTGCTGGGAGCAGGTTCAGGGTGGGAGCTCTCGGCCTTCTAGCCCAGATACCCTAAGTTAGCTATGTCTTTTTGATCCTGTTGTGCTTGGGATGGGGTGGGGGAGTTTTGCATGCAGGATCTTACTACATAGCCCAGGCTGGCCCTGAACTCACACTATTGCTTCAACCTCCTCCCAAGTGCTAGGACGATAGATTTGTGCCACCACACCTGGCTGAGGACATCCTAACAGGATGGTTGGTGGTGTACATATTTAGAAAAGTTAGAGGGCACCAGTTTAGAATCCACAAGCCCCAAGCCAAATCCAATCCATCCCATATTTTTGAACGGCCTAAAAGATAGGAATGGCTTTGAATTGTTAAATAGTTGGACATTTTCCAATATAATGATACTCTCTCTGGTGAAATGCAAAATTTACACGAAATTCGCATTTCAGTGTGTCTTGCAGAGACAGCCCCTCCCGGTGTGTGGCTAAGGCTTGCCAAAGGAGGAGGGTGGCAGGTCAGGCAGCGCTTTGAACCTTGGCTTTCTCGTCGGAAGCATAGTTGCATTCGTTTTGAGATAAGATGAAGGATCAGGTGATGTCCAAGTAGTCAAAATGGACGGACCTTTTTCTAAGATTTCCAAACTGTGAGTGGGGAAAGGGCATTTTCAATTCCTAAAAAAGAAAGAAAGAAAGAAAGAAAGAAATCCTAAGCTCATGTTTTAGGAATAAAATTCAGGAATAAAATTAAACTTCTGTATGAGCATTAGCTAAGAGAGAGAATGGCAGGAAGGCTCAGACTTAGGCAACAGGTCAAATACAAAGGAAGTCCCAAGTACGATCCGGGGCCCATGAACCTCCTTCTCTAATTACGAGTAGGTCGCAAGGGATCATGGGAAGATATGGATGCTCAAGAACTGTGTCACCCAGACGAGCATGGTGGCGCACGCCTTTATCCCAGCACTCAAGAGGCAGAGGCAGGCGGATCTCTGCGAGTTCGAGGCCAGTCTGGTCTATAAAGCGAGTCTAAGACAGCGAAGGCTACACAGAGAGACCCTGTCTCGAAAAACTAGGGGCGGGGGGTGGGGGAGGGGAGAAAGAAAAAGAAAGAAAAGAAAGGAAAAAGAAAAAGGGTCACCCTAGGCAGGTACGTGTATCTGTCATTTTTTGAACTTTGTTAAATTTCACCTCTTCTTCCACTAACGCGCCACCCCCCCCCGGACCCCCTGCTCCCCCGGAGTTCAAAGGAAGCTCGGTGCCAAGTAAAAGCATGACACCGATCCGATCCCAAAGACTCTCTGAGAGTGAGACAGAGACTCAGGAACTGCGTATTTCTCACAGGTTACAAAAATAAAACTATCAGGTAGCATTCATTGATAGAAGGGGCTGCCTCATGCATCCCTAATTCAGTTCCCTGCAAAGAGACAGGTGGGCAGGAGGATGGGCTGAACACTGAGAGTTTGTTTTCATCTGCTCTCCGGGCTGCTGTGGAAAAGCAATTGTCTCCATCGTTTCTTTGTGTTTCCTGTTCATTGAAGGAAATCACACTGGAAGCAATCTCATTCCAGGCCCAGCAAGTAACATCTGCCCTGCTTTGGCACTGAGTGAAATGTTAGCTCAGTATTTGCACTTTCCTGCTTATAACAAAGAAAAAAAAAAAAGAAAAGAAAAGAAGGAAGCAAAGGCATTCCCAGGCTCTTTAAATTACCATGCAGGCCTTTTATTAAGTATTAGCACACTCAAACAGATTTTCCAGCCCACCCAGGGATGTAAGTGTGACCCGTTAAACACCATAAGTCAGACCCAACAGAGACTGACACTCCCCGCTCAGCTATTTTCCAATCCCAGCAGTGGCTTCTGCGTGGACTATCACTTGTGTAGCAGGTCTCTGCCTTGACCCTACCTCCACACCCGCCCCTCCCCAGGACAACAGACACTTGCTCTGCTCCACCCCAGAGAGAATGTAAGAATGTGGACACCATAAAATGCGGTAGCCCTTTACGAAACCTCTCCTGGGAGTGACCGTTCTGTTGATGCTTAGAACTGCAGCGCAGTGGGAGAATTGCCCACAGCTGTACTGCACAGCTGTCTGGGGAATTTCCGTCATGAGGTAACATTATGCTGTTTGAAAGAATTGCTCATGAACCCTGCATCTTACATGAAGGATATCAGTATTGCTTAATCTAAAATAGACTTGGTAGTATACAAGTGCTACACTTATCAATAAATTTATTGTTAAAATCATATGTAGAGCCTTCAGACAGCTTCTACCAGTAATGAGTGACCATTAGTTCTTTTAAAAAGGGAGAACTAACCCATGGTATTTTGCTCCGAAGAATCTGGCCTATGGAACATGACATTAAATATTCATCTATTTAAAAAGCTGCAAATGTCAAGAAAAAAAAAAAAAGCTATCAAATGCTAGAAGGGCTTTCTGAAGAAAACATCTTGACACCCCAAGGTGAGTCTGAGGAAGCAGACTCCCAAGCTTTGCCCACTGGTGATAATTGCTGTGTGTTATTACGGAAATACCAAAGGGGGCAAGAAAGACTCTGGAGTCCGTGGGATCCTGACTTTATTTTATTATCGGACAGATCTCACCATGCTGTCCTGGCTAGCCGGGAACTCACTATGTAGACCAAGCTGGCTTTGAAATCAGAGATCTGCCTGCCTCTGCCTCCTGATTGCTGAAACTAAGCATCATCCCATAGTTGGCAGCCCCAGACCTATCATAAATAAAACATTTATGTAACTAAGGCAGTATCACCTTCAGGGAAATTGTATTATCAGGTCTACGGCAGAGTTGATTAGCAGGCCCAGGATGAGGAGGACAGGATAGACAGCACACAGGACTCAAATGGGCCCCTAGAGCTATTTCTTTTCATCTCTGTGAAATGGTTGCAGGTATGGATGCTTCAGCCAGCAAGTCACAAAAACATTCAATGAGTTGTGGCATAAAAAGTTGAGGGTCTGGGTCTTTTATTGTATTACAAACCACACCCCAAAACTTACCAGCTTAGAACAATGTTTATTTTGCTCGTGAATCTGCAATGTGGGAAGGGCTTAGAGTAACGGTTCTGAACCCTCCTAATGCTGCGATCCTTTAATAAAGTTCCTCATGCTGTGGTGACCCCCGCCATCATAAAATTACTTTCATGCTATCTCACAACTGCAATTTTTCTACTGTTATAAATCGTAATGTACATACATGATATGTGAGTCCCCCAAAGGGGTCGTGACCCACAGGTTGAGAACCACTGGCAGCAGTGAGGGTACCTTGAAGACAGGGGATTGGCGTCCTGTGCAGGTTGGCACACTTCAGTGTGGCAGTTCTTACTTGGAGGCCTCACAGAGTTGGATTCTAATATAGCTAGGGCTCCTCTGCCAACTGCTACCTCTCTGTGACCCCCACGCTAAAGAATTCCAGGACCTACCAAAGAAAAGGACGAGGCAATGGAAGGCCCAGTGCTGGGATTCATTCGATGTCACTTCTACTGGATTCTGTTTGCTGAGAGACATTCCAAAGCGGGGACTTGAGTTTTAATTTTTGATGGGAGAGGAGCAAATAATTTGTGGCAATGCAATGAAGGTACCGGAGTAGATTTGCTTTCCATGTATGATACAAAGTGGGAAGGGGTCCTGTAGAGCATGGGACTCAATGATATAGGGAGGCTGGTCTTCTGTAATTATCTGTTGTTTGCTTTGTTTTACTTAACACCTGTGTCTCATTGTGTAGCCCAGCCAGGTCTGGAATGTGAGATCCTCCTGGCTCAGTCTTTTCAGTTACTGGGGCTTCCGACTTAAGCCATCATAAGCATTGTGCTACCATTTTTAGATGACTTTCTTGTCTCAGAGTTCTGGGATGAGTACAATGGTTGCTGATGCCATAGCTGTGTTTAAGACTAAGAGGAATGGAGGGAAAAGGGCTTCCAACTCCTTCGATCAAGAAATAAAAAGATTTTTAAAAGATTTAAAAAAAAAAAAAAAGAAAGAAAAAGATCCCCCAGAAACTCCCCACAGTAAAACTTGGCATTTGTCCATTGGCCAGAAAGCTGATATAAGGTCATTCTTTGCTTCAGGGGAGACTGGAACTCTGAATGCTCAGCTTCCTCATTTGGTATTGCAAAGGTCAGCAAAGGGCCAGGAAAGACCAGTGGTTCAGCTAAGCCACACATTTCCACCTCTCCAAAGTCCCGTGTGCTCCACGTGTGAGCACACCAGACCCACATGCTCACGGAGAGGTGGAACCTCAAAAAGCTGCTTCTCTACCTCAGCTCAGGACAATGAGATGACCCAATAGGTCTGTGGGTGAGACGAAGCTCTTCCAACCATGTAATTCTAAGAGTTAGATTAGGAACCAGATGCCTCCTTCACTCACTTTAAACAGAGACGTGTGCCCACAAGACAGGGAGGGCAAGGAGCCAGACCACTGACTTTGAAGGAAACAGTAAAGATCATCTTGGGTTCAGAAATCCAGATATTCTGGAGAAATATCTGGAAAAGGGAAGTATTACTTACAAATCTCACCCAGATTTCCTACCTGAGCTTGGGGTACTCCCTCTTCGGGGCTCCTAGAGTTGACTAGTAAGTGGAAACTGATGATGGTAAGTTAGTAGATTTGTGTAGCCCGCTCACTGTGAGCATTGCAAGGTCAGCTTTAATGTCTTACCATAGTGGGCTTATTCTTTTTTTTTTTTTTTTTTTTTTTTTCCGTTTCTCCCAGAATCACAGCATTTCCCCCAGTCTGAGGGCACACAGTAGACTCTCAAGAATAAAAAAAAGCATACTTTGGTAGGCATTTTTTTTTCTAAAGACTTGATTCAAACAAAGTACTGACAGATTAGCCCAACAATGGCTGAACTGAAAGCAAGATAACTGGGTTTGCTGACTCATCGTGTCTAGGACTCTCCCAGGTATGCGATCAAAGTACAGAAAGTCAAAGGGAAGAAAGGATGTGACCATGGTGAGAAGTCGGGCTATGTCTTGCATTATATATTAGGAAATAAATAACTTGTTAATTATGAGGGAGAGAAATAGGAATCAGTAAACATTTCCCTTTAAGATGAAACAGCTGTAACACTGTTTCATTAAATAATTGATTCCAAGTGGCACAGCTCACGGTAAACAAGCAAGCATCAAGGTGCTCGCAAGCATTCCCATTGTTTGTTTACTTTGGAACGGAAAGTTACACAGGTCTTTATTCTAAACAATGGATTATTTGAGTTAATACAAGGCAAAACAAAACCATAAAGTGTATACCAATGGATGCTACCATCTTTTTATGATTTATGAACCAGTACTCTGCTTTCAAAGTTTTCTTTCATCTGAGAATTTTAATTAAGAAGCAAAGAAAAAGCTTATGGAGATCATGACCCCACATTTCTCATTTATAATTCAAAAGTATAATCAGGTCATGATGACTTTTGATCTTCACAGACCATAACAAAAATAATATATTTGAACTTTTTAAATTAAAAATACCAATTTAGAGACCTACTTGCAGACACTTCAATTACTCCCAAGTCACCTAGCAATATTTTAAAGCACAGGAGCTATCATAAAATTTATCTGTAGCTCTGAAAAAACAGCTTCTGTTGGCCCAACAGCAGCGTTCTGCTGATGCAACATCTTATTGAACTGCTAATACCACTTGCAAACTCATATACCTTTTTGTACATGAAAGTATCTTTGATATAGAAAATTTCTCACATTCACTTCTAACAAGAGACTCCCACCAGGCTTTGAATGAAAAGATAAGTGACAAGACAAGAGAGTCTTCGTCAAACACCAGTTTGTTAGGATGTCCTCTCATCTATCCCAATCTCTTCGTAAGTGAAGAATTTCGTGGGACATGCCTTTTGGGCTAATGCCCAATTATAAGTGAGTGTATACCATGTGAGTCTTTCTGCTTCTGGGTTACCTCACTCATTATGATTATCTCTAGTCCCATCCATTTGTCCACAGCTTTTGGGATTTCCTTGTTTTTAATAGCTGAGTAGTATTCCATCGAATAATGTACTACAGTTTCTTTATCCATTCTTCTACTGAGGGACATTTAGGCTGTTTCCATGTACTGGCTATTATGAATAAGGCCACTATGAACATGGTTGAGCATATGTCCTTGTTGTGTGCTGGAGCATCTTCTGGGTATATTCTAAGGACTGGAATAGCTGGGTCTTGAGGAAGCCCTATTCCCAGTTATAGGTAAGAGAAATATAGAAGATGGGGAAATAGAAGGACCCAGAGGGTCCTAGAAACCTACAAGAAAGATCTGTGGTACATTTACACAATGGACTACTACTCAGCTATTAAAAACAAGGAAATCCCCGGGGGGGCGGGGTCTGCTCAAACTATTGCACTAACCAAGGACAATACAGTAGTAAACATCGAACCCCTACTCTGATCTACCAATGGACAGGACATTCTCCACAGTTGTGTGGAGAGCGGGGACTGACTTTGACATGAACTCTGGTGCCCCATATTTGACCACTTCCCCTTGGTGGGGAGGCCTGGTGGCACTCAAAGAAAAGAATAAGCAGGCTACCAGATGAGACTTGATAGCCTATACCATATAGTGGGGGAGGAGGTCCCCTCTGTCACAGACG
The DNA here is from genome assembly GCF_903995435.1 of Acomys russatus. Taxonomy (NCBI): domain Eukaryota; kingdom Metazoa; phylum Chordata; class Mammalia; order Rodentia; family Muridae; genus Acomys; species Acomys russatus. The sequence continues at coordinate 27,227,784 of NC_067164.1, read as the reverse complement.
TAGGGGAGGGGAATAGGGTGAAAGCAGGAGGGAGGGAGGAATGGGAGGATACAAATGATGGGATAACAATTGAGTTGTAATCTGAATAAATTAATAAAATTTAAAAAAGAAAAACAACAACAACAAAAAAACCACACCAGTTTGTTTCTACTCAGCCTAGGCTAACACTGAGGGTTGTACACCCCGGAAGCACATGTCTAGGAGAACAAGCACGCTGATGGTAATTTGGTAATGAGCCGGTTACCCCTCAGCGCTTCCATTTCCATTACCTGTTTTGCCAGAAGTAAAACTTAACCCCAAACGATTCTCCTTGCCACCTCGTGCTCAACTTCCTTAATGTTAGCAGGGTGTAAAACCGGGAACACACTCTGAATTTAGACCAGTACGCACTTACCAAGTGTCCCCTCCCAGACGTCATGCTGGTAATCAGATATACAGGTGCAGCCTTAGGAGTGAGCAGTCTGCATTCGCACCCCAGCTCATCCATCACCTACTGAACATCCAACGGGTTCCTCAGCATCCCTCAGCCATATCTGCTGCTTCTACAGTAGCTTAGCAGTCACCGTCACTAACATCACTACCACTACTACCAACACAGGTCACTTAGACCTTTTCCTTACGTAAAGTAAGGTGAACACACACACACACACACACACACACACAGAGAGAGAGAGAGAGAGAGAGAGAGAGAGAGGCTGTTCCTGTTTATGCTGTTACAGCTGGACCACAAAAGACACACATTTAGCTTAACGTGGAATTCTAGGTCCTTGGACCCCCAGTTGAGTAATAAGCACAGCTAACCAAATGGAGAGAGGTGTTAACAGAGGAACCAGCTTGAGCAGATCCGTGCCGAGGGGCACACTGTACGCAGGAACAGGATGTGGTTTTGTGTTACAAGAACTGAAGTTCATGGCGGTGAGAGGTCATCTGAGGCTTCTAAGGAAGGTGGGGACTGGGTCATGGAAGGCAATGATAGGTCATGGCGAGCAGCCAATTTCTTCTCTGTAGCTCAAATTTCATTAAGCCAGGTTCTAGAAAGTACTTTATAGAGGTATGTCGTGAGGTGTTCCTTGGTACTCCTGAAAATAATAGCCTCCTTGTGACTTGTGTTTGGACATATGTTAAATATCACCTCCTCTTAGCGCTCTACACGTACACATGTCCATACTGTAGGCTCTGTGAACTCATGCGTATAGAGTCCTTTGTAGGTCGGCTCACCCTAAGAGTCTTGAGGCAGATTGGGCTGCAGGGCACCCTTGGGGTTTGGGACACTGGCAGAGAGTCAGCCAGGCCTTCACCTGAATAATGACCTGGATTCTCTCACTCCAGCCACAGACACAACTTTCTGAAGAGCATGCCTGAAAGCAGAGGTGACAATGCCAACGATCCCACACAGAGGAAACAGAATAGATTCAAAAGGAGAAGTCACCAAGTGTCGTTGGCAAAAAGTAAAGCGAAGGAGACAGAAGTCTCTAGGACTTACCCTGAGTTCTTGCACAGGTGAAAAGAGTAATAGTCTCACTCGTTGCAAAGAGAATCCAGAAAAGCACGACTCGGGGGAAGAAACTGGAGGTGGGAAGGAGGTGAAGAGCTTAATTTGGAGCATGAAAATGTGGAGCCTCCTTGGGACTCTTAGCTGAAATTACAGGTAGAAATTAAGTCCAAAAAGGGCTCTTCAGCCCTAATCTAAACCGAAATCATAGGACAAGTAATTTTCAGCTCTTTTTGCCCAAAATATCAAAGTTAATTTTACACTCATTAGTGCGTCACGTTAATTCTAATGGCCATCTTACTACTAATATTATTACTTAATTAAATCTTAAGACTTGGACTTTTCTTAATAACTGTCCAAATCAAAATGTTCATATATTCATACATAGGCAGGTACATTGCTCACAGTAAATTAGTCAGATCCTCACTTTAAAAGGTGAATCTGCTGCAAGGCTATCACAATTATTTAGGTGCATTATAATGAGTCTATGTAAGCAAGAACCAGTTAGTTTTAACTGTCAACTCCACACAGCTCAAGACTCTTGGAAACGAGAGGTTTAGTTGAGAAATTACCTCTCTTAGATTGGCAGGTGGGCAAGTCTGTGGGGACTGTGTTGTCTGTTATTTGTTGACATAGGGGGGCCCACCCCACTGGGGGTGGCACAATCCCTAGGAGGGCCCAGCCCACTGTGGGTGGCACAGTCCCTAGGCAGGTGTTCCTGCACTGTCAATGAAGGCTGGTTGAGTATAAGCCAGCCTGCCAGCTAGCAAGCAAACAACATTCTGCATTCCTGCTGTATTTCTTAGCTATGAAATGAGTTCCTTGGTTGAAGGCAATGTGATATAAAATACCAGGCAAGCCTACCTTTACAGTGTGCCTTGAGCTCTTACCTTGACTTTTCAATGACAGACTGTGATCTGGAGCTATCAGTGAAAATAAACCTCTCTCCCCAAAGTTGCTTTTGCTCAGGGTATTTATCACAGCCACAGAAATGAAATTAGAACAATGAGTTAACTTTAGTACATGTTAAAAAACAAAACAAAACAAAAAAGCTGTACAAAACAAGTTTACTTTCTTTATATCTGTTAGCCTCTTTCAAAAAAAAAAAAGAGACCTCTTTGGAAGCCTTGAGAGTCCAAAACTGTTTCTGACATAGGGAAAGTATATACTAAAATTTTATTGAGGTAATAAAATTAATTGAATAAAGTCACAGTAATAAATCCAAAATTGTCAAGTTCCAAAACTGTACCCTCTCCCTAATTTATGTCATATTTCCTCTTGGATTTAATATATCTAGATGCTAATAACTTCCTGTGATGGGTAATATGAATTGTTGAATTGGCAGGATCTAGGACCTAGGAGACAAACCTCTTCATATGTCTCTAGCGGGGTTTCTAGATTGGGTTAATTAAAGTGGTTCTTGTCATTATAAAAAGCAACTTAAATAAACATTGAGATGTAACAAGAATAAATTAATAATTAAAAAAAAAAGGAAGGAAAAA